>NW_012106475.1:5913079-5940824 GCF_000951045.1 Mandrillus leucophaeus | reverse complement strand
TTTTGAGACAGTCTCGCTCTGTCACCCAGGCTGGAGTGCAGTGGTGCCATCTCAGCTCACTGCAACCTCTGCCTTCCAGGTTCAAGCGA
Organism: Mandrillus leucophaeus; assembly: GCF_000951045.1. Classification (NCBI taxonomy): domain Eukaryota; kingdom Metazoa; phylum Chordata; class Mammalia; order Primates; family Cercopithecidae; genus Mandrillus; species Mandrillus leucophaeus. Next base: position 5,940,735 of record NW_012106475.1, on the reverse strand, counting down.
TTCTCTTGCCTCAGCCTCCCGAGTAGCTGGGATTGCATACCCCTGCCACCATGTCCAGCTAATTTTTGTATTTTTAGTAGACACGGGGTTTCACCATGTTGGTCAGGCTGATTTCGAACTCCTGACCACAGGTGATCCACCTATCTCAGCCTCTCAAAGTGCTGGGATTATAGGTGTGAGCCAACGTGCCCAGCCTGTTTTGCTTTTAACTCTTGGAGAAAACTTCTGGTCCTCACTGTTAGCATTTCATTGACGCCAACAGAACAGGGACTAAGTTCTTACTTATCTTACTTAACCAAGAGAGGACAACAGAACAAGCCTTTGGGCCATCTGTGTGTAATACCTCCTAAGATCAGGGACTTCAGCCCGACTTCAGAGCCTACCCCAAGGCCTCTGAACATAGTTATAAACACAACTCTTCAATCACCGAAATCAACAGCTAGCCCAGTGACAGGCCATAAGACCTGATTCAAGGCACAATTGCTGAGTAAGTGAAAAAATGTCTGTTAACTGTATGTATCACTTCTTCAAAATATAAAGAAAATAATTACAATTGTGGCAGTCCTTGAAAATAGGAAGGTCTGTTACAATAAAACAATCATCTGCACCAAAACAATGCCTGGTCCTATTTTTTAATGAGTTGGCTTTTTCAAACCTGAGTTTTTCCCACAAATAAACAAAGAGACGTTTCCAATGAATCACATCAAGGAAGAAAGGGCTTCCTGCATTATGCTAACATCTACTAAAGAACAGAAATCTAATGCAAGATGCATCAAACGAGGACAAAATCTCTGGAGACAGGATCCAGCTGGCATGTTGATGCCATGTAGCTTGGAGCTTCTGCCAGCATTTCCATTACAAAAATCCTATAATCCAAAGCCACGGCAAATTGAATAAAAAGCTAATAATTAAGTTGTTGCCCCTCTCCTATTCCAGAAAAACAATTTAAAAATTAAATTGTACACATAGATATGAGAGAATTATGCCACTGGCAATGCTAATTAGTTTGGAATTTACAAAAGACTCCCTACATCCCAATCCATTTTTCTGCCTTTATTTGAATTTCAATATTTTTCACTGTGTTGTTGTTATTATAAAAATTGCTTTTTAGGGGAAAAACTCTAAGAGTCTTAGAATTATAAATATCTGAGTTAAAAAGATGCTGAAAATAATCTAGTCCATATCTCCTGATTCTAAAAATAAAGAAACTGTACCTCGGAGGAGTTACAAATGGCAGAGCCCAAGACTATGGAAATAATAACTTCATTTCATCTCTTCTCAAATCCCATGGAGCTTTGTTTCCATAGAATTTATATACAATTGCCTTTTATTAGGAGGCTATAAAAACATGAGATATACTATGCACTTGTCCTTAGGAAGAAGAACTTTATAGTTTCAATGAATGTTAAGTAAAATCTTACACAAACACAAGGCTAGCATTTTTCACAGATATGGATAATGCCATTTAGATATTAGGAGGCGACACAATCAAATCTTGGAGCTGAAAGGGATTTTATGTATTTTTTCAGCACAACCACTTTCACATACGAGGTGACCAAAGACCACTAAGGTCATGATATATAAGATCATCTGATTAGAGGGACAGAACCAGCATTTCCTAACTCCTTACTCAAGGGTGGCTCTATTAAATCAAGCTGACTTTTCTATATTATAGTCTGGTACAATATCTGATATTTATAAAAAGCTTTGGTGTTATAAAATATCAATTCATGACCCTCTTGGTTTCCAAGGCTGTGCACTATGGCCCCCCCTATTATTTTCAGTCTCCTTCTATAGTGTAAAGGCAACCTTTTATCTCAAAGACTACCATCTCCATTGATTTCAAAAAGGCAAGACAAAAATAACACAGACCTGCTTGGGTGCAGTGACTCACACCTGTAATCCCAGCACTTCGGGAGCCCAAGGCAGGTGGATCACAAGGTCAGGAGTTCAAGACCAGCATGGCCAAAATGGTGAAACCCCATTTCTACTAAAAATACAAAAAAATTAGCCGGGCGTCGTGGTGGGCGCTTGTAATCCCAGCTACCCAGGAGGCTGAGGCACAGAATTGCTTGAACCCGGGAGGCAGAGGTTACAGTGAGCCAAGATCACACCACTGCACTCCAGCCTGGGCGATAGAAAAACAAAAACACAGACCTGGTCGCTTTTAAGATGAGCTAAGCATGACCAGCCAAATAATGCAGAGGACACGGGCATCCCTGTCCCTAACGATCAGGTGAAACTTGCTTTTTGTGCATTCCTCCTTGCTGCCTCTGGCCACTTGTCAGACCCTTTTGGCCAGGCTGCACTGACTGAGGACTGGTTCACCCATCTGAAAGCTAAAATCCTCAACCTAAAGCCTCCTTGAATCACATCCCTTGGTGATACAGTGTAAGCACCCTCCTCGCCACTAGCTGTAAGTCTTCAATTAAGCTACGTACCTCTTTGGGCCTCTATTTACTCATGGATGAAATGGCAGGGTTCTCTCCAGCCCTAAACATGGTATGATCTATGATTTAAGGGATAGTTACTTCCATAAAGGGAGACGGAGAGGTAAATGAAGGTGGCCTCTTGATGTACTGCATTCGAATCCCGACCCTACTTCCTCTGTCTCTGCCCAGCCAAACCAGTCTGCCTGCAGCAGGGTAGAGTCACTTTTTTTTTTTTTTTTTTGAGATGGATTCTAACTCTGTCACCCAGGATGAAGTGCAGAGGTGTGATTTTGGTTCACTGCAACCTCTGCCTCCTGGGTTCATGCAATTCTCCTGCATCAGCCTTCTGAGTAGCTGGTACTACAGGTGCCTGCCAGCACACCTGGCTAATTTTTTGTATTTTCAGTAGAGATGGGGTTTCATCACGTTGGCCAGGCTGGTCTCGAACTTCTGACCTCAAGTGATCTGCCCGCCTCGGCTTCCTAAAGTGCTGGGATTAGAGGCGTGAGCCACCATGCCTGGCTAAGAGTCACATTTTAGAGTGGGTGGAAGAATGTCTGAGTGGAAAGAATTGCATGATCCCCACGAACAACTGGAGGGGCCAAGGAGAAATTGGCAAAAGACAGAAAAAGCAGAGATGCTCAGGAACAAAGCAGGGAATGTGGGAGGAAAAGCTGACTCATGTCTCAAAGCGCAGGCTCAATCCTAGATTTTATCCTGCCAGGACAAATGTTAGGGAAGTCAGAAATGCTACAAGAAATGCTATCAATAAGTACTTTTCCGCTGCATTACACTGACGTGGGGCGGTTTTGAGACGAAGACTTACTGCCTACTCAAAGGATGGAGCACACAGCAAAACTAGAAACATCCCTTCCATGTGTCGTCCTGGAAGACTTGTCCAAATTATGATCTTTGCCTGCATAGCAGTGAGGCAGACACATAACTATGAAACCACCATCTGGAGCTAGATTTATCAGTTTTACTTCCTGGCTGTGACCAAGCTCAACCAGCCATTGTCTAGCTCAAGGATGTCCAATCTTTTGGCTTCCCTGGGCCACACTGGAAGAATAATTGTCTTAGGCCACACATAAAATACACTAACACTAACGATAGCTGATGAGCTAGAAAAAAAATAAAGGTCCATGCATAAATGTATAATGTTTTAAGAAAGTTTACGAATTTGTGTTAGGCTACATTCAAAACTGTCCCGGGCCACATGCAGCCCATGGGCCGTGGGTTGGACAAGCTTGGTCTAGCCTATCCTACTGCTTGGATCCCAGCAATGTACAACTCTGGGTGAGGACTCTTCACATCTGTAGTCACTATAAATTTGTATATTTATTATGATAAGTTTCTGGCAGGTGACAGTGACAGTATGGGTTTTGAAGAAATGGCAGCAGGAGGATCATGTGGATTAGCAGCAGGACGGTTGGTTCCAAATCCACATAAAAGCACATTATCAGCACACAGAATCCTGAATTTATGCTTATATGACCTATGCTTATGTTAGCTAATATCTACCCTGGTGGTGATATCACCATAGCTCTATTCAGGCCCCCCAGATGTCTCAGGCCCCCTAGATGTTGCACCATTGTTATCAACATGACAGACAACCTTAAAAAAGTGAAAACACTAATAAAATGAGACCACATGAAAAGACAAAAGTCCGTGTTCTAGCAGTGGTCACCTGTGGAAACGCCAATGTTTGTCTGGAAAATTTCAAGAATGCAATAACCTCCCTCAGGCTCACTGGGGGCTTCTAAAGAGCTCTATCAAGGGTCAGAGTTAAGAATAACATTGCTAGGGGTGTCACCATTACCGAAAAAGGGGGAGACTCAATTCAGAATCTAAAACACTGCTAAAGGTAGGGTCCATCCACACAACACAAATCTAGAGCACTTCAGAGGGCAGGATGAAGAACTAGATCACCCAGCAAGGGTGAGAAATGAGTTTCCATCTGTGCCTCACCTAAATAGGTCACACTGAATGACTCCTTGTAGTGACAAAATGTTAATGATTTATCCTCAGTTTCAAAACTGAACATATTTTTGATGTTCTCTTTTTTAAAGTAGGGTTTATTGAGGCATAATGTACACAGAGTAAATTTAATCCTTTTATTGCACAAGTCTCTGGGTTGGAAAAACTCACACAATCCTGTAACTACTAGCACCATCAAGATATAAAAGTTTCATTGTCCCCCAGATTCCTTCATGCCCCTTTGTAGTCAACTCCTATCCCAACCGCGGCAACCAGTAATTTGATAAAACCAGACTGTACTGTAATACAAATTTCCACAGTGTTTAGACTCCCCTTTATACATCTATCATATTTCATTGATTTGAAGACACCCCCCGCCACACACACCAGAAACTCTGAAATGAAAATTTACAATTAATGTCATTTTACATTACAATTGGCAACAATTTTTGTTTTTAGAGATACAGGAAATAACAATGTGTCTTACAACCTACGGTGCTTAGAAGAAAATCAGTGAAATACAATACTAAGTCTTTTATTTTGAAACGTTCATTGAATACTTACTACATGCTAAGCATTCTTCTAGGCACTGGAAATACAAAAATGAACAGCATGGTCCTCAAGGAATTATCACTTGAGAGGAGGAGACAGATAATTATAATGTAATATGATAATGTCTATAGCAGAGCATTATCCACTCACTACGACTAAGTAAAATTATCTCTACACTGGCCACTCTTCTACCTTCGGGAAAAAATTTCCCCAAATCATATCCTTCCACGTAAAAGGAAATAAGGATGAAAGCAGTTACCATTCAGCTTCACTCTACTCATTCCAAGAATGAGTTACTGCCACACCATCTGACATATTGCCTAGAAACAATCCAATTATTTTCTCCATAATACTATGCTGCTGTAGTAGAGAAGTCTCATTTTAGTGTTCAACAGCTGCAAAGCTTTTGATAATATTGAAGAGAAGTCACTGAAAATAACTGCTCAATCTGTGAAAGGCAGATGTCCCCAATCCTTCATAGACATGCTTCAAGGTCCCCAGATTCTTCCCTGGATAACTTTTAAAGGGGAATGCAGAGAAGGAGAGTGAGTGCCCTTACCTGGTTCTTGAAAGTGTTCTTCATTTGACAGAGTTCTGGACAAGATGAGTATTAATGCTTCTTTAAATTGGTCAAAATGTACCTAAAAAAATAAAAATAGATTTAAAGTAATTTCCACAGCTCTAAGCATGCAAACCTATCTACAAGGTACCAGAACTGTTTTCTTCCCATCCTGACAGCCTTGAAATGAGTCAGAACCCAATTTGTTGCCTTTTTCATTTCTCTAAAGACAGAAGGGAAAATAGGCTGATCATTTTGACACCTGGTGCCATAAACACTCATATCAATATTTATTCACCCCCAAGGAAAAAAGCTATATAGCAAAATCCTCTTTATAAACTCAGAAAAAGATATATTTTAAACTCTTAGTTCCTTTTATTTTTCTGAACAAGACCAGAAGAGAAAGATGTTAGGCTAGACATTAGAAAAGCCTTCCCAAGCAAACGATCCAATGTAATGGTGTCCCAAAGACGCTGCCATATCTTGAGATATTCTAGAAGGGAGTAAGCTGTCTTTTGAGGATGACTTGAATAGAGTCTTCCTTGGGGGAAGGTATATAATATTTATTTCCCAAGACCCCTATGACTCCATAAATAAGCAAAAATCAATAGCAGATGCACAAAGGATAACAGAATCTTAAGAAGTATTTCCCTGAATTCTTAAAAAATAGAGTTATCTTGATTGAAGTTGGAAAGAACCTGAGTTTTATTTAAGTAAATAGGCAGAACTAGGATATGACTTTGTTGAAAAGGTAAAAGCATTTTCTTTATGGCCAAGGATATTCTATAACTTAAATGTCTGTAATCTCACCCTGGGTCTTCTCATCACATTCTAGTTTGATAATGTGGCACCTATTGACACAGAACCCCCATGTAAATGCAAAATTGGTAAATTTGTAATTTGTACTGTTACGGGATGGGTCTCTTTGGATGTCATGACAAAACACTGCCCAGAGGTTTAATATAGGTGACAGATAAACTTCCAAATCAAATTTACAAAAGCAGCAAATTTCATTAGTTATTGAAACAGTGGACAAAAAATCATATCATGTCTTATCTGTGCAAATCAAAACAAGAGAGGAATCCATTGAGATTTATATGTCATGAAATTGTATCTGCTTGCAATTTACCACATTCTCCCCAAAATATATGTGATTTCTCTACTATGTTAGTTTTGATTGATTGGAATTACTGAAATCATTATATTGCATATATTTAAGGTGTACAACTTGATGGCATGATATATGTATACAATGTGAAATAATTACCACATTCAAGCTAATTAAAATATACATCACCTCACACAGTTACCTTTATACAGACTTAAAAAATCTACATAACCTAACGAGCCAGAGCAGAAGCCTGTCAAGGAAAACCAGGCACCTGCTAAAGATCCAGGGAGATACAATCCTTGAAAGGGTAAAAGATTGTGGAAAGGCAGGCTACATTAATTAGGTTTCACATTCAAACAGCCTGGGGGATGGAGGGGAGGTCAGGTCCTGCTACTGTCCCAGAGTCAAAAATAGGCTCCAGTTAACATGGGCAAAGCCAGCTTCCCAATCAGCCAGTTCACAAACATCACGCACTCAAGAGCTCTGGCACTCAGGGCCACTTGACAGGCATCTATAAATTTCCACAGAATCATTCACTCTTCTCAGAGCAGCCAGAAGCAGGGTTAGGAGGACACACAAAGGCTCTACAGCCAGGTGGGTCCAGGCTCTAACCCTAGCTCTTCCTTCACTGCCTGATGTGAATTGGCGACGTTACAAAGCCTCTCCAAGCTCTAGTTTGTCTGTCTGGAAAACTGGGGACATCTAACAACTGATACTTATTATTCATTCAATAAATATTTATTGAGCAGCTGCTCTATGCCAGGTACTTGGCCCTGGTGACACCGTAGTGAATGAGAGTGACAAGTTCCTGTGCCACGATGCTCACAGTCTCAGGAAATGTCACAGAGAGTCCAGGCAGCTGCTAAGAGCACTGCACGTATTTTATGGTATTTATAATACTGCCTCCCTGTGTTAGGAAGATAAAATGAGAATTGGGTAAAGTATCAAGAATGTCCTGGGACTGTAAGATACCCAGCAAGTGGTAGTTAATAGTACCAATAGGTATAGTAATAAGGGTGACTGACTCTTCCCATCATTTTTATAAAGAATCAGGGCCATGGCCAGGCACAGTGGCTCACGCCTGTAATCCCAGCATTTTGGGACGCCAAGACAGGTGGATCACTTGAGGCCAGGAGTTTGAGACCCGCCTGGCCAACATGGTGAAACCCTGTCTCCACTAAAAATACAAAAATTAGCTGGGCATGGTGGCGCACACCTGTAATCTCAGCTACTTGTGAGGCTGAGGCAGGAGAATCGCTTGAACTCAGGAGGCGTAGGTTGCTGTGAGCCGAGGTCGAGCCACTGTACTCCAGTCTGGGTGACAAGAGCAAAACTCTATCTCAAAAGAAAAAAAAAAAAAGAATCAAGGTCATATTTTCAAGCAAAGCTAATGGCTATGAGAGAGACCGAGATAGCCAAGGGTGAGTTGTCGGGGCGGCAGCAGGGAGGTCCGAGGGCCTGCCTTCTCCTCCGGGATCTGTGGAGTTGCCCAGCATCAGAGAAACTGATCCAGTTTGCTATATTTAGGGACCTGTAACTCTAGGTTTCTTCTCTCTTTTAAGGATATTAATGGAGGGGACTGAATGAAATGTAAATCTCTCCTTGCTAGAGTTACAAGTTGAACATAAAGAAGGTTCTCTTTCAAAAGGAAGGTGTTTGGAGGATTTCAGATCCTTTACACTTGACTCTGTGGGTCTCCCCGGGTCTTCTAAAGGTGTAAGTTTTGATGGAGGCCGTTGGAAATAACCTTCCTGAATTTGGTCCTGACATAGTTCAACTCATTGTTCGAAGGTCACTCAGTAGTCCATGTACCTCAATTTTACTTTCCCTGACAAATGACAAAGACATCTATAATCTGGAATTGATTCTAATACACTTCCAGCTTTACATGAGGCCTAAGTACACCTTAAATATGGTATGACAAATACACAAGCTTTTGAGACAGTAAAAGCTTCATTTATGTGGAGTTTATTTCACAGCCTCACCTATCTGGAGTACAGCAGACAACCAGGAAAGAAACACAGGGGGTCAAAAGCTGAGGGAGGTGCCATAAAGCCCAGGCACTCTTCCCATAGAAAATGCCACAGGACCAGCTCAGTATTTCTACATTCCTACTCTACCTGATTATTATAAACTGCATAATCCTGCTTCCCAACTCACTAGATTGGAAGCAGCAAATAAAAGACAGGGTCACTCCAAGCTAAAAGTACAAGGAGTAATTATTAACATATCAGCCAGGTATTGTGGCGTGCACCTGTCATCCCAGCTACTTGGGAGGCTGAAATCAGAGAACTGCTTGAGGCCAGGAGTTTGAGACCAGCCTGATAACATAGCAAGACTCCATCTCAAAACATAAAAAATAAAAAGAAGCAATTATTGACATATTGAGATTGAAGAAAGACATTAACTATCCTCCTTCAAACAAAAATAAAGTATAATACTTCTTATACTTTACAAACATATTTTTAAAACTCTATTAAAAACTACATAAACTATAAAAAAAGACAACATGTGCATTCAAAAACTTAATAGGCTGGGGTTGTTTGGTGTTGGGGCATGTATCCATGCTTAGTGTTGAGGCAAGGATTCATTAAGTGAATCCTGAACCTATTACTTTTTTTTTTTTTCAGATGGAGTCTTGCTCTTGTTGCTCAGGCTGGAGTGCAGTGGCGCAATCTTGGCTCACTGCAACCTCCGCCTCCTGGGTTCAAGCAATTCTCCTGCCTCAGCCTCCGGAGTAGCTGGGATTACAGGTGCCTACCACCACACCTGGCTAATTTTTTGTATTTTCACTAGAGACAGGGTTTCACCATGTTGTCCAGGCTGGTCTCGAACTCCTGACCTCAGATGACCCGCCCGCCACGGCCTCCCACAGTGTTGGGATTACAGGCGTGAGCCAACGCGCCCAGCCTTGAGGGTATTACTCTTATAACACAGAAGAAAAACTCATGGGTCAGGAGATTTGAAATGATCATGAACAATCTAATTGTGTTTAATACACTCTTGTATATGATAAAACTAAAATTTTGAATCCCCAGTGGTCAACCTTTTGTGTTTTTGGTCTACCATTAAATGGGGTAAAAGATCCAGCTATTAAACAATTTTATGGGCTTTTGCGGTGGTTCACACCTGTAATCCCAGCACTTTGGGAGGCTGAAGTGGGCAGGTTGCCTGAGCTCAGGAGTTTGAGACCGGCCTTAGCAACACGGTGAAATTCTATCTCTACTAAAAAAAATTAAAAAAAAAAAATAGCTGGGCGTGGTGGCAGGTGCCTGTAGTCCCAGCTACTCGGGAGGCTGAGGCAGGAGAATTGCTTAAACCCAGGAGGTGGAGATTGCAGTGAGCTGAGACAGCACCACTGCACTCCAGCTTGGGTGAAAGAGCGAGACTCTGTCTCTGAAAAAAAAAAAAAAGTTTTTTTTTTATGAATGTGGGTCATGGATAATGCTAGATGAATGACAGTATTATCATAGGTTCAGTCTTTCCTAGACATTTTGTCATTTGAATCTCACCATATCCATGTGACACAGTCAAGGCAGAGACCCTACCTCAAAATTGAAAGGTGAGAGGTAGAGAAGGCATGCACCAGGCCTCTGACTGGACTCATCAGAGCCCAGCAAGCCTGCCTGGCTCAGGCCCACTTCCCTCTTGGTCTGACCCCTCAGGGAAATCCCTTGCTGCTGGAAGTCAAATCCTCAACTTCACACGAAGCCATCAGGTGTAAAGCACACATCAGGTATAAGGCAGGATCAGGAGATACATGATCAAGAAGACATATAACCTCTGCCCTCAAGGAGTTTATCAGTTACCCCATAGATTCCAGAAAGTGGAAGGGTAGAATGGGGAAAAAGAGAGGAAGGTTTATTAGTAACTACAAGATAGAAGCTGGTATATGCCTGAGAGAGACAAAAGCTGGTAGGGGCCTCTGATAAACAAGCATGTCCTACTTGGCCAATACGGAGGAAAAGAGGGACAGTTTTGCAACGCTTGAATTCTCTAAAATCTTCACAGACAGAGATTAAAGGTTTCCAAAAGTTACTTATGATGTAGTAAATCGGCCTCATTTTAGATGAAAAGGGGCTCTACAAAAGATTAAACAGGATTATTAACTCAGAGGCTCTTCATAGCCCAATAACATCTACTTGGTTGAATTCCTCTTTTCCCAACAAAAAGTCCGAAAATTCACACACCACACAGCAGCTGGTCCAAACCATTAGAGCAGCTTAAGTCTTGCATTGATCTTTATTTTCCTTCTTGCAAGTGTAGACACTGGGCCCTTGGATTTAAATAGCAGTAAATGCCTCATCTTTCAAAGAGATAGTTCTCTTGTGGAGGAGGCTACTGCTATTTTCCATCAATGCTCATGAACACTGATGTGGTGGAAAAGCCCCTTAGGGCACAACCCAGAACCGAAATGTTGATGAACGCCCCCCACCGGTGGGCTAACTATGTTCAGTAACTGCAAAGTTTTAAGTACCATTTTTCTCCTCCAAGGCAGCTTTACTACTGTATTTTGTTAAAAATTAGAAATCTTCACACATACACAATACAATTAAGTCTCACAAGGTAACAAGTTTCCGAGTTGTGTATACACTGGTTGGTACCTCTTCATCTGAATAATAATTGCTGCCATTCATTTTGCAAGCATTCCTCTACCTTGTATGCCTCAAAGGGCAGTTTGCAGCAATGGGGAAACTACACGACTGATGAAAACCACACATGACATTTAAACTAAATTAAGAGGAAGACCGGTCAAGTCTGATATTTTCGGTCATGTGTCACCACCTCTTGGGAGAAATTTACCTCATCACTTTTCCTCTCCACATTTCACAGGAATGCTTTTTTTAGAAATGCAGTTTGCTTTTTTTAAAAAAAGAACTTAAGCATCACACAAGAAACAACTTCAAACCAAACACACACACAAACCCTGTAACAGGAAGTGGAACAAGGAAACTAATGTTGCATAAACCCATCTCGTGCAATCGTGGAGATCAAATGCAGTTTCCTCATGTGTGAAGGCACTACTGGAAATAGACCCCAGGTGGGAGAACTCAAGCTAGCTCTAAACCAGGTGAGTTTATGAAACGAGACAAAGGTCTATGTAACTAATACAAACTTAGTAGGTTTGTCTTTACTAATATCAAGAGAAATTAATGAAAGAAGATTCAAAACATTGTGTTAATTGAAATGGCTACAGAAATATGGACTTATCAGAAGTCAATGCACAGGAAAGTGCTTACAGTATTATGCAAAGAGAAATGACATAGACTAAAAAAGAGGCAGTTTCGTAATGAAAGATACACTTCAATTTTATTCTAAATCAAGTATTCAGGTTATTGTAACTTGAATTGTTAACTTAATATTACTGTATTTAATATTCATTTATTAAATTGTAATATTATAACTTAATATTCATTTACTGCAGATAATGTAGAGAGAGGCAAAGGCTATTTTAAAAGGTAGGTTTATAAAACCTAAAGCAACTATATGAAGCTGTACTCCAAGACTGATCCAAGGAATCCTATTTACAGATGGAAATGAATTCAAACCACCACCATGCAAGAGGAACTTCTAGCAAATCTATTTTTCACTCTAACCATGTTTCCCGGTAAATCATTACTAGGGAGTCACTATTTATCAAAGAGTCATTCTAGGTGTGTAGAGGGTAGGAGAAAGGAGCACACAGCCAGATACAGCAAGTTAACTGTGTCCTTGGCTCTATGATAAGCCTTTGATACACACAAATCTCAGTCCACCTTCATCACATTCTTGTAAGGGAAATAGTCTTCCCATTATACTGATGAAAAAACTGAGGCTCAGAGTATTTAAGATAACATGTTCATATGGTTAAAAAGTGGCAAGAGCCAAATAGCCAAGACAATCCTAAGCAAAAAGAACAAACCTGGAGGCATCATGCTACCCACTTCAAACTGTACTACGAAGTTTCAGTAACCAAAACAGCATGGTTCTGATAGAAAAACAGACACATAGACCAATGGAACAGAATAGAAAACTCAGAAATAAGACTGCACACCTACAACCATCTGATTTTTCACAAACCTGACAAAAAAAGCAGTGGGGAAATGATTCCCTATTTAACAAATGGTGCTAGGAGAACTGGCTAGCTATATGCAAAAAATTGAAACTGGACCCCTTCCTTACACGTTATACAAAAATTAACTCAAGGTAGATTAAAGATTTAAATGTAAAACCCAAAACTATAAAAACCCTAGAAGAAAATCTAGGCAACACCATTCAGGACATAGGCATGGGCAAAGATTTCATGACAAAAACGCCAAAAGCAACTGCAACTAAGCAAAAATTGACAAATGAGATCTAATTAAACTAAAGAGCTTCTGCATAGCGAAATAATCTATCATCAGAGTGAACAGACAACCTACAGAATGGGAGAAAATTTTTGTAATCTATCCATCTGACAAAAGTCTAATATCCAGAGTTTACAAAAAACTTAAACACATTTACAAGAAAAAAACAAACAACCCCATTAAAAAGTGGGCAAAGGACATGAACAGGCACTTCTCAAATGTAGACATTCACACAGCCAACAAACATGAAAAAAAGTGCAACATCACTATCATTAGAGAAATGCAATGAGATGCCATCTTACATCAGTCAGAATGGCAATCAATAAATAGTCCAGAAACAATAGATGCTGGTGAGGTTGTGGAGAAAAAGGAACACTTTTATGTTGCTGGTGGGAGTGTAAATTAGTTCAACCATTATGGAAGATAGTGTGGTGATTCCTCAAAGATCTAGAGGCAGGAATACCATTAGACCCAGGAATCCCATTACTAAGTATATACCCAAAGGAATATAAGTCATTATATTATAAAGATATATGCATGCATATGTTCATTGCAGCACTATTCACAGCAGTAAAGACATTGAATCAACCCAATTGCCCATCAGTGATAGACTGGATAAAGAAAATATGGTACATATATACCATGGAATACTATGCAGCCACAAAAAGGGACAAAATCGGCCTGGCATAGTGGCTGAGGCCTGTAATCCCAGCACTTTGGGAGGCCAAAGTGGGCGGATCACGAGGAGTTCGAGACCAGCCCGGCCAACATGGAGAAAGCCCATCTCTACTAAAGACACAAAAAATTAGCTGGGCGGGGTGGCACGCACCTGTAATCCCAGCTACTCAGGAGGATGAAGCAGAATCGCTTGAACCCAGGAGGTAGAGGCTGCAGTGAGCTGAGATCGCACTATTGCACTACAGTCTGGGGCGACAGGGCAAGACTCCATGTCAAAAAACAAAACAAAACAAAAACGCACAAAATCATGTCCTTTGCAAGACATGGATGGAGCTGGGAGCCGTTATCCTCAGCAAACTAAAGCAGGAACAGAAAACCAAACACCGCATATTCTCACTAATAAGTGGGAGGTGAACAATGAAAACACAGGGACTAATTGGTAGGGGGCGGGGGGCAGGCGGGGAACAGCACACACTGGACCTGCGAGGTGTGGGGCAGGGAGAGCATCAGGAAAAATTGCTAATGGATGCCAGGCTTAATACGTGGGCGATGGGTTGATCTGTGCAGCAAAGCACCATGGCACACATTTACCTATGTAACAAACCTGCACATCCTGCACATGTACCCCATAGCTTAAAAGTTAAAGGGAAAGAAAATGTGACAAGAAGGGGAACCTGAATCCAGGACTGACTTCAAAGCCTGTGCTCTAACTGTATACTATCTGCATGTGGTGTTGGTAGTGTTTGGGCAGCAGGGTGAAGGAATGGAGATTCACTTTTGCAAATTTGGAGTTTGAGGAAATTGTGGAGATACATATTCAAATGCAGGGGCTGGGAAATCTAGGATCCTATCCTGGTACTGACTCAAATGAGTCATCTGACCTTGGAAAAGCCAAGGTTTCTCTGTCAGACAGATGAACTCTGAGGTCTAAAATCTGAGGCAGACACTGAAGAACTTTAAGTCCCCTCTGTCCAGACAGGAAGCTACTCATAAAAGTATCCATGAAATAATGATGAAATCTAATGAGCGTCCCTAATCGTAGAAATAAGACATTCTGAAACCAGGTCGGTAGAAGAGAATGGTCATTTAGCACTTGTTCCTGCCGTTCTGAGTCCAGGCCTTCCCAACAGTTCTCCCTTTTGATCTCTGTCACACTAAACATCTCTGACAGACACAGCGACGTACTGTACACAAACACACACTTAATGCTGCAATGAGTTTGATGAGAAAGCATTAATACAGAGTCAAAGCAAGTTGAGCAGTCTCCTAATCAGGTCTTCTTGTCTATAAATGGGAAACCACAGACCCTTACGAGTTCAAAGTTAGAGATTAGATCCAAGTCTATATATGCAAAAAACCTCCTCCTAGCTATCTTTTCTCTCCCACAGTATAGGCCATTTCCCTCCGCGGGTTTAAGTCTCCCTAGCCTCCCTTCCACAAGTCAGAGACAACCAGTCTGACTTTTGTTTGAGTTATATAATGACAACCCCATCAGCAGGACCACTATTACAAACTAATGGCAGTTAATATTGAATGTAATTTTGCATACAGAGAACAAGTCCAAATAAGCACCACAAGAAAGTTCTTCTCCATTTTCGATTTACACTTCAAATGATTAAAATGTATATAAGAAAAAGAAATCTTAAAAAGCTTTCGAGTTGGAAACAAATCCACCACCTGAAATTAATCAAGAAATTTATCAAAGAACTTCAAACCCTTTCAGAAATGTAAGAGAATTGAGTTATATATATTTGTACAGCTATTAAATTTTAATACTAAAAATTTCAACACGTCTTTGATTACCAAAGTCGATATATCTATGGTACTCTAGAAACCAATGGTGATTTCTGCTGCCTGGAGGCTTATTCTCACTTTAAAGTGTGCCAGGGACATAGCGTATTTCAGCATCCAAATCCATTTTAAGAATATAGCAATGAAACTCTTCAGAACTTCAGGGGGCTGTTTTGTCTCAAAGTTGGTATATTGTGTAAGGAAAGAATGTTTTTTTTGAAACGGAGTCTCGCTCTGTCGCCAGGCTGGAGAATAATGGCGCCATCTCGGCTCACTGCAACCTTCGCCTCCCAAGCAAGCGATTCTCCTGTCTCAGCCTCCCAGGTAGCTGGGATTACCGGCGCCCACTGCCACGCCGGCTAATTTTTTGTATTTTTAGTAGAGACGGGGCTTCACTGTGTTGCCCAGGCTGCTCTGGAACTCCTGAGCTCAGGCAATCCACCCGCCTCAGCCTTCCAAAGTGCTAAGATTACAGGCGTGAGTCACCGTGCCTGGCCAAGAATGCATTTTTAAAACTGGATATGGCCAGGCGCGGTGGCTCATGCCTGTAATTCCAGCACTTTGGGAGGCCGAGACGGGCGGATCACGAGGTCAGGAGATCGAGACCATCCTGGCTAACACGGTGAAACCCCGTCTCTACTAAAAATATTAGCCGGGTGTGGTGGCAGGTGCCTGCAGTCCCAGCTATTCGGGAGGCTGAGGCAGGAGAATGACATGAACCCGGGAGGCGGAGCTGGCAGTGAGCCAAGATTGCGCCACTGCACGGTGGCCTGGGTGGCCTGGGTGACAGCGAGACTGTCTATCAACAACAACAACAACAACAACAACAAAAAAAAGAAAAACACTGGATATAACTAAATATTTCAACAAAACCAAGGCAAATTAGCTTCATGTCCTGATTTCTAATAAAGGAGATAGAGAGGTATGCAGAAACACTTCATTTAAGCATCTACAACTAATATGATTGCTTGGATAAAACTTGGTTCATGGTTCCCTTAGATTTTCGTAGGATTTGCTCCCCATGCTACTCATTTGTCATATATATTACCCGACTAGATTGTAAGTTTTTCAGTGTCTTGAGGAGCCCCTTGGGATGAGGCCTCACCTAGCTGACAGGTGCTTAACTGATGACAGAGATATGATGGAACTCTTTTCATAATCTAGTGGTAAACACATATTGGCAATATCCCTTTTCCTTCAAATCAGGAATCCACAAGCTTTAAGCATTTTAAACACCTGTACAGTAACCACCTTGCTCAGGTGAATATGGTTTCAAGCTATAAAGCAAGACAAATGAATTGAAACATAATTTGGAGGGAAATGACCTATCAGTAAAAAACATAGAAATGGCAAGTTGATTTAAGAGTGAGACTTTCATTAACAACTGTTAAACATTAGGCCTTAAAAAAAACCAAGTTCTTGAAGATGGGTTGTAAAATGTAAAAATAAATACACAATGTTTGTATTCCTGGTTGAGCGAGACAATGCTTTTCATCGTACTTCTTTTTCAAGAAAAAAAGGAGTAATTTAGCCCAAGTCCAATAGAGGTAAGGTGGATTTGTATTTGATTTAAAAATTATATTCATTAAGATAATTCAGCCTAAGTCCCATAGAGGAAACTTGGAAGTTGTATTTGATTTAAAAATTATATTCATTAAGATTTAAAAGACAAAATTAAAGCCAGAAGCATCCAGGAAGTTGATGGATACTAATGCAGCCAAAAGCCAACTTAATGGAAAACTGTAGTTTACGGTAAATGTAAATATTAATAACTTAGACCCTGATATCGTTTGGCTGTGTCCCTACCCAAAGGTCATCTTGAACTATAGCTCCCGTAATTCCCATGTGTTGTGGGAGGGAGCTGGGGGGAGATCACTGAACCGTGGGGGTGGTCTCCCCCATACTGTTCTTGGGGTAGTGAATAAGTCTTACGAGAGCTGATGGTTTTGTAAGGGGTTTTCCCTTTTGCTCGGCTCTCATTCTCTCCTGCCTGCCACCACATTAGGTGTTTCTCTCCTCCTCTCATTCTCTCTCACCTTCCCCCATGATTGTGAGTCCTCCCCAGCCACATGGAACTGGAAATCCCTTAAACCTCTTTTTCTTTATAAATTACCCAGTCTTGGGTATGTCTTTATCAGCAGTGTGAAAATGGGCTAATACAGACCCCATGCCATAAGACTACAGGAATGCCTCACAGGCAGGACATACACAATACATATTTGTTGAATTAATGAATAGATTAATATATACAGATTTGTTATGCTACCATTTCTTTCTTTCTTTTTAATTAAACCAAGCTGCTAACCCTTATAAATTTTTCTAAAGAAATATCTTCTAAAGAGAAGAAAGATGACTGGCAGTAAAAAACACTTATAATTTTACAACTATAATCCCTACTGTATGCATCATGAAAATGATAATACTTGGATGACTCCAGTGAATCCTATGGTATTTTATCTTATAATTTAAAATTATAGACCATATAGAGTATCTTAATAGCATATGGCCAAGTTTGTGTGATCATCTGAGGAGAATAATTTGGTTTCATTAAAAAATGCAAATTTAACAGTAGTGCATTAACTCATGCCAACCCCCGACTCTCAAGACCATCACCAGGGACCTCCCGCATGAAATCAATATGCATCCATCTATTTAACTTTTATCACTGGCTCACTAAGTAAATATCACACTATAGACCACTTAAGTTTTCATTATTCAGGCAAATAGCAAGCGTCAAAAGCAGGCTGGTAGCGTCAAGTTGTTAACAAATCAATCGATAACTATTCCCTGTTTGAGTCTACCAAATGAAGGTAAAGATGTGCAACATCTGGAGAGCAAACTGTTGACCTGCTGCCAAGGTGCAGTCTGTTTACGGCGTGGCATTCCATATTTATGCAGGCTCTAAGAACACCACTCAAGGAAACCTTAGTTGTATCATGCCTTTTCAGGCTTTAATGAGCATTAAAACAGATCAGCCCATTGATACTATCCTTTAGACATCAAAGGTACTGAGATCCCCAAGGACCATACCGGGAGATGCCAGTTTTTTTGCTCCCCACAGGGTCTAAGACTGAGGCAGAACTGGAAACTATGTGACTGCATGACATGCGGAGGAGCAAATGGTTCAATCTTCAAAGCTTCATTTTAAGATTATTAAAGGAAGATTTTTAGCTTTTTATGGGGACCACATGTATTTATAGACAGCTAACCCTCCCTCCCCCATGAGAGGCCAAGAATGGCTCCAGTTTTTGCAAAGAATTCACATTTTTTTTCCAAGTGTGAGTCCCATTTAACATCACATTCATGTGCCAAGTGCCTGAGAATATCATCTTTTGCACATTAATTTCAGGATGATGGCTACTACTGTCTGTCTTAGGTTACAGAAAGCCAATATACGGTACTATATCTGAAGTCACTTACCTCCCTTGTCAGCTAAAAGACAGCAAAAATGAAATGAAGAAAAGGAAGTTCAGTCATTAGAATAAAGTTAAGCCTCACGACTGCTTCCTCAATTTATACGTGATAAAAACCAGAATGAAGCAACAGAGTGTAAAAAGTGTTGTCCATCTTTCTCTCTAATCATTCTAAAATCCAACAGCAAGAGATCTGACTCAAAGCCATACAAACAAAGCTATTGATAATAAATAGCTATTAATTATAAACAAGGCAAAAAATAAAAGCTATTAGTTATAATTATGAGAATGGAAGGCAATCTCAGGTCATGGCAGATCAAATATCCACCATTGGCAAGAGGAAAAAAAAGACCCTCTCTCACTCCTTACTCATATCTGTGACTTGATCTATGGTAATAACATGACTATTTGTCATCAAACACAGAGGCTAACACTGGCATGCACACACACATCCCTGCTGGAAGCAAGTCATGCTGGGTTTTAAATGAACCTGCACTGCATTTATTTACCCTGCTGTCTTATTTCCTGAGTAGAAGGTTTAATTAATGCTTCACCCAGAAATAATCCACAGAAGAAATAGCTTCATTGGGAGTAAAAGTCATAACAATAGCTTTCTTACTGCATTTTCTTTCTCTTCAATGGAAATCTCACCCTCCTCCTTTCTGTCCCAGTGATGAATGTGGAGTCAATAAAATAAACTACAAAGAACAAGACAAAAGTTGGAAAACATCCTTTCATTATCTCTTTTTCTTTATCTAAGATGCTCACTGTACACCATAACTCCAGAGCACAAATTAAAGCAGGCCCTTGTCACCCTAGCAAACTGGGCTGTGATGCCACATCCATTACATTCTTCTTTTTATCATGTAACAGCCAGGATGCTAGAAACAAGTTGCAACATGTGTGGTCTGCCCCACCCCCAACACCCTGGCAGAAACCGCACCCCACTTCCCACAGCCCATGTTCTTCCCCAGATCTTACCCTGCCCAAGAGGTTGTCCTGAAGTAACGTCTGCTGCAGCACTGGGGCCACCTCCTCCAAGCTCAACATGTGGCAAAGGTCGGTGAGTTCTTCCTGCCCCAGGGACCCTGTGCCCGTCGTGTCAAAACTGTCAAACAGCTCCTTGAGTCGGGCCTCATGCTGGTCCTGCTCCACCTCATCCATCCCATAGCCCACAGCGCTCACCTGTGCAGGACAGAGACAAGGACAGGTTGTGGCAGCCTCTCCAGTCCTACTGTGGTCACCCCCTGGCACATTCCCCTTCTCTGTACCCCACCAGTCCCCAGGGAATACTCAGGAACACCCAGTTTCTGATGCACCCCACAGCAAGACCTCTGGTCTCTGCAGGACCAGCCCTAGCCAGTGACACTCCCACATGCACTCACACCAGGGCCACATACACAGGGTTAGATCACACTGGGAGCAACATTACCAGAATGATGGGGTCATGTACGGTAGGAGACACCCTCCTCTCTTGCCTGGTTCTCAGGCGGACAGCCAGACTGCCAAACTCAAGGCTGAAGGTAGTTCTCTCCCAGCTCTTCTAGCCCAGGATTTTAAGAAGGTGAAAAGCCACTTAGACCACAAGACTATTCAAGTGAACTAACTGTTAGCAACAGCAGACTGTATGGTCACAACTTCCATGCTAGCTGGCAAGCTTTAGATAACCTGCCCCAATGTTGCAACTGATCAGCGTGGCCAAGCTGATTTGTTCTACTTCATTCAGCGTAGATGGCCCCCATCATAGCTAGACTGGAGGGCTGCAGCAAGAGGCTATGCTACAAAACCACCTCCCTGTTTACATGAAACCAAATGCCTTTTACACGAGTTCCTCAAAAAGCAACTCAATTAACTTCACTGGTGCAATTACATGAGGTGTGACAGGAAGAATATTCCCTGAAGATTGCTTTAGTCCTAGCGAGTTTTAGGTAATGCTTAGTTGCCTAGAAAAAAGGGAAGACACTATTTCAACCTTTCAGACAGTGAGGTTTAAAGGAGCCACAGACTGGTTTATATGAATCATACAGCATCTCAGGGAACCTCCACTCACTAGAGCATCTCACCTCTTTATGCCTGGTTAACCTGTCTTCCGTCTCTCTCACCTACCCATACTCCAGGCTTTCCATTTTGCCACCTTCCTTAGGATCAGTAAAAAATTGGAGACATCAAAAACTGAGTCATTTTTGTTAAAAATATACATCATAAAATTCCAAGGAGCTCGTATTTTACAAATGAAATCTTTTTTTATTTTTCTTTGCATGACAATTCATTTTTAATGTGCTCGATTTTCCGATGAAAGCCTGAAGCCTGCACATCTGAAGGTGCCTTCACCATGACGCAATGGATGCCAAACACAACACACACCCTTGGGACGGTGACCTCAGCCATCTGCAACAAGGCTCTCCGAACCAGTCCCTTGACTATAAAAAAGCAGCAGCTTTCACTAACCAAGCGTCTTTAATCCAAGTCAACTTAGAGAAAACTAACTTAGAGGTGATCATCCGTACAGCAGATCATTACAACACGAAAAACGTAAGCTAAGATGTTGAACACAGCCAGAACTGAAAATAAAAGAGCTTTCTAAAACAAATCAGCGTTGCTCTAGGTTGTATTTGCTTTCTTTCCACAGACAGCTGTTCAAAACTTGACAAGCTAGAACAGAGCCATGATCTTGCCAGGGGTTTCAGCAGAACTGGGTGGACACAGAAGATAAATGTGAACAGCTCTGCCACACAGCTCAGTTTTTACTGGGGCCACTCATTAAAGTAAAGCAACATGGCACAATTTTGGTCCAGGTTCCTGGTCTTGGACAGGTCTCTTCTAATTATCAGTTTTTCTGTTACTAAGGTGCTGCAAGCTCTGGCTGTCTTCCCAGGATTGGTCTGCTGGGTTAACTAATCACTATGTAAATGTTTTCAAAATAAGTTGAGAGTGTTATATAAACATCAAAGCCTCAGAAAAGAAATACCAAGTTGTTATGCAAAGCCACAGGAGTTAAGAATTTAGACAAGGCCAACATTTGGCTAACGAGATTCACTTAGAGTTCACCAGTTAATTGTCAACTAAGATCTGCTGAGAATCCCCAAGGTGCTCCGGGATTTTCAGTGTTGGTAGCTCTCAGTCTCACTCTGAGTTTTACAGTCCCCTGGGCTGTTATCTGACTGATTTCATAAAAGCAAGACTCTTCTTTTGCTTGATTTTGCATATATGTTTAAAAACTCAAAAGTGAAAGAATTCTAACACTTCCCTTTTTAAAAATTACTTTTAAGGGGCGGGGATTTGTCCAATGAAAGAGAGGAATAAAACACTTATGTACTGAGAAGTCCTGATCTTATCCACAGTGTCGAATTTGATATACTATCATGACCGACTCTTTGGGAGGTCATTGGATTTTCACTAAATCAAACCTCTTTCATTTTATGGCAGCTTTCTTTTCTTTATCTCTTCATTTCATCTCCTTCCTTCTCAAAACACTGTGCTTGACTGAAGGGGAGAAAAGCACCACTCCTGTGGAACAAATGCTCACGCTGAAACATCCAGGAGATGTTACTCATGGTGAAAAGTTGTCAGTGGTACAGAAGGCATTTTTACTGGTTGATATTATTTCCCAAATGTTCATCAGTAATTTCATGTGCAAGAATTTTTTTTTCTCCCCACTTGGCAGAAAGTTCTTTAATGATAAGCTCCACGTTCCTATTTCTTTTACATCTTCCCCCAAATGTATAGTACAGTCAGTCTGTTCTTCACGCCAGGGATTCAGCAAATATCATGGATTGACTTCCTGTATGGATCACTCCTTGAGAGGAAACATACCCTTAATAAGGTCTACAGAAGTGGGCATATGAAAACTTTGGAATGTCTATTTCTTCCACCAACACACCTCCACTTCCTCCACCCTATCCTTTCTCAAAGGCATTTTCAGCCTTAGACATAAGCAAGAAGTAGAAAGCCAACACCAACTGCCAATCTGTACCGTGCAGCGCTGTCTGAAGTTTAATTCCATAGGCTAGTAATTAAGTAAATGGATTCACAAACTTTGGCTGCATTGTCTTGCTATGGGATGGAACTTTGGAGGAGAATCTATACTAAAACCTTTCTCAGGTCCCCTCGATTACAGCATGAGAATAACAATGTGCATCTGGAAGGTTTGTTCTGAGAGTTAAATGTGGCAAGCAAGCGAGAGTGGCTAATCCCAGAGAAAGCTGATACAAGAGGGAATTTAAAATAACCAAGAGAATATCTGCAGCTACAAAGGAGTGGTAAACTGAAGAGGAGGTAACAAGTGAATCATCTACAGATCTACCTCCAAAGAAGCAAAGCAGGAGATGTGAAATGCTGTAGAACAGACTGAGAATGGGCAGGGAGTGTACTATGTACATAAACATCATTATATTACTAAATGATAATGGCAGCAGGTAATGTTCAGAGCTTCCTCTATCTTTAAAAGCAGGTTATTGATAAATTTAACATCAAATAAAAGCAGAAAGCTGAACTGTAATTCGGAATTACTTCTGAACATTTACTATGAGTCTGGCCTAAACTAAGTACTTTATGTATCTCATTTAATCCTCCCAATCCTTAGAAGTAGATATTCTCATTTTCCCCTGCAAGATGTAGAAATTGGGGCTTGACAAAATTAAGCAATTGTCCAAGGATACAGCACTAATCTCCTTGAACAAAATGGAGGTAGAGCCAAGATTTGAACTCTACTGTGACGCTCAATTATATTATCCCTCAATCCTACACATGCACATAGAACACATGAATGAGACCTCTGAAATGATGCCATTGGCAAACCACTTATCTCACCTTCATGTGTCAGCCGGTTGAACAGTACTAAGCAGCAGAAATCCCCACAGAACACCCCATGGCCACAAACGTTTCCAAATTGGAATTGAGAAGCAGAGTTCCTTCCTCCCCACCTCCCTTGATCCATTTATTGAATAATTATAGCCTACAAGGCACCAGGGATATACAAATAGAATACACATCCCCTTTTTTTCTAAAGCAGCTTTGGGATTCAGGGCATGAAAGAAATAAATTCTTATATAAAAATGATCATGAAGCGTCCCATATCTTCAATAATGGGCATTGTCTAGGAATTGATAATTTGTAAATTACTTCCCCTAAATAAATACTTAAGTATGTATAATCTGTGCAATCCAATGCTTTTCAGAGTCAAACCCTAACTGGTACCCACCAGAAGCAGGAATCTTACTCAGAGATTAAGAAAGTTACATTTTGAGTGAGAAATTCTCCAAATTGCAAAGAAGAACTCCAGTGTTATGAAGCCTGCCATAATAAACCTGGGCCTCTCCTCACCATCTACCTTTCCAATCAAATTGTTAGAAGGCTTTATGACTCTTTTGGAATGAAAAAACCAGTATGGGCAATATTTTGGAGTTCTAACGGGGGATGGTTAAATACGAAGCAGATGCACAGAACCATTAATCAAAACATTTACCACTCAATAACCACCCATCATGACAATTATTCTGAGCATTTTCCTTCCAAATAACTCAAAATAAGGCTGCCAAAATGCTGCCGACTCTGACAGTAGTGTTCACTACCCCAGCTGATGAAATCACAGTGCCAAATAGGACTGCAAACGAAATAGGTGGAGGTGTGACCAGAATCATGAGTGGATATGTGGATTTATGAACTTTTCAGTGTTCAACCAAGGGACAGAAAGGAGCTTGTAAGAATGACACCCCAGCTAAAGGGGACGTCTGTTCTGGGCCAGAGGAAGTAAAAAGGGGACAAAGTCTTGCAAGTGAAAACCAAATAATAAATATGCACAATGCCAGAGTCCCTAGCCCAGGCCTTTTATTTCCCTTCCAGATGGTTCAGCAGCTGAAGAGCTCTGCGGAATGTCTGCATGTCCCCTCGGCTCAGCTGCTTTCCTTGAGAGGGCATCATAATAGATGCTTTTGGACCTGTGTGCAGACATAGCTGTTGGGGGTCCACAGACCAGGCAGTGACAACCAGTGACTCATTTACTTACTCTACAGCTGATGTGATGAACACCAACAAACCCCACTTGGGCAAAACTCTCCATTTATGCCTTTAGCTTTCACCATTTGGCAACTTGGAGCCTAATAATGCCAATGATCAAATTAAAGTGTTTCTTTTTCTTCTCTCTTTTCCGCAAATACTTTAATTGGCTGCAAAGATTTTCAGGCTCACCATATTGGACTAATTTCAGTATAAAGGAAAGAGTGACAAGGATAAATTCAGGTTTAGTAAAAGCTCAATAGAAAAAGCAGTTGCAGCCATTTACGAGTTTATATAGGAGAATACTTCTGCCAAAAACTAGTGCTGCTTAGCAGCAAACTGATTACTGTCAGAATGCCTCCTCTCTGCTCAGTGTCTCACCCCTAACTGGATACCAAAAGCACAACAATATCACTCTGAATGAAATCATGGTATAAAAATATAACACAAAAGCTTAAATGCACAGGAAAAAAGTCACATTAAATAAATTTGAAAAAATGCCCAGGAATGGTGGCTCACGCCTGTAATCCCAGCAATTTGGGAGGCTCAGGCGGGTGGATCACGAGGTCAGGAGATTGGGGCCATCCTGCCTAACATGGTGAAACTCCATCTCTACTAAAAATACAAAAAAAAAAAAAAAAAAAGCATATACAGGCCAGGTATGGTGGCTCACGCCTGTAATCCCAAGACTGGGAGGCCAAGGCTGGAGGATCGCTTGAGCCCAAGAATTAGAGATCCCCATCTCTACAAAAAAATTAAAACATTATCCAGGTGTGGTGGTGCACACCTGTAGTCCCAGCTACTCAGAAGGCTGACGTGGGAGGATGGCTGGAGCCCAGGAGTTGAAGACTGCAGTGAACTATGACTGCACCACTGCACTGGAGCCCGGGCAACAGAGCAAGACCCTCTCTCTAAACACACACACACACACACACACACACACACACACACACGCAGGCACAGTGATGCTATGGTGTCAGAAGTCAGAAGGGTGGCTGCTGCAGGTGGGGAGTGAGCTTGGGCATGGAGGGGGGTCAGGGGACCTCTGGCTGCTGTCACGTTGGGATGCTCGACCTGGATACTGGTTATACAGACCGGACCTGGGCTTGGGGATGCTGGTTATACAGACCTGAACTGGGCTTGGGGATGGGGCTCACCTTGGAGAGGGCCACGAAGGGGAACTTGTCCATCTCCAGCCTGGTCTCCTCCCCAGGGTTGTGGTGGAGCTGACCCTTGAGGATGCGGGTGGCCGTCACTGTGGAGACGCCCATCCCTGCGGTGGGGAGTGGGGGCCTCAGTCTCTCGTGCTCCTGCCTCTCCAATCAGCCTACTTGGGTACCCAGAAGTTCTCTAGTTTGGTACCAAGGCAGGCTTGGGCAGTTGGCACCGGGCATGGCTCTGTAAATGTCAGGGAGTAGCCCCTCTCTCCCTTACCTCCCAGATCCTCAGGGGGCTAGCTGGCAGAGCAGGCCTCTTGAATCCACAGCCTGGCCCCTCATCCTTTTAAACACCCTTCCTCCCGAGCCCCTAGCCCCTTCAACGCAGCCCCCTTCAACTCAGCCTGGCTCCCTGGGCTCCTAGCTAGGTGTCCTGTCTCCCCACCCCCCCACCCCCACAGGCCCCCGGGCCTCACCATCTCCCAGGAACATGATGACATTCTTAGCCACGTTGGTGTTGAGCTTCTGAAGCTCCAGGGCATATTTCAGTGTCTCTTGCGCTTGGTCTCGCCAGTACTTGGGGTCTTTCTCTTTCTCTAAACAGAGAGAGACACAGTTACTTGGCAGGGTGAGGACAGCCTCCCATCTCCAGACATACAGATCCCCCCACTTCTGACTGCTCAGGCTGGAATGCCTGAACTTGGAGGAGGGTGCAATAGTTGTGCCCCCAGACAACACACCTGTGGTTTATAAAAATGTGCCATCCAGATCCTCCAGAAAAGCTCGTGGACCCTGGGGTCTTCCGCTCACATCTCAGAATGAAGAAACCAAGGCTCAGAGACAACGAGCGACTTGCCCAAGGCCACGCAGCACAGACAGACACTGGCAGGGCTGGGCTTGGCTCCAAAGCCCATGCTCATTCCTTCTACCCAGTAGGGAGATGAGCTGCTAAGGCAGCAAATGAATTGTGCTAGCACAATTAAGAGAGTAATGTTTAACCTATTCAATAAACTCCTTCCAGCAGCAGGGGTCCCCTGATGTAGCCAGCCATCAATTATAAACTCTGCTTAGCTTATTCATTAAAGTAGGCTCAGCAGGAGCCTGACTTGGTGGCAGAGTTAATAGCAGTGCTGGAAAGCGAAGCTTGCCTTTTGCTTAATGTGTCAAATTCAAAGGAGCCAGGTGATCTCACTCTTGTTAGTTCTAGATTAGTTATCAAGGATGACATTCTGCATCTCTCATCACCCGCCTCCATCCCTCTTGGCTGATAATGACTTCTGGATGGGGCTTTATGGTTTTGAGATAAAATAAGAACTAAGAACACTTCTTTCTCTCTCCCTCTTTCTCACGTGTGTGTGTCCAGCAACGAATCCACAGCTTTAGTGCCAGACAGACCTCAACTAAAACCCCAGCTGCCGGGCATGGTGGCTCACGCCTGTAATCCCAGCACTTTGGAAGGCCAAGGCAGGCGGATCGCCTGAGCTCAGGAGCTCAAGACCAGCTTGGGCAACATGGTGAAACCCCATCTCTACCGAAATACGAAAAATTAGCCAGATGTGGCGGTGTGCACCTGTAGTCCCAGCTACTCAGGAGGCTGAGGCAGGAGAATTGCTTGAACCCGGGAGGCGGAGGTTGCAGTGAGCCGAGATCACGCCACTGCACTCCA
>NW_012106475.1:5908676-5911754 GCF_000951045.1 Mandrillus leucophaeus | reverse complement strand
AAAAAAAAAAAGCCAGGTGCGGTGGCACGTGCCTGTAATTCCAGCTACTCAGGAGGCTGAGGCGCAAGAGTTGCTTGAACCCAGGAGGCGGAGGTTACAGTGAGCTGAGATCCCACCATTGCACTCCAGCGCAGGAGACAGTGAGAGACTCCATGTCAAAAAAAAAAAGAAAAAGAAAAATAACAACCTTTGTCAACTACACTATAATATTTAACTAAGGGAATCCTACTAGCATGTATTAAAAAATGTAAGCAAGCTTTATTATTTTGCTATTCTGAAGGATGTAATAAACCCATGCTTTTGTTCAAGCTAATAACTGGTAGATTACCCCATCAAATAACTCAGGTTAGCTGCAGGAAAAAAAAACCCATTAGCCTCGCACAATGTGCATTCAATAACCTGTAATCAACTACTAAGTAAATTACAGAAGCAGAAAACAGAGCTTTGTTACTTTAAAAATAAAAAAGAGTTTGTTACTTAAAAAAAAAAAAAAAAGAGAAAGCTTATAACAACTTCCACTTCTTGAGCCATATTGACTCACGTTAATTTAGGATGCCTGAGGCTATGAGTATGGTACCCTGAGGTGTAAGTGAAGGTGATCTCTTCTCACGTCTATGAACAATATTTTCCCAACTTTGTTTTTAAAGTGAGCATTAGGGTATAGATAGATGCTTTGTAATTTTTCCATCCAAAAGCTTGAATAAATGGTTAATTGCTGACTTAAATTGCAATAAAGTGTCCTAATTTCAAACAAGGATGCTCACTTTCAGAATCTCATAATCTTTTCAAAATTCTATTTTATTCATAAATAGGATAAAAATCTTCTTGCAAGCTTCACTAAGTCTCTCCATAAGCCCCTGCTCAACAGATGCAAGTTCAATAGCCAGAATTCAACCCAGATAATTTATTGGCTTACAAATGAATTGGCATCTATAAAAATAAGCTTTCTAAAAAGGCTTTACGCTGTTTAAATCCTTCGAAAATGCTCTAAGCTTGCCCACCCTTTATCAATGTAAGACTGATAAAATGTATTTTCGTTATCATCATAAAATGAAAGCATCAAGATTGTTGAAATGTTAGTTTAGAAAGTCATTTGCAGTGACATTTAAAACAATTTATTTAAACATTTGACTCATGATAAGAATACTGCCTATTAAATTAAGATTGGCTGTTCAGAATTCACTGGAGCCCTATTCTCCCCCTCTGTGACAGTTAACATCTTTTGATATTAAGGGTCATTACACATCTAAAATTAAAAAGAAATAAGAAAAAAGAACCCCACGCCATTCTGAGCAAGTGCCTGTTAAAATGACTGATCCTCGACATTTTAATGCAAAGACTGTGAGTATGATGGCTTCCTCTCTGTTGCCCCCTGTGAAGCCTTTCTCTGTACTGGCAATAACTTTGCCGATGTCCAACCCTGTGGAACGTTCATATGACCTACCTTTTCCCCACTCTGCAGAATGCTTCCCTCTAAAGAATCACCAGAGAATAGGGAAAATAAACAAATCTGCAAACAAATTCCCAGGCAGTCCACATCACCTCCCAAAGGACACTGACAACAGCTGAAGAGACCACAACACACAAACTCGTTTTTCAGCCAGCCTGTAATGTTCCTCCTATACACACTCTGGAAATCCTCACAGCTCCCTTCAACTCCAGAGCAGCAGCCACCAATATTCCAGGTCAGCCACCTGTATAATATGCTCACCACGAGAGAAGACTCAAGGTAAAATTAAACTGACAGAAAAAAGCAATGTTCCTTGTTAGATCATCAAGCCTCCGGAAGCATGCAAACATATGTGTACGTTACGGTGTTTAAGGCGACCCAACTGAGAAACGTCGTGGTTCCAGGGGCTTCCCTCATGTGTCAGGATGGACTTTATCAGGATTCTCATCCTACAAAGCTACCACGTCAGTCACAAAAGACAACTACGCAATCTGTTTCGATGTAATAAATTCAGGAGTTGAGCTGTATGGCAAGCCCATCTTAGAAGTCCTCAATGCCAGGAGAGGATCTGTCCTAGTTAGGTGCAAAAAGCAGATCTCATAATATCCAAGTTGTCTGGAAACATGATATATGGCAGGGTAGTCTTTCCAGCTCCCATTTTGTTGGTGCCTTCACCTCGGGTTGTCAGGGCTGGGGTTAGGGAAAATGCCTCTTTCCGTCTCTATCTCTTAACTTCGCAGCGAGAGCTGTAAGCAGAGACTGTTCTCATCACCTAGTGTCCTGTCAGGGGCCGCTTCGGTAGCTGCAGAAGCCTAGCCGCTGAAAGCTTCCTTCCCGGACACTCCACACCTCCAGGCCACACCTTTTAGGCAATAACCAAATGTCATTTTGTTCTTTCCCCTTCTCCTAGGCATTACACCGGGAAACTGTTTACGCGCATCGACCCCACACACCTTCCAAAATCTCCACTTTCCGGGCTCCAAGCAGCTCTCTGCTACTCGGACAGCCCAGGCTAACACCTCGGGTTTCCCCACGCAGCTTCCTCTTCAGCGTCTCAATCACAAGATTGTGCGGGCGGCACATGCCAACGGAACCACCACCCCTTCTGCTCCCTCGGGGACTCAAGTCTGCTCTCGGACAGCGCACAGAAGCGGCTTTCAGCTCCGGGCAGGCGGCCGGGGCTTCAGGGGTACTGGGGGTGCCCAAACTCAGGGGTGCCGCCGGACGGGGAAGCGGAGGTGCGGCCACAGGACGGGCGCGCCTCCCAAGTCCCTAGCCACCTGCGATGCGTCCTCAACTCGCCTGCCCATCGCCACCACCAGAAACCTCAGACACCCTATTGTGTGGACAGGCAGCGCGCTCCCCCCCGGCCCCGCCGCCCTCGCCTACCTTCTGTCGGTCTCTCCGGAGCGCCAGCACAGCCGGCCGCCCGCCTCCAGCGCTCTGCAAAGCGAAGGAGGACGCTTTGTTAGGGCTGGAGAAGCGGGACAATACTTCGCAGCCAGCGCCGCGGTTCCGGGCGGGTGTCCTTCAAAAGGACGCGAATGGGGACCCGCGCGAGCGTCATTTCCATATGTAAGGGGCCAGGGCTTACAAAAGCGCTGCTCTCGGGGGCCGCGGGCTGCAGC
>NW_012106475.1:5896564-5908125 GCF_000951045.1 Mandrillus leucophaeus | reverse complement strand
GAGCAGGCGGCGCCGCCTGGGCCCTCGCGGATGCGCCCTCCCTCTCCGAGTGCCCGCCTCCGAGATCTGAAGTTAGAAACGCCGGGGCTCCTGGTGCGGGTGGAGGAGGCTGGCGCCCCGAGGTCGCCGCCGAGCTGGGACTGGCGCTGCCACCCTCGCCTCCTGCCTGTCCGCCTCCCTTTCTTTCCCAACACGCCTGCACTCACCCGCACCGCTGACACTTGGGCAGCAACGTCTCAGCGCAGAGGAAGGGCCCCCGCCTTCAGCCAGCGGGACTTTAAGGGGGGGATCCCTGTGCCTCTTTTGCTCTCGGGCGGCCCTGGATTTCCCAGCCCTCGGGTGTCCACTGGCCGTCAACATTGGAAAGGGTCTTCAGGAGGCGGAAGGGCTCTAGAAGTGACTCGGTGTCCTGTAGAGCGAGCGCGACCCTCCTGCCGGGTCTACACTGGCTTCCGCACCTGCCCACCACGTCCTCACAGGCTGCCATCCCTGTGCAGACTTCTCCGGGTGAAGCTAACCCTCGGTCGCAAGCCACACAGGACGGAAACTCCTTAGAGTTGATGGTTCGCAGCCCAACAGTTGCTCGATATTTACCGCCTCCTACCCCTACCCCAGAGTCTCCGTTCTCACTCCCCCATCCCTACACTTCTGATCTCATTGCAGTCAAATAGGATCCCAAGTTCAGGCCATGGTTCTCTTTGAGTTGCAGTGTTAAATGTATTGCCCTTGAAGGATCCGCCTGATGGATTACAACCCTCAAGTGTGGTTATTTTAGCAAGAAACTGGTGATAGCTCCGAGAGAGCAAGCAATAGACAAGAGGAAACCAGCATTCCTTGAGAATCCAGTGTGCTAGAAACTCGACAGAAATTATCTTACCTAATTCTCACATCACCCTTAGGAGGCAGACATTATTTTGCAGATGAGGAAAATGGATCTCGCAGAAGTCAAAGAGCTTCCTCAGGATCACACAGCAGGAACTCCACAGAATTGAGATTCAAAACCAGATCACATATGTGGCAAAATTGCATAGAACTGAATATATACTCACAAATGAGAGCACGTGAAACTCTCATGAAATTTGAATAAGACATTTGGACTACACTAATGTCCATTTCCTGGTTGCAATATTGTTCTACAGTTATGCAAAATGATACCATTGAGAAAAATCGAGTGAAGCGTCTATAGGGGATCTCTATTATTTCTTACAACTTCATGCGAATTTACAGTTATCTCAAAAAATTTTTTTAAAATTTTAAACAGATCAATCTTATTCAAAAGACCAGGCTCACTTCTTTCAACACGGCATGTAAGTGTGCCTGCAGAATAAGAGAGAGTTATGCTCCTCTCTCCTTTTTAAACACTCTTGAATAAGTACACACACACACAAACACACACACTCATATACTGTATGCATGGTTGTTCAGTCATTCAGTAATAATTATACAACACACACACACACACACACACACGCAGTTCATTAAGAGGATAGCTAACCTGTTACCAGAATACTTACATAGAGATCATCTTGTAAGACAGACAATAAAGCTCACTGGGCACTAAAAGAGCCAACAATCTTGGAAGGTAAGAATGAAGAGGTGTCTTTTTTGTTTCACCTAATCTCTGCCATGGAATCGTCATCCTACTGGTTACCTCTCCAAGCATCACTTTTTAACTGGCAAGAATCCTTAAGGATGATATTGCTCATTAGTTTAAAGCAGTGATTCTTGGGGGTCGGGGGATATTGGAAGTGGCATTCACTCCCTGTGCAGGAAGATCAGAATTGCTGGGGGTTGTGTAATTTGAAAAACACAAGATGCGCTTTCTTGAGAGGAGTAAGTGGGGTGGAGTTAGCGCTGGGACTGGGAACTGGGATCACCTCCAGCCTTGCTACAAAGGAGGGAAAGCATGGAACATGGTTACTGCATGGTGTGGGTTGGCAAGAGCAACCCTACCAAGAAAGATCATTTATTCAACACAATGGGCCTGCACTTTGGTTTGCGTTGAGCAAATGGTTAGTCTTAGTCCAGACTGGAGTCACAGGGGAAAAAAACAGAAACTTCCTTTAGAGCCCATCACTTGATCTTTTCTCTATTAAACACAAAATGACAGCAGAAGTAGCAACCAGGCTCCAATTCTACATTATAACCAATATAAGATTAAAAAAAAGTAAATGTTTATTCAGAGTTATTACCCTTTACAAACAAAACTTCACTCTTATCTGTTGCAGCTTATCTGCCTCTGATTTTTACTCTCACTTTACAAAGAAACTTGTTCAAGGACCCAGGATCCTTGAAGTATTTGAACATGAAGTTTTTGAAGGGTTTTCTGCCATATTTCACAGGACTGAACTGGCTTTCTCAGATGGTTAAAGCTCTAAAACGTTAACTAAAGAATAATCCAGGGAAGAGAAAGTTACTCTTTGTCTCTTTTCTTTCTTTTTATTTATGTATTTTATTTATTTATTTATTTATTTGAGACAAAATCTCACTGTGTCGCCCAGGCTGGAGTGCAGTGGTGCAATCTTGTCTCACTGCAACCTCTACCTCCTGGGTTCAAGTGATTCTCCTGATTCATCCTCCCAAGTAGCTGGGATTACAGGTGTGCACAGTCACATCTGGCTAATTTTTGAATTTTTAATAGAGACAAGGTTTCACTATGTTGGTCATGCTGGTCTTGAACTCCTGACCTCAAGTGATCCTGCCTCGGCCTCCCAAAGTGCTGGGATTACAGGCATGAGCCACTGCGCCTGGCCTACTCTTTGTTTCTTCTTGAAGTAATTTTGAAATTAGCAGTTTAGAGTCAAGACGACAAATGAGAGAGAGAGAGAGAGAGAGAGAGAGTCAGGCTTTGTAAACTTACTGGAACCTGAAAAGTTATTTTTTTTTTCTCAGTCAAAAAAAGGCTCTAACCAAACATGGTCTACCCTCTTCCACGTCACAGTTGGGTATAAACTATTTTTCATTCACAGAGTAGTCAAACAGCCTGTCACTCATGTAGCAGCTCCTGGCTCCTTTCAAACTTCTTTAATCGATATCTTTCTTATTTCTGTGACCATTTGAACTCAGCAGGACAGTTTTCAGGCAAGTTGCAGAGCTATATCAAGGACAGCCAAATTGTTAAAGTAGATGATCAGTTATAGTCTAGTCCAGGAACTCACTGTGTGAAAGAAAGGGACATCAGTGATCCCCCCAAGGCCCTAAGAAAGATGAATGAGGAAAGGAAAAAGGGAGAAATTTGAGTTCCAGACATACAAGTCAAGGACTAAGAGTTCCAGCAGCAAAATGTTGGTGTTTAAGAACCCAGGAAGAAAGAAGGAAAGTATAGAAAAGGGAAGGGAAGGTGACAGAAGGCAAACTGATTTACACTTTTGCCCCTGGGGGACACTTATTAGAAATTAGGATTATCTCTTCATTTTCCTTATGAAGAAAATGAAAAAGAGGAAAGCAGGATTCCATACAATTTATTTTTTTAAAGTAAGCATTGATTGCCTACCCTGTGCCTAATACTGCCCTGAAAGTCACACGATGTTCAAAATAAACATCAGGTTGGGCGTGACAGCTCACACCTGTAATCCCAACATTTCTGGAGGCTGAGGTGGGTGGATGCCTTGAGCCCAGGAGTTCAAGACCAGCCTGGGCAACATGGTGAGACCCCCCTTCTCTACTCTCCTTTTTTTTATTAGCCAGGCTGGGTAGCACATGCCTCTGGTCCCAACTTCTCAAGAGGCTGATATAGGAGGATCAATTGAGCCCAGGAGGTCAAGGCTGCAGTGAACAATGATTATACCACTGCACTTTAGCCTGGTGACAGAGAGAGACCCTGTCTCAAACAAAACAAAATGAAGCAAAAATCAACCCCGGTTCTTGCCCTTGAGGAATATATTCTCCTTTTGGAAGGTAAAAATATGCACTCATGAGACACTAAGGGAATGATGTTAGGTGGCATTGGAGTCTAATTATGTTCTCCAGTTGGGGGACATACACACGCTACAGCAAGGCAGAGAAGAGAGCAATGATTTCCCTAAAACATGGCTTCTATCTGAGCATTCTGAACATTGCTTTTCACATCAGGTCCTAGATCTTTTTCCCGACATTGAAGGTCCTTCCTGATCAATGCATATGTATGTATCCTCAGTGTCTGCAGGAAACCTACCCTCCCTCCACTCTGCTCATGTGGACCTTCTAATCTTCCCTCTGCTGCTCTTTCAGCCCAGATCATCAGTCCTAATGTGTATTGAATGCCTTGTGTCTGTTCATTATTTGGCCCAGCAATTGAAGCATAGCAGGAAGTGGTTTTTGCACGTGTCTTTTGGATCCCATGGGCCGAGCACTTAGGTACTTTCCAAATACTTGGCATTCATGTGGAGAAGAGATGTTGCATATGTATACATGGGATGGGCGGGTGGGGGGTTGATCTTTACTTTTGGAATTATCCCTTTTCATGTGGCTGGATGCAGGCAATGGTGTACTGTTCTGAAGACTGTAAGTGCCAAAGGACTGCCACTCTAGCTTCATTTGAAGGGGGGAGGAAATGAAATGTTAGTTTAAGAAGCATTCGCATTCCCTCCCTCTACACTCTTTTTTTTTAAATTTTATTTTTATTTATTTTTGTTTTATTTTTGAGGATGGAGTCTTACTCTGTCACCCAGGCGGGAGGGCAGTGGTGGCATAATCTCAGCCCCTCCACTGCAACCTCTGCCTCCTGGGTTCAAGCAATTCTCCTGTCAGCCTACGGGGTAGCTGGGACTACAAGCACGCGCCACCATGCCCAGCTAATTTTTGTGTTTTTAGTAGACATGAGGTTTCACCATGTTGGCTAGGTTGGTCTTGAACTCCTGACCTCAGCTGATTGGCCCACCTCGGCATCCCAAAGTGCTGAGATTACAGGAGTGAACCACCATGCCCGGCCCCTCCCTCATACACTCTTAAACACTAAACCAATATGACATAAAATCTTTACGTTTTTATTAGAAGAGTTTTGAATGGAAAATGAAACATTTTTCCCCAAGCAAGACTACTTTGAATCTCTAGAATTTGATGTGCACACAAAAGAAATGGCAACCCAGAAACATACATGTTAAAACATTTCTGTTCAGTAGAAATATAATGTGAGCCACAAATTGTAGTTCAAAATTTTCTAGTAGCCACATTTAAAAGAGTAAAAACATGTAAAATTAATTTTTAGATTTTTATTTAACCCAATATACCCCCAAAACACAATCACTTCAACATGTAATCAACAAAAAAGTAATAATGGGATATTTTACATTTGTTTTTGTTCTAAGCTTTGAAACCTGGTGTGTGCCTGACACTTGCGGCACATCTCAGTTCAGACCAGCCACACGGGGCTAGTGGCTGCCACAAATGCAGTGTCAGAACAAGAAGAGGATTCAGAATCTGTCCAAACCAATTCCATTACTGTTAAAAGAAAGCTGTGTTCAGGAAGCTTTGGTGCCTTGCTCAGGATCACACCAGGGATCACACACCCCTAGGCCTGACCTGTCCACCTCAGCACTCGCCTCCTGAGAGGGCTTATGACTGACTCAGACAGCTGCCATGGAGTGAAACCCAGTGTTTACTAACATTTTAAAACAATCACCATCCTCTAAGTCCATTGGGCCCTCAAAATATGCTTAGACATAAAATTTCTGAAGAAAATAGCCCAATTTATAGTATTTTATTTTTTTTATTTTTTCTTTTCTTTCTTTCTTTTTTTTTTTTAGACGGAGTCTCATTCCGATGCCTAGTCTGGAGTGCAGTGGCGCAATCTTGGCTCTCTGCAACCTCTGCCTCCCAGGTTCAAGCGATTCTCCTGCCTCAGCCTCCCAAGTAGCTGGGACTACAGGCGCATGCCACCTTGCCCAGCTAATTTTTGTTGCTGTTGTTGTTGTAGTTGTTATGGAGTTTCGCTCTTGTTGTCCAGGCTGGAATGCAATGGCGCGATCTGGGCTCACCGCAACCTCCGCCTCCTGGGTTCAAGCGATTCTCCTGCCTCAGCCTCCTGTAATTTTTGTATTTTTAGGTAGAGACAGGGTTTCGCCATGTTGGCCAGACTGGTCTCAAACTCCTGACCTCAGGTGATCCACCCACCTCAGCATCCCAAAGTGCTGGGATTACAGGCATAAGCTACCACGCCTGGCCCCAGTATATACTATTTTAATACTTAGAAATGACAACCCCGTAGGCCATTTGTTAAAGCGCACCCCACATGTTTTCGACTCAGCTGTATTGGCGTTTGAAGGGTACCCGGCAGAGAGAGGGTTGGAGGCCAAGGAGGCAGTAACTGCTGGGCCTTGCCTGTCCTCCAGGGATGCGTGGGAGGGGTGCTTCTCTGTCTTCCATCCTCTATCCCACCCACATTGGCTCCTGCCAGCATCCCAAGGACCCATGCTGTCTGCCATGATTAATCTCAAAGGCCTTAAAATAACTGAGTGACCTTTTTTTCTCCACTCTGCACACTTTGTAATGCCTTATATTCTGAATCAAGCCAAAGCCAAAATCCAAGAAAAGTGACCATTTCAAAAACAAAATGAGCCCGCTAGGAAGAGACCGTTACTTTCAATAATGAGAACACTGGGGAGTAAACCGAATAATGAGGACATTGTTGCACCTGCACGGATGAGAAAGCAATTAGATAGGGCATTACAAAAGGCAACATAAAGATCTTTGATTTGCATTTTGTCAACTGTGAGAGAATGGGTGTAATTCTCTAAAGATGTAGTTTAGACCTCTGTACTAAAATACTGAGGTCAAAGTGATGATAAATCTTATGGCAGTGGGGTCTGTGAGTCATATCTCACTCTACATAAATTGTCTTAGAGGCTGAAGTGCTGGGGCTATGCTGATACCCAAATGCCATACTCAGACTTTAATAAAAATTTATTTTGTCACTTGATTTTTGATGTTCCCTTCTCACACATCATGCAGCCTATCTCTGGGTCCCTCAATATGCAAACAAATAATATAGAAGGAAACAAGGGCAGCAGAGAGAAAAGTGGTGTTTATTCAGGTGTATCTGGTCACAGGTCAAGATCAAGAACCAGCCAAACTGTGTGTGTGTGTGTGTGTGTGTTTGGGGGTGTGTGTGTGGTGTGTGTGTGTGTTTGAGTATGTGTGTTTGGGTGTGCGTGGTGTGTGTGTGTTTTGGTGTGTGTGTTTGAGTGTGTGTGTTCGAGTGTGAGTGTGTGTTTGGGTGTGTGTGTTTGGGTGTGTGTGTGGGTGGTGTGTGTGTATTTGGATGTGTGTGTGTTTGGGTGTGTGTGTGTTTGGGTGTGTGTGGTGTGTGTGTTTGGGTGTGTGTGTTTGAGTGTGTGTGTTTGGGTGTGTGTGTGTGTTTGAGTGTGTGTGTGTTTGGGTGTGTGTGGGTGGTGTGTGTGTGGGTGGTGTGTGTGTGTTTGGATGTGTGTGTGTTTGGGTGTGTGTATGTTTGGGTGTGTTTAGGGGTGTGTGTGTGTGTTGGGGGGTGTGTGTGTAAGATAGGTAGGCAAGTGTGCTGGAAAGCTTGTTTGTCCCATCAGATCCTCTGCCTACTCTTCTCCACCTGCTGTATTCCCCAAGAGGCGAACCTAGATATACTACATTAGCAGGCTCCCTCAAGCCCTAGTTCCCATTATGTTCAGCTGATGGGGTAACGCTGACAAAAGATTGGAGGCAAGATGGAGCATAAGGTTGGTGCTTACTCCCTGCAGGGTCTCTGCAGGCTGGCTGCAACCCATAAAGTCACAGCTCCTGTCTCACAGCCTCTCCACACATCTCTGTCACCAGCTTGCAAAGCCACACTCTCCTTTTGCCAGTGAGGCCTAAAGTTGGCAATGGCACCTCCTGATCCTAGCTTTCAGGTGGGCACTTATCCTTGTTTCTCTGAACCCAGTCCACACCTTTGTAAATAGTCCCTTTATTACTAACCTTTCTCCAAATACCTACTTTGACTTTATCCACTATTTCCTTCTGAGACTTTGATTGATAAAGTGGGTATGCATATGTTCCTTGCTCTAGAAAGAATTTCTGTTTTCTTTATTAGCAGGATATTCCTTGAACTTTTCCATTACCCAGAATCATCACAGGTCAGTTTCCCAGAAGCAGGTCCTGAGACGAGGATTTGTACATGAGATATGTGAAAGATGTGTTAGAGGAGAGACCTCCAAGGGGGTACGTGGGAAGGCAGGAGCAACACAGGGAAAGAAAGAGGGAAAAAAGCAAAGTGCAGGTGTTATTCAGGCAGAGTCCCAGTCTCAGCCTATTGCTGACTGGAGCTCTGGAGCATATACTACACCTCAGAGTTTTCCCACACTTGATTCGGGGGAGCTGGGCTTTCAGTTTCCTGTACCAGTAACTCATTGGCTGTGGGCACCTCATGGCCACAGTAAGCTCCCAGGCACTTTCAGTTCTCTGTGCAAACAGGTGAAACTCCAGTAGTTCAAGGGCAACCCTCTGAAGATAGTTGCAGAAGCTCATCATTAGAAAGCAAAACACACTGAAGCTGGGGTGTGGGCACACAGAACCAGCAAAAGGTATTCCAGGGCATCCGGGCAGAGCAACTTCAATTTATGCCTCACATATATCTCCCGGAATTTGAAAGTATTTAAGGAGGAAAGATACACTGAGTATCAGTTGACTATCAATTAATTATCAATTAACAATAGAATTATTGGTAGACAGGAAAGCCTTATCTCTGCTGCTAGGGGAACACACCCTTTGAAAAAGCACTGCATATTAATCAAATGGTATTTGCTCCAATTGACTCAGTTAATATACTTTTAGTAAAAATCAAATCAGGGTCCATAGACTTTTTAAAAGACAGAGGCATCTTTGTTGGAATTTTAGCTACCAGATGCAGGTATGTTCCATGGTATGTGTGCATGTGGTTGGTGGTGGTGGCAGCAGGGAGGGAGGGTATCAACACTTGCCATTTTCCTCTGAATCTTCTAACACTTGGAAATTTGTCATAGAAGATTTTCTCATCTGCAGTTGAAACACTTTTCAGCAGGAATTTAGCTGAAGTTGAAATCACCATCTGGCATCTCATATTGAACCAGGTTCTTTGTGTGCCAAGAGCTTCTTCTTTTGGCAATGACGTTGACTGTGATCTTTCAAAAATGTTTCTTGGGTTGGCATTCTTGACTGAACAGAACAAGCAGCCTGTCTTGGAATTTAGGAAGAGATGTGCTGAGCAAGTTTTTGCCCCAGGAATAAAAGTGCGAGGTGAAAAGTTGAAGATTCGAGGTTTTGAAACTCCAGAATTCACATGTTTTATTGTCGTTGACCTAAAATCAGCTAGGGAAAAAAATTTCTGTGAAACGATTAGTAGAAGCAAAATGTTGCACAGGGAATATTCCATTTGAATCAATAAATCCTATTTAAGCAATTTCCAGGTGCAAAGTGATATCCTACCTGCTGTAGGGACACAAGGATGACTAAGATGCAGTGTTTGCTCCTAAGTACTTCAGCATCCACTGGCTGGAGGAGGCAGTGGATGACAGTGCGTGTTTAGGTGGATACAAGGCAGACTATACCAAGAAGCATAGCTGACATCGTCAGCCTCTTCCCAGGTACTCTGGGATTTCTCTAACCATTTCTGTGTGTTCCTCCATCCACTTTGGAGTGCTTTTGCTGCCACTGGCCTGCACCTGTGACTCTGTTTTGGTGGCTACCCTTGGGCTGCTGTGTACAAATGCATGCAGAGAGCAAGAAGTGCTTGGGAACTGAATCCCTAGCTAGTGACTGCTCAGTATGGGAGAAAGCAAGCTCAGCTCCGTTGTCTTAGAGAAGGACATCAATTAATGTCCAGAGTTCCCCTATGGAATTGAGCTAGGCTACTCGCCTTGGGACTTTCACCAAATTTCTCACCCTTGCTTGATCTCTTTCTCTTCTCTGTCTTACCTCCCTCATTCACTTGCCAGACTCTTTGGGGAGCATTTCCTTAACAAAACCCTTCCCTACAAATCCTCCTCTCATGAACTGCTTCTGGGAACCCAATAAGGGGCATAATAGGAATCCGAACAAAATGCTATGGGAGCACAGAAAGGAGGGATTAATTCTGCCTGGAGAACAAGGAAGTTTCCGTAAACGGAGAGAGCATTTGAGCAAGGCCTTGAAACATAATTTGGAATTTGCCAGACAGATAGAATGAAGAAATGTCATAACAAATCTGGGGGAAATACATTAATGAAGGAATAATCAAATAATGATGGGGAGTGATAGGAGATGAGGTTGCTAGAGTTGGTTGGGATGAACTGAGGAAGAGTCTTCAATGCCATTAAAGAGTTTGACTTTTAAAGTCTTAAAAAATGGCAATAGTGAGCCATTGTAGGTTTTTGGGCAGGGGAGAAATATGATAAATCTTTTGGGAAAACAATTGAGCAAAAATACAAGAGATGGATTGGAGAATAAGAGACAAATAGTGGAAGCCAGTTTGAGGGTCATTGCAATATTCTAAGAGGGGATGATGAAGGCCTGACTTAGAGTCCTTGACATGAGAATGAAAAGAAAATGACAGCTCTAGAGATTGAACAATTGGACTTGGCAGCTAACTGGACATATGAGGCAATAACGTGAGAAGTCAAAAGTGGCTGAGGTGTTTGTCTGGATCACGGTGGATAATGGTGCCATTAACCAAGAAAGAAGCCAGGAGGAGAAAATCAGGCTGAAGAAAAGTCAATGAGTTCATTTTTGGAAAAAAACAAAAACAAAAACCCAACGGCTCAAATACATTTGAATGGAATCAAAGTAATCTGAGAATGAAGAACAAACAAAAAAAGTCAGAATGTTTGGATACTCTTGACGTTCTTGTTCAATTTTAGAACAAAAGCCTGGGCACGGTGGCTCATGCCTGTAATCCCAGCACTTTGGGAGGCTGAGGCAGGAGGATTGCTTGAGCCAGGAGTTTGAGTTCACCCTGAGCAACATAGCGAGACCTCATCTCTATAGGAAAAAAACAAAATTAGCCAGGTGTGGTGGTGCATTGTGGTCCCAGCTACTTGGGAGGCTGAGGTGGGAGGATCCTGTGAGTCCATGAGGTTGAGGCTGCAGTGAGCAGAATTGTGCCACTGCACTCCAGCCTGGGTGACAGAATGACACGCCGTCTCTTAAAAAAAAAAAAATTAGAACAAAAAGATATTTTTAAAAATTAGCTTTCTAGACAGGAATCAAAACGACAAAATTAACAACAGAAACTCAGACATCCTTTAGGAATAGGAACACTTAGAATTCTGGATGCAATGCTTCAGTTTCATCACGACTGTACTTTGCTTACTGAAACTAGAGTAAGGAGTCTGTATGGTCTAAAGATTGAATCTGAAATGTTAAGTCTGTATGGCTGTTTGAAGCAATCTTTGAAAGCAGAGCCCTATGACAATAGTGCTGAAATCGAGGAGAAAAAATAGTGCTTTTAGTGTGTACAGACTATTATCTGGGTAATGTAACCAGTTTTTTGTAGAGAGGCTTTGACAGTAGTCATTTCCTAACCTTTAATCATTGCTGTTCATTTGCTTATGGCTATGGCTCTAATTTTTCTTTTTTTCTTTTTGAGACAGTCATTTTTTTTTTTTTTTTTTTTTTTTTTT
>NW_012106475.1:5894354-5896429 GCF_000951045.1 Mandrillus leucophaeus | reverse complement strand
TAATTTTTGTATTTGTAGTAGAGACAGGGTTTCACCATGTTGGTCAGGCTGGCCTCGAACTCCTGACCTCAAGTGATCTGCCTGCCTTGGCCTCCCAAAGTGCCGAGATTACAGGCATGAGCCACCGCACCCAGCCTGCATTGATTTTTATAAAAATAAATATGCCCATGTGGGAATTGGCATCCCTGCATTGCATTGACATTTTAAGCAGCACACAATTAGAAGAAAAAGCGCAAGTCCAAATTGTTAAAAAATGTTTTAGTTTGAGGAAAAGTGTACTTCATACAAGACACATTGTTTCAAAAGCCAAATGAATTAGGGCGGCAGAGAGCACTTGCTACTCTGTAACAATGTTACATTTAAATTCTCTTTGAGAACCCTTAATACTTAGAGCCTCTACCACTTCCTCCTATCCTAGGCAAGAGGTAGATTTAAGAAGTAAAGCTGTGCATGAAAATAATGGAGGAAGAGAAGATAGGAAAAATAGAAAGCAAGATAAAGAGGTCATTGGTTGTGTTTATTCGTTCAGTCTCTTCCTTCCTTTCTTTCATCCTTCCCCCCATCTCTCCCTTCCTCTGCCACTCCCAGGAATTATTGAATACATACTGTGTGCCAGGGACTGTACTAGAAGCTAGAGATATCACACTAAACAAGTGAAACATACACGATCTCTACCCTCATGGAATACAAGTCTATCATACTTGATTTCAGATTCTATGTGTAAATAAAAGATTATCACTTTTTCTTCACCCTTGTTCTCTCTCTCCCCTTCCTATTATGTATTAAAGCATATTGGGTTCACCCATTTGTTGGGCAAATGTCCTAAACACAACCCAATTAGGCTGCCTTCATTTGAAACCCAACTCTCTCACTTAACAGTTATGTACCTTTGGTCAAGGACTTAACTTGTTGACTTTCCATCTCTTCCTTTATAAAACATACATAATAATAACACATGCCTCATAGGATGTTGTGAACATTAAAGAGTCAGTTCATTTAGAACTTAGAATGGGCTCTCGGACACAGTGAGTTATCAATTCATTTTAGCCACTACTGTTTCATATTATGCACAGGAATAAAAAGATGAAACAGATTATATTGTCAAGGAGCTTACAATCTTGCAGGTGGAGACAGACAGGTACACAGATAAAGGCAATAAAGCGTGGTAAGTGTGGTGGGTGAAATGATGAAGAATGGAGACTCTAGTCAGGGGGCCACAGAGAAGGGAGTGGTGAATTCTTTTGGTCAACTCTTTTGAGACGGATGTAATATCAACCCAAAGTAGTTTCTTATTTCCCTGACCCTTTGGTAAATGATCCTTCCCTATTAAATGCCTGTTTTGACTGCTTTATTTGCCCATAGTTGTTCCACTGTAAATTAATTACGTAAGCACAAATGAAGGCTTTTCACTAATGGACATTGTGGTCCCTCTTTATTTACACTCTGCAAAAAGGACCTTCCCAAAATTGGTGACATAAGGTTACATTTACCTGATTCTTATGCTCAGCGCTACATTTCTTACAGAAAACAGAGTTGCTCCTACAAAGGGAATATAGGTCTTTTCTTACCCCAGAAGGTAGTCAAGGTAGTCTTATTCCTTTTGCCAACAACTGGCTAAGTCATGAACATACGATTTCATTGCGGCTAATGGGACCCAAAAGGAAGTAAGCTGGGGTTCTGAGAAGGATTTTCTCAAAACTGCAAGAGTAGTTTTGTGATGAGCCACGTGATTAACTGTGATGAGTTTTGGGATGAGGCCGTGGAATAAGTGCTGGGCACAGTGCTTGAACCAGACTGTGGAAATACTAATTTATTTTACTTTTACTATTTATTTATTTATTTATTTATATTTATTTTAGAGACTGGGTCTTACTCTGTTGCCCAGACTGCAGTACAGTGACCCTATCACAGCTCACTGCAGCCTGGAATCCTAGGCTCCAGCCGTCTTCCCACCTCCGTCTCCCAAAGTGCTGGAATTATGGGCACGAACCAACACTCCTGGCCTAATTTTTAAATTAAAAACAAAAAACAAAACAATATGAGACTAATGGAGGAAACACTGCTACCCTTCTCTG
>NW_012106475.1:5892194-5894192 GCF_000951045.1 Mandrillus leucophaeus | reverse complement strand
CTTTTTGTTGTGTCAGAAAATAACCCCTCAATTATTTAAGCCACTTTTAGATGGTGTTTTTGCTTTCAGACAAATCTTTCCTACAGAAACCTGTATTATTGTCTCCAAATATTTGGGGCACTTCCCTGCAGGAAGATTGTACATGCTCTCCCTTTTAAGCCCAGGCTTGGCCATGTGACTTGTTCTGACCAATAAAACATGAGCAGTGTGATGGGATATTTCCAGGTGAAAGTTTCAAAAGTCAATATGTGGTTTGACATGCTTCCTTTCCCTGGCCCTGTGATCAGGGAAGCATGCTGAGGTGGAGCCTCCTTCAGCCTTGTTTCTCAATGACTATAATAAGCAGG
This sequence comes from Mandrillus leucophaeus, assembly GCF_000951045.1. NCBI lineage: Eukaryota > Metazoa > Chordata > Mammalia > Primates > Cercopithecidae > Mandrillus > Mandrillus leucophaeus. The sequence continues at coordinate 5,893,845 of NW_012106475.1, read as the reverse complement.
GCCTTCTTGTCCCTGCCACAACGGACATGTGGAATGGACAAGAAATAAACTTGATCATTGTTGCTGCTTAAATGTGTTGTTCTTGTTATCACAGATAAATGCACTCTATATTGACTAGTAGACATCCTGAAAGCTGTAGTACTAAAAACAATGAAGTGAAGGCAAGAGCTTGAGATGCAGGGCCTTAACCCTGAGTTGCCAGGAAACTGATTGGGAGCAGTATATGTCAATGACTAAACAGATATTGGAAAGGACAGACTGATCTCTACCCACCCCATACACTTCCTGGTTAGTGAAATGAGCCTTGGAACAGTAAGTAATTTAATCCAAATAATGCTTTGAAAATGTCTTCACTTCAATGCATTATTCAGAGTAAATTAATCACAACTTATTAAGTGTCTCTTTTGTATCTCTGACAGTCACCTCATCACTGTGCCCTACCAACTTTTTTTTTTGTAATGACCTTTCTATGCATTACCTTAACAACCTACTCAGCAGACACCTACCTAGGGGCTTTTGGTAATGGCTCAGTGATCACGTAGCTGAAATTCTGTTGCACGAATATAAAATGAGGGTGATGCGTCAGTGGTTGGGACAGGGGAGTGATGATGATGAGATATGATAGCTAATATTTTACATAAATATTAGCTTGTTGTATACCAGGTTTTATTCTAAACACGTTGTATATAGTAATTCCCTTAGTCCTCACCTATAATGAGGCTGGCATTATGATTATCTCTCTTTTATGGATGAGGAAACAGAGGTGCAGAGATATTAAATACCTTGCCCAAGGTAATGCAACTAAAATGTAGTGACACTCGGATTCCATTCCAGGCAATTTGGCTCCAGAGTTGTGTTTTAACTTTGATGATTAACTAAGCAGGGAGAGAGTTGTTCCTGGGGCAGCAGTTCTTGGAGAAGCAGTTCTCAGAGGGGCCAGAAGTTAACAGTCACATTGAGCTCCACCTGACTTAAATCCTACCTGGGTGTTGTCTCACAATTTGCAAAACATGTCTATGAACCGTTTTCCTCAGCTATAGGCTCTGTTCTCTGAGAGTGGTGAAGAGTTAAGTAAATGAATCATGTAAAAGTCCTACTATTGAGCTGGGCCCTGATAACCATCGACTGCATGTCACTGGGGCTGCCAGAGGTTTATAGAGTAGACCCTCAGAGGTGCAGAAGTCTTGGGCATGCAAAGAGTCATGCACAAGTTTGAAAATAATTTCTCTAGGAGCCTGTAGGAGGGTATGAACCGTAAGGCCTGGGAACAGTTAGCTAGAGAGTTACTTCTGGGCTTTGCAGACACAGCAGTGACTGAGATGCACTTGGTGCCCTGGAATGGATGACTGGGTAAGCCATTTGGACCAATTGTGATTTAAGAAGAGTAAGCCAGGCGCGGTAGCTCATGCCTGTAGTTCCAGCCCTTTGGGAGGCCAAGGCAGTTGGATCACAAGGTCAGGAGTTCAAAACCAGCCTGGCCAACATGACGAAACCCCTTCTCTACTGAAAATACAAAAAATTGTCTGGGTGCCGTGGCTCAAGCCTATAATCCCAGCACTTTGGGAGGCCGAGGCAAGCGGATCATGAGGTCAGGAGATTGAGACCATCCTGGCTAACGTGGCGAAACCCCGTCTCTACTAAAAATACAAAA
>NW_012106475.1:5866150-5887729 GCF_000951045.1 Mandrillus leucophaeus | reverse complement strand
CATGTGTGTGTACATATATTATTATTTATTCTTTCTTGTAGAGCTGAGGTCTTGCTCTGTGGCTCAGGCTGGACTTCTGGGCTCAAGTGATCCTCCCTCTCAGCCTCATGAGTAGCTGGGACTACGGGCATGTGCCACTATGCCTGGATCAAATATATGCATTTTTATTATGTACACTGCCTCTTCCATTTGCCTCATGGTAGACAGAGTGATCTTTTAAAAATGCACTCAGTTCTTGTGGCTTCTTCTCCTTAAAATAAAACCCTAATTCTTTGCTACATAATCTGGCCCTGCCTCACTCCTGGATCTCATCTCTCACTAGCCCCACTCCTGCCTTTTCCCCACACTGTAGTCCCAAGCTCCTTCCTGCTTTAGGGTCTCTGCGTTCTCCGGTCCTTCCTTTGCCTGGAATACTCTGTCCGTGCATCCCGCCACTACCACTCTCAGCTCTTTGCAAGGCTAGCTTCTTCCACCACTCTGGTCTTGATCCAGATACCACCTTTTCCAATTTCCTGACCACCTTGTTTCCTTTCTCCCCACAACTCTCTCCCCGCCACTATCCATCCCACTGGCAGATTTTGTTTTCTTCATAGCACTCATCACTATCTGAAATTGTCTTTGTTCATTTGCTTGTTTATGAGTTTGCTTACAGTCTTCTCTATTTGACTAAATGGCCTTGTTTGCCTGATTCATGGCTATACCCATCATCTAGAAAAGTTCCCAGATGCATAGATGCTTCATAAATTAAGAATAAGTAATTTAGGCCGGGTGTAGTGGTTCACACCTGTAATGCCAGCACCTTGGGAGGCCAAGGTGGGTGGATCACCTGAGGTCAGGAGTTCGAGACCAGCCTGGCGGACATGGTGAAACCCCATTTCTACTAAAAACAAAATACAAAAATTAACCAGGTGTGGTGGCACATGCCTGTAATCCTAGCTACTCAGGAGGCTGAGGCACGAGAATCACTTGAACCTGGGAGGTGGAGGTTGCAGTGAGTCGAGACCGCACCACTGCACTCCAGCCTGGCCGACAAAGCCAGAGTCTGTCTGGAGAAAAAAGAAAAAAAGGCCGGGTGTAGTGGCTCATGCTGTAATCCCAGCACTTTGGGAGGCCGAGGCGGGGGGATCACGAGGTCAAGAGACCGAGACCATCCTGGCTAACACAATGAAACCCTGTCTCTACTAAAAATAGAAAAAATTAGCTGGGCGTGGTGGCAGGCACCTGTATTCCTAGCTACTCAGGAGGCTGAGGCGGAAGAATTGCTTGAACCCGGAAGGTGGAGGTTGCAGTGAGCCAAGATTGTGCGACCACACTCCAGCCTGGGCAACAGGAAGATAATCCGTCTCGGAAAAAACAAAAAAAAAGAAATAGCAATTTACATTTAATTTCCATCAGTAATAGATTTCAAACAGGTTACTTATATGTCCCAGTGGAAAAGAGATAAAGCAGAAAAAATAATTTTATTTACATGTAATTGAATATTGATGCATTCTTTGGATAGTGCGAATAGAATAGTGATATTTGAACATAATTTTGTGAGGTTAATCTACCCCTAGAAAACCTGAAATTACATATGGCTCAAAATAAATTAGTTTTTCATAGAAAATGTAAAACCCAGGAGCCACTATGGATAGGTTCCTATGTTAAAATACTATGAAAATATAAAATTAAATATTATGAAAATGTAAACTACAATGTTTCTATAATAAAGGACTTATAGTTAGTAAGGGTAGAGAATACAATGTCAAAATCTAGCTCTCTCTATATATAGATTTATATGTATATAATCATCAAGTATGTATGTATACAATGATAATATACAATTGTATATATGGCATTGTATACATACACACTTACTAGTTTTTTTGAAAAACTTAATGGTACAGAGTGTTTATTTGGAGTCCAGTAATATATTAACAATATGTGAGCATTAGTTGCATTTGCTGATTTGTCTTATTTCTGTATTTAATTCAGCATTTTTATATTTTAAGATTCTTAATGGAGGTTCCTCTGGGATATACTCATTTTCTAGTTCACATATGACTAAATGTGGTCGTATTTGCTGATTATGTGAAGAAGTAAATATTAATTCTGACTGGTTTTGAAATAAGAGCCTTGGGGCATCTCTTCTTCTTCCTTCCATTTTTAGATACCTCTGTTAGAGGCTTTAACACTTGGGTGGAAGTGTTTTTAAAGGAGCTTATGAAGATTTGGAAAAGATTTTATTTTTAATATCCCAGATTGCATCCTCTGCATTGGGTTGGTTTTGTTACATGTGCTCCATCTGTCTCAGAGATATGGAAAACTCAGTAGAGGAAAAATGGAAAGGGCAAAATTGTTTCCCTTGTTTTATAAAATTTCTGAAAATTATTTCATATGTAAGCTCTAGTGCATGGATTCCTTCACTTCCAACGTCCACAGCACTACCCAGGTGCCTGTCAACCTGCCAAACGAGATGCATTGGCTCCAGGCGCTTGTGCCTTCCAAAGCAGGGACAGGGGGTATTGCTTAGTTGTTTCCTGGTTGGAAAGTCCACAGGATAGAAAGCCTTTTACCCAGCCACTACTTTGAAAGAGTTCAGTAAGGCTTCTTATCACTGCAGGTGAATTTAATGAAATGCACATATTGGTTCTTTTGTTACGAATTTCCTCAAAGGAGAATATAATCAATTTACTTGCAGGCTACAGTTGATTTGGGATTTATGATCTCTTTCTTCAATGTTTCAAGCTAAGTACTGGATTTTTTAAAATATGAAAAAAAATTTCTCTCCCTATTCCAGCTATACTTGACAGTGAAAAAAATTGAAATTTTGCTTCTCACTACACATTGCATGTAATTTCAACCTCCTATTATGTTTTTTTTTTAAGTGACCAGAGAACAAAAAACCACTAATGTTTTTTGTTTCTCTGAAAATCAGCTGGTTGTATCTAATTGGAGCATTTCAATGGATCAGGTGTCTGGGAGATTTAAGTGCTTTTTTCCACCCTACTGTTGTTTACCATTATGTTTATGTATTTATTGAGTGTCTTGTAGCCTTGCAATGTGAACTTTCTGGAGACTAAAGATCTTCTATGATGTATGCAGCACTAAATAAGATATATGGATTCTTCAGTATTATCTCAAAAGGGACTTTAATCTGGAGCTATAAAATTCACACTTTTTTGGTATGTGTTGAATTGCAGATGATTCTTTGAAGAGAATCAACCTTTAACAAGCCTAACTCACAATCTCCAACTTTATGAACCTTCCAAACTGAGGTGATGTTGCTATCATGGTTTGTTACTTTTAGGAGGATTGCTATTTTAGAATCTTTTCTTTTCTCTTTTTTCACTCTGTCGCTCAGGCTGGAGTCCCGTGGCACAATCTCAGCTCACTGCAACCTCCACCTCCCAGGTTCAAATAATTCTCCTGCCTCAGCCTCTTGAGTAGCTGGGATTACAGGTGACCACCACCAGGCGCAGCTAATTTTTGTATTTTTTAGTAGAGACGGGGTTCCACCATGTTGGCCAGGCTGGTCTCGAACTCCTGACCTCAAGTGATCCACCTGCCTTGGCCTCCCAAAGTGCTGTGATTACAGGCGTGAGCCACTATGTCCTGCCTAGAATTACTATAAACAGAGTATTTTCAATCAAAAGCAGATTGTTGGAGAAGGTGACATTTAAAGCTGGCGTTACGGTTTGTAGGTTTTACAAATCATGGCTCCAGCTCATAAATGTACACATTAGTGCCTATTCCACATAATATCAAATGTTCTCACGTCCTGTGACTCATCTTAGAGCTCTACTCACTTGTCATCAATATCTCCTATCCTGTTACAAGACCTGGTCATCACCTATAATTGCTTCTCCTCTGAAATCTTGAACTTTGAAATTCCACTCTGTCCTCAACCCCATACCCTTTCCCTCCCCTACACCTTCATCCTACCAACCTTCAGTATTTATTTATTTTTTTTTGAGACAGAGTCTCGCTCTGTTGCCCAGGCTGGAGTGCAGTGATGTGATCTCAGCTCACTGCAACCTCTGCCTCCTGGGTCCAAGCAATTCTCACGCCTCGGCCTTCCAAGTAGCTGGGATTGCAGATGCCCGCTACCATGCTCAGCTAAATTTTGTATTTTTAGTAGAGACTGGGTTTCTCCATATTGGTCAGGCTGGTCTCGAACTCCTGATCTCAAGTGATCTATCTGCCTCGGCCTCCCAAAGTGCTGGGATTACAAGTGTGAGCTACTGTGCCCGACCAAGCTTCAGTCTTAACAAAGCATCTGACCTTCAGCCTTCCCATTGAATGACCTCCAGAGCTCTTGGCTTGAAGGACACTTGTTTGATTTGCTGGCACAGCCCACCAACAAATCCTCAATCTTGGATCCACCTACCCACCTGTTTTCCTTGGCTCTTTATATTACTGGAAAAAAAATCACCTACTTATACAGTCAGGTGCTCATATGGATTTTTAATTTCGAACCTCAACTGAACAGCCAAGATCATCTGAAAGTTTTTGATTATCCTTAGTTGGCTTTCTGTACAACCTGCCTGATCTGAAATACGTGGGACTATGAATCACTGACACTTAGGACTGAGCTAACTACCTTCTTAAAAAGTATTTTCTCCCTGGATTTCATGTGAACCAGACTGTTCACATTTTTTGGTGTGTGTTTTCCCCCTCTTATTTTTATTTTCTTTTGCAGTTTTCAGGAAGTAAATAGGTTACTTTCTGGGAGGAGAAGTAAAGCATTTAAGGGAATCACAGCTGGGTGCGGTGGCTCATCCTTCTAATCCCAGCACTTTGGGAGGTTGAGGTGGGCGGATGGATTGAGCCCAGGAGTTTGAGACCAGCCTGGGCAACATGGTGAAACCACCCCACCCCCGCGCTCTCTCTCTCTATGTATATATAGCCAGACATGGTGGCGTGCCTCCTTGGGAGGCTGAGGTGGGAGGATCACCAGAGCCCAGGGAGGCAGAGGCTGCAGTGAGCCCTGATGGTACCACTGGACTCCAGTCTGGGTGACAGAGTGAGACCCTGTCTCAAAGAAGGAGGAGGAGGAGGAGGAGGAGGAGGAGAAGGAGGATGAAGAAGAGCGAGGAAGAGAGAATCACAAAAGATTTACTACATACCTATGATGTACCAAGCACTGTTCAGGTGCTGGTGATTCAGCAGTGAGCAAAACAAACAGCTCTGTCCTCATAGTCTATATTTTAGTAACAAGGGGTAGATAATGGGCAAATCAGTAAGATGTGTGCTATGTTAGAAGGTGATAGGTGAGACTGTAGAGTCCTGGAATGGTGGTGGAGGCTGTGGGGCTGCTGTGGAAAGTGTATGAGATGCTAGCTTAAGCCAGGCTGCCTGGGTTCAAATTCCAGGTCCAACACTTACTACATGTGTGACCCTGGGCAAGTCAGCTGGCCTTCTCTATCTATAAAATGATGATTATCATAACACCAACATCTTAAGGTTGTTATAAGGATTAAATAACTTAATAACATACAAAGCATTTCCCTTGGTAGGTGCTATGTAACTGTCAGCTACCTTATTTTAAGCCGTGGTTTCACCGTGGCCAACACATCCATAACTGGTGAGCTAGAGGCAGAGGTGGACTGACTGTGAAGGTAGAGCCCCTCACATGCCAGGCCCCTTCCAGGTCTCTGACAGGGGCCCTCACACTGTGTTCATGTGGTGCTTTAGTCAAGTTTGCAAAAGTAAGATATTTTAACCACAAATTGTTAAGATGCCATCTGTTTCCTTAAGTTAGTGGCACTGAGGTGGCCATGGGCATTTGGGGATCCAGCTAAGAGGAAGTTGAGTTGGAGACACTTAGTTTGGGTTTAGTGTGGGAATGTCCGTGTGGTTTGTTCACTTCCCTGCCGATTTCGGCTACAGCTGGTCATGCTGGTGTTGAAACAGCCCCCAGGACTCCCGTGTCCACTGTGCCGCAAGGCAGGACATGGTGATGGTAATGTGTCCCACAGAGCCTCGCAGCAGAGGCATGTGGGTAGACAGGAAAACCAGGCTCCAAATGTGCAGAGCAAGAAGTTAGTCTTTAGAAAACTCTGATAATTATCTGGCATACAAAATTGTAAGTGAGCTGGGCATGGTGGCTCACTCCTATAATCCTAGCATTTTGGGAGGCCAAGACAGGTGGATTGCTTGAGGTCAGGAATTCAAGACCAGCCTGAGCAACATAGCAAGATCCTGTCTCTACAAAAACATTAAAAATTAGCCAGGCATGGTGGCCTGCACCTACAGTTTTAGCTACTCAGGAGGCTGACGTGGGAGGACTACTTGAGCCCGAGAGTTTGAGGATGCAGCGAGCCATTATTGTGCCACTGCATTATAGGCTAGGTGACAGAGTGAGACGCTATAGCTAAAAAGAAAATTGAAAACAAAAAATAATCAATAGGAGGATTTGGCTCTCAGGTCACAGTCAAAGCAGAAGATCTTTCCCTCTCAGGAACATATTAGAGAAAGCAGAATTTATGACTATAAATGCATGGTTATGGGCTAAATGTTTGTGCTCTTCCCCCAACCCCCGCTTCGTATGTTGAAGCCCGAACCCCCAGTGTGATGGTGTTTGGAGACAAGGCCTTTGGGAGGTGACTCTGTTTAGATGAGGCCATGAGCGATGGGTCCTCATGTGGAAAGAAATCAGGGAGCCTACTCTCTCTCTCCCTTCCATGTGAAGATATAAGCAAGAAGGTGTCTGTCTACAAGCCAGGAATGCGGCCCTCACCAGAACTCCACCCTGATCTTGAACTTTCAAGTCTTTAAAACTGTGGGAAATAAACATCTGTTGCTTAAGCCACCCAGTGTATGGTATTTTGCTATAGCAGCCTAAGCTAAGACACACATACATTCTTTCTTCCTTTTCTTTTTCCTTTCTTTCTTTCTTTTTTTTTTTTTTGAGATGGAGTCTTGCTCTTGTTGCCCAGGCTAAAGTGCAGTGGCATGATCTGAGCTCACTACAACCTCTTCCGCCTCCCGGGTTCAAGTAATTCTCCTGCCTCAGCCTCATGAGTAGCTGGGATTACAGGTGCCCGCCACCACGCCCAGCTATTTTTTTGTAGTTTTGGTAGAGACCAGGTTTCACCATGTTGGCCAGGCTGGTCTCGAACTCCTGATCTCAAGTGATCTGCCTGCCTCAGCCTCCCAAAGTGCTGGGATTATAGGCATAAGCCACCATGCCTGGCCCATTTTTTCTTTCTTAATGGGAATCATGTGAAATAGAATTATAGCATTTCTACAAGCAGCAAGAAGGTCTGTGTGTGAAGTTGCAAGCTGGGACTACAGGTATGTGCTACTATGCCTGGTTAATTTTTAAATTTTTTTGTAGAGGCATCATCTTACTGTGTTGCCCAGGCTAGTCTTGAGTTCTTGGGCTCAAACAATCTCCTGCCTTGGCCTCCCAAAATGCTGGGATTACAGGTGTGAGCCGCCACACCTAGTAGTGATGAACATAAATGATATCTGAAAATATCTGCAACAACTGAAATGTGAGGTGAAAATATGATGTGAAAAATATGTGATTTCTATTGAAGACAAAGTCATAGATATTGCTAACATTACTATAGTCATGTCTTAACATTAGTAATTGAAGAAGATGATAAACTTTAGTAGGAAGGAAATGAAAATAAAGATACAATGCTTTTCCTACACAAGTGTACAGACCCCTGAGCTCTGGCCAGGTGAAGAACACCTGTTTTAAAGTGATCGCTGGCAATCACCTCCCCTTTTCCATTCCTCCTGCCACTGACCTAATTAGAGTCCCATCTCCATGTGGACTCACCACAGCCACCCAAACTGAGTCCTCCCCTTTCTCCTAAGCCTGCTGTTATTCCACTGTTCCCTGTATACCCGAGAGGAGCTGCTGCCACCCACTCATCTACACCAGAAACTGAGCATCAGGCTTCCCTCTTCACATCCTGTTTGGATGGAGCCCTGACTCCTCAATGGAGCTCAGGTTTGCCACCCTCTCCACCCACCTCCAGTGCCTGCCTTCTTCGTTATGACTACACCAGCCTCCACACTGCTATCCTTGCCCGGCCTCACCAATCCTTCTTGCAAAGGTACAGACCTATCTAGAACCCAGATTAGATCAGGTTGCATGGCTGTTTTCATCCTCCTGGCTGTCTTCGGGATGAAATTCAGGCTCCTCAGTGTGGCATGGCTTCCGTCCACCTTTCCAACCCAGCTCCTGCAACTCCGTGTTCCAGCCATCCCTCCTTTCTTAAGTTATCCAAACTGCATGATGATCCAGGGGTTAAAAGTGGGGGCTCGAGAGCCAGCGTGCCTCAGTTCAAATCCCAGCTCCATCAGTCGCTTGATGGCCTTGGTAACGTCCCTCGGCTCCTCTGTGCCTCGGGGACCTCAGCTTCAGCATGGGAGTTATGAGAGCACTGGCCACGCAGGGCTGTGGGGATTCAGTGACATACCACATGAGAAGCGTGCAGGGCAGGGCCGTGATGTATAGAAAAGCTCAGCACAGGGGCCTTGCTATGAGTTCCTGTTTCCCTGAAGAAATAGCCTTTTCCTGGTCTCTGCTCACCTAATGAGTCCTTTAAGATGCAGGCGTCTCCCCATCCTGAGAACCTTCTCTGACCTGGGCTGGGCTGCCCTGGACTTCATTGCTCACCTGCCCAACTCACTACAGACTCGTCACTTACCTGTGTCCCGAGTTGAACACGTCATCCTCCAGGCAGGGAATGTGGCACCCTCATTCATAACCCAGATGCCGCCTAGAGCCAGAAATTTACTTCTCACAGTTTTGGAGATTGGGAAGTCCAAGATCAAGGTTCTGGCAGATGTGCCTGGTGAGGGCCCGCTTTCTCATAGATGGAGCTTCTCTCTGTGTCCTCACGGGATGGAAGGGGCCAATGAGCTTCCTCCTGCCTCTTTTATAAGGGCACTAACCCCATTCATGAGGGACCTGATCACCTTCTAATACCATCACCTCTGGGGTTAGGCTTTCAGCATGTGAATTTTGGGGAGACACAAACACTCAGACTATAGCAGAGGCTGAATGGAAAGAAAGAATACAAATCAAAGGACAAAAGTGATAACAAAAATAAAGAACAACTAGTTCTCTTCCCCTCTCTGGACAATTTGCTTTTCAGAGTATTGTAAATACGTGGACTTATCTTACTGTTTCTCTGAGTGGTCCTCTCTGTAGTGAGTCCTTCCCTGGCCAATTCTTGGGCCTGATAGCATTAGCCTTCTGAAAAAGAGAGGAGAAAAAGTCATGGGGGAGGGGGGATGGGCAGAGGAAGGAAACTCTCAGCCTGCTCCTCAAAAGTAGGTCTTCAGGGACACTATAGCCGCTTCAAACTCTTTTAGCTAAAGGGACCACAGCAGTGGGAGCAAGAACTTATATATACATATATACACACACACACACACACACACACACACACACACACACACACACACACACACATATATATATTATTTTATTTTATTTTTTGAGACAGAGTCTCACTCTGTTGCCCAGGCTGGAGTGCAGTGGCACGATCTCAGCTCACTGCAACCTCCGTCTCCTGGGTTCAAGCAATTCTCCTGCTTCAGCCTCCCCAGGAACTGGGACTACAGGCGTGTGCCACCATGCCCAGCTAATTTTTTGTATTTTTAGTAGAAATGGAGTTTCACAGTGTTAGCCAGGATGGTCTTGATCTCCTGACCTCCTGATCCATCCACCTTGGCCTCCCAAAGTGCTGGGATTGCAGGTCTGAGTCACCGTGCCCAGCCCAACTTAAGTATATTTTTAAGAATAGAGAAAACCCACTTGCTGTGTCGAGTCCTGGCTGAGGCATGTCCAACATAGCAATGGTCCTGACTTCAGTTAGAGCTGTTCTCTTTCCTTTATTTTTTACATTACAAAATAATTCATTTCTAGCCTGGCATGGTGGCTTACACTTGTAGTCCCAGCTACTGGGGAGGCCAAGGCAGAAGGATCAGTGGAGCCCAGGAATTCTAAGTGACGAAGAGCTATGACTGCACCACTGCCCTTCAGCCTGGGCAACAGAGACCCCCATCTTAAAAAAAATAAAAGATACAAAATTAAAGAAATAAATACAATAAATTCATTTCTTGGGAAAAGATGAAACAATACAAAAGGGCCGAAAATAAAAAGCAAAAATGCCTCATTTCCCTGATCCTAGTACCCAGTGATAGTCCCTGTCTCAGTGTGGATTTTAAATACACGTATGGAGGGTCAAAGTTACATATCCAGTATGGCATCAGAAACATAAAATTATGCCTAGATTTGTCTAGAGAGTCGAGCTGGATGGAAATGCTACAATAAATGCACATTTCTTTTGTAGTGGACGAAATAAGCCATCTAGAATATAACACATACAAGTAACTCCTTTGATCAGGAAGGGGCTGAGGTTCAGGAGTGGCTGTGCAGTTTGACTCCTAGCTCTGAGCTTTCTCACTGGCTACTCAACAGGTCAGTGCCAGGTAAAGTGTCCCACACCCAGACAGAGGGGTAACCAACCACCCAATGCAATGGGGCCGCCCCTCCAGGGGGCCCTGGATTGTTTGGTTTTAAAATGCCTAGATTGGAATTGCATGCTGGGATGGGTGGAAGCAAGCTGTCCCAGGGCTGAGCAGGAAGGGCCCAGAAGCCTGCCCGGGAGCTCACCCCTCCCCAGCCCTTCTCTTTAAAGCCACCATCATTCTTCCAACTTGTCAAGCCACACCAAGGCCAAGTGAAGCCCAGCACCTGTAGGCTAGGGCTTTGGAAAGCAGAGGCAACAGCTGTGCGAGGGAAAAGCTCCGGGCGGGAGGGCAGCCCTGGCTGAGTCTAAAAATAAAACCCAGCCTGACAGCCTGACAAAGGGCCTCTTGTCAGGCGCAGCAAGAGGGGCTGTCCTGGCCGCCCTTGTGAGGCTGTTCTGGGGCCACGTGGGGAGTCCCTCCCTTTCTGCCTCTGGGGTGTCATTCTCCAACAGCCTCTTCAGGTGGACCGGCCTGTCCTCAGTGAACAAGCCGCCTCAGCTGGGGTTTAAAGAGGGATCGGCCGCGCCACTGAACTCCAGCCTCAGCGACATAGCGAGACTCCGTCTCAAAAAAAAAAAAAAAAAAAAAAAAGAAAAAGAAAAAAGAAAAAAAAAAGATGGATCGGCTGAGGTACCTTTGTGTACAGACTGTCCTGTCTGCAGTGAAACTGACACCGGGTACCGGCCCATCTTGCTCTTCAGAGATGGGCGATCCGCCTGTGCCATACTAGAACAGCAGCTCCAGATAGGCAGGGATGAAACACATCCGTCTTTGGGAAGGACGAAGGAGTGCCGCTCTGTTTCCCCGTTTTACAAAAAGGAGCCCTTAGAACCGATTTGCTCTCACGGTGTTGTCAGCTCCAGGCCAAAGTGGGCTACCCACAAAGGCAGTCCTTTTACCCTCCGCACCGCACAGAGCTCGTTTTCTGAGCCTGTGGGGTGGGAATATCCCGCCTGTGCCCCCCGGGTTTCAACTCGGGCTGGTCAGGAGGAAGTTTCTCAGCTTCAAAATGATCAAATTCCTCAACGGATTGAAAAAAAAATTGTCAATAGAAAAACCAAAAACATCAGGGAAATTAGAACATGAAGCACTAATGAGGAGCAGGAAACATCTGCTAGAAGGAATTCCTCTAGTATTTAATTTTAAAGGTTTTAAAAATGTGTATCTTTTTGGTGTAAATGATTTTAAAGCAGAGCTAGCCGGCATCTCAATCTCTAGATTCAAACTTTCTGGCTCCAAGGTGTCACCATTGTTTGTGCTCCTCATCAGCTCACTGCTGCCCCCGCGTGTCTGATCTAAAAATCACAACACAGAGCTCGTTCTCAATTTTATGCTTTGCAAATAAATGGAGAAAAGTCCCATCTCCCCTCCCCGCCCCCAACCTATTAGCGCCCATGACAACAAACGGTATAGAATGAAAGCAATGTTTTAGCTTGTTAGTGACAGCTGCATAACCCAGGTGAATTTTCAACAAGTCTTTCATTCCAGAAGATATCATTAGATTACTCAATTTTTTTTCTTTCTTTCTTTCTTTTTTTTTTTTTTTTCCAATTCATTGAGCCTTTGTTGAAGGGATAAATTTAATTCTTAGAGGGAGTGGTTATGATTATATTAGTGACGTCTTATTAATGCTATGCTCTTCCTGAGAAACCACATGAGTTACTTATTGACCTGAATTAGAGTTTGTTTTATAACATTAAATAAAAACCCTGTATTTAGGATGAAAGTTTGCTTTCAATCACAAAGAGTCTGTGATGTGAGAGAATTTCTGACACAAGGCTCAAACATTCACCAAAGGGCAGCCTCTTTGTGTTCACCTGGCACCTTTGTCTGTAGTGAGCAGATTGGATCACTGTTTTGATGTGAAACTAGGCTGCCTCTGTGATTTCTACTGAGCACCAATTTTTCCTATTTCTTGCTCATCTATGTAGTTTATCTGAGTCACTTTTTGCTTTATAAAAACTGAGACCACACAGAATATCATGCTGCTCTAGATGGAATTTAGAAAGTGCCTTCCATCCTGGATAGATCGGGGGGCCTGCTCCTTTATGCAGAGATGACACAGTCTCCTCTTCAACATTACCTACATGGAAGAAATGGCCACTTGTTCCCAATACTCACACCAGAATCTTCCTATACTTTAGTGAGACTTCCCAAAGTCATCCACTAAAACCCGAGTGCCATTTATGGATCTTAATGATCTTTCACTGTTCAATCCAGAAATACCTCTGGAAGAGAGGGCTGAGGCTTTATCTCCTACCAAAGCAATCAAACAAGTCTGGTTAAAGTCAGTGCCCACATAGGACCTATGGGGGCAGATTCTCTTAGATCCAACCCCAAGTCTACTCCCAAAGGAAAGCTGTGAAGGGCATGGTCTGAATGGCCAGCCGATATTACTGTAAGAACACCACTTGGTAGAATGTTCATCCTGTCTTGGAATTATTTCAGTCACCTGTGTGAGGTTCCTGTGAACTAGGTTAAGACCAGCTTTATCACTCTGGAAGGTAAGGGAGAGACTATGGGTCACAGAATGAGATACAGTCCAGTATTTCTTGGCTATTGGCATTGCTCTGACAAAGTGTATTCCTAGTAACATTCCAGGTTCTGCACATCTACAGACATTTAACCCTAAGAGGCAAGGTGCCTGTCAATGTCTGGAAAGGTAGCTGACAACCTTGGCAGCAGAGACTTGAGAATTTCTACATAGGAGGAGTGCTGAGGTGACTGATTGGATGACAGGGCTGGAGAGAGTCCCTTGAGGTTGCATTTGCATTCAAGCACACTCTTTTCAATTGTGTATTTATTACGGGCTGCTCTGAGGGTCGCTATTGGAGCTGCTCATTGGAACTGTCATTGAAGAGAATTCAGTTGGTCATTCTTTCAGTTTTTCAATCAATAGACTCATTCTAAGCATAGAAACATGGTATGAAGCGTTTATTCAGCCTAGGTTGAAGTCTGTTCAACAGACCAGAGGATCCATGGTTGTGTAACAGTTTTAGAAATCTCAGAGTAGGGAGACGCCTGCAATGCCTGCAAGTTTTCAGGCTTGTCAGTTCAGCCTGGAGGGGCCCCCTTCCCTAAGTACTCTCAGGAGGGAAGAAGCAGAGGTCCTGGAGTCCAAGTCTGCCTTAACCTTATGTCTTTGCCTTTGCCACTGACCTCTGCCATGTCCATTCTCCTGACCACCATCCAGTCGGGACCATGCTACTAAATTGCTGTATGTGTGTCTGTAGAGGAGTAGAGGTGAGTGAGGACCTAGTGGGAGTTATTGAAGCTATAGAATAAATATAGCACATCTTCTTGGATTGTTGGTTTTACTCAAAGCTTAGTAACATGTACACTTTTGTTAAAAGAAATGACAATATATCATAGAGTGTGAATTTGTTGGGATTAAATTCGGCTATAAGTAACAGAAAAATCCAAAGTAACAGTGGCTTAAGAAAATGGACATTTCTATTTTTCTCCTACTGACAAGTTTGAGAGGGCTGGTGTGGTCATCCACAGGGTCAAAGACACAGCTCCTCTGTCTTATTGTTTTGCATTGAGTAGCTTCCATACTCAAAGATATCTCCTGGGACAAGATAGCTGCCAGAGAAGGAGCCTTTAAATTTGTGTTCCAGACTGCAGGAAGGAGGAAAGGATGTACCTTCAGGGAGACTTCTGAGAAGTCATATATATCACTTCCTTTATGTCACATGGCTACAACTATTGGCAAGAGAGAGTTGGAGAAGTGGCCTTTATTGGAGACAGGTGTTTGCCACCTGAAATTTGATAGTCCTATGGCTGTAAAAGAAGGGAAATGAATGTTGGGGTAATTTAAACAAAGTCTCAGGTGATGCTGATGCAGCTGATCCAAGGACCACACTTTGAGTAGCAAGGGACATGATCTTGCATGATCTGGCTCCTGGCTATATCTGCAACCTTGTCTCCTTTTGCTCCCCCTGTCAGTCCCAATGCTTCAGCCACACCAGCTTTCTTGATGGGTCTTGATTACTTCCAGCTTGTACCCTACCTGGGAGTCCTTGAACTTGCTATTACTTCTGGCTGGAACCCCATTCTTTTTTTCTTTTTCTTTTCTTTTTTTTTTTGATGGAGTCTAGCTCTTTCGCCCAGGCTGGAGTGCAGTGGCCCAATCTTAGCCCACTGCAACCTCTGTTTCCCGGGTTCAAGCGATTCTCCTGCCTCAGCCTCCTGAGCAGCTGGGATTACAGGCACACCCCACCATGCCCAGCTAATTTTTGTATTTTAGTAGAGACGGGGTTTCATCATATTGGCCAGAATGGTTTTGATCTCCTGATCTCATGATCCACCCACCTCGGCCTCCCAAAGTGCTGGGATTATAGGTGCGAGCCACCACATCTGGCTGGAACCCCACTCTTAAGTCTTGCCATTAAGATCTCAGATGAAGTAGTTTCTCTATTATATGATTTGGTTTTGGTAGCACTAATCTGAATTTCTATTATTTATTTATTTGCATTGTTGCTTTTTGTCTCCCCCTCTAAAACATCAGCATAATGAGAGGAGGAAAATTATTTGTCTTGGTCAACTTTGAATCTCCAACACTTAGAAGAGTATTTAGCACATGTGCTCAATATATGTTTGTAGAATAAATGAGCAATAATAAATAGTCTTTCTAATGATAATATTAGTTCCTGAGATCAGGGGCCACGACTTGTCTTTTCCCTTTCCTCTACAAGGCTTCATATGATGGAATATGGACAGCTGGCATTTGATGAATGCTTGCTGAGTGGGGATTGCACAAGAGAAGGACTACCTGTCTAATCTCTAGATGGGTCAGGGGTGGGGTGGGGTAGAATCGCACCTTTACACATGACATGATGACTATGCTAAGCACAGAACTTGCCTCTGGGTGGGGGAGGTGAGAACAGGGCAGCAGATCCCAGACCAGGCCAGCTTAGTGCACCTTTCAGCCCTTCCATTTGCCCTGGTTTCTTTCCTGGCATCCCGCAGTTCAGAACTGTATAGGTGCAAACTAGAGAATGCCAGAGTGGCCTATGGAGAATGTATGTGATGGAGTTTCGTGGACTGGCTGCAGTACAGATTGAAGATTTTCAATTATTTACAAAATATGTATTGAGTACCTGCTTTGTACCACACGTTATGCTCTGTGCTGGAGATGCACACAGCCTGTATGTGTGAAATTTTGTTCCAAACTTAACAAGCAACACCAAAGACAAAAAGGATTCCTGATTTAGATAGTGCAAGACTATCGAATTGCATGTGAAACACTGTAGCCCTTCTGCTGAAAAATTGTTTAAGTGGTCACCTCGCAAAGCTACCTGACACTCACCTCCGGATTAATGAGCTGATATTTGCTAAGTAACTTGTGATTACCGGGTTGGGAGGACTCCTTTGGGAGTTCCCATCCTCTTTGACACTTAGCAGGCAGGAGAAGGAAGAACATTATCCACCCCCACTCTCACACACTCCTTTGTCTCTTGCTCTGCAAGGAAGGGTATGAGTCTCCTCCTGGTATCAATTTTTAATTGCTTTTGGTAGGCGGTGAAGTAGAACAGGATAACTGCATGGACTCCTAGGTATATTTGTGTATCTATTCATATTTATTAGTAATTAAACTTCTATATTGGTCTATAAGCCATAATGTTGATGAGTGTCTTTGTAAATGAATGCATGCAAATACGCCCAGGAGCCTGACAAAGAGAGTATCAAATACATTCATTAATAAATAATACCAATACTGTGCATTTGTAGGCTGAAATTTTTTTTAACTTCAAAGAAGAGCTTTCATATCTATGATCTCATCTCACACTACATATGATTATTTTAAAACTCCTCTCTAGGGGCAGGTTGTTCCTTGCATGCTAAGCCAGGCCATGGGAAGATAATGAAGTCCCGCCTCGGGCTACCGGACACCATTTGTACCATCAGGCCAGCCTGTCCAAGTCTCCTGGGGTCTTTGCCTGCTTGTTTAAAAACTAAAGGCCAAGATGAAAAAGTACACTAATTTCAAGCTGTGCTGGGAGCACATATACACTCGGACTTGAGCAGGAGAACTGAGGAAATGAAGCTGCTTTCAGGACCATCTTCGGAGATTCTCTAAATGATGAGGAACAGATTAATTCAAACTGATGGCAGGGATTCAGAAAGCCCAGAATTACAGGCCCGTCATCTTTTAGGACTGAAAGCCAGTTCCTGTTTACTTTATCTACAGCTGTGACTTTTTTCCTGTCTTCACAATTTCTTCATGTGCGCTTCTATTAACAGGAAGATATTTTTACATCATCTTGCTGATCTTGTATAATAGCTTCTCCTGTCGAACTTCAATAGGCTAAAAATTCAGTGTCATTATTTATCCTAAGGCTGAAGAACTGCACATCTTGGAAACGCCCTTACTCTGAATTTATTAGAGGGGCATTTAAAAAAATAAGGAGAAGTCAAGAAAATAAATAATCCGTGATTAGGAGCCACTCTCTGCCTCTCTGTCTCCATAATCCTAAACCAGCTGCTGTGTTACCACATCACAAACATTCAGACTTGTGTCCACTGTAAAGATTGCTTCAGAATTTTCTACCTGGATGTCTGTATATCCAGATATGAGGTGACTGGACACTGTAGGTGGTGGTAAATTCTTCCACCCTGATTACTCATGAAGCAGAAATAATTAGTGCCTACCTAACCTTTGAGTAACTATTTGAATTCTACTATTTTTAAGGGTAAGTGGAAGAACTAGTAACCCAGTTTATAACTACCAGTTGGCATGACCACCTTTGCCTCAAAGACCCGCCCCTTGGGATGCTGTGATAGTTTTAGTTTCTTGCCAAGTACCAGTGCTATTTGATAGTCTCACCTTGCCTGCTCTTTTGTATAAGAGTAGCCCATTCTGTGCATTGCACGCAGTTGGTACTCAATAAATACTGAATGAATGCAGCTTATCACCCATCATTTGGTCTGTTTCAGTCTCAGTTTCCTCTATGTAAAGTGAGATTATTAGCAAATGAAAGCTTATGTATCTTCTAGCTTTAACATTCTATGGGACTCTCTGGATAGCCATTTTTAATTACCTCCTATCTCCAAGGCTGTTTCTAAGCAACACAATAGTACTTCCCTGGAATCCTTGCCTGACCTCTTCAGCCCACACAGCTGTTTCTCACTGGGCCTTCTTATTATCTGGTGGTACCCCTCAGGTTGTTATTTAGCTTTTCATATATGTAGGTCCTTCCCTTGCAATTAGAGTATAGGCTTCCAAAGCCAGATACTATATAAAATATACAAATAAAGACATATCACCCGAAGGCTTAATCTTAATGTTTTCTAGAGGGAATACTGGGCCTCAGAAAACAGAAGAATCAAGATAAATGTCAAGTTTGTGGTTAGGGAAGTTTGGTGTATGATGATTCTGTTCTTCAAGATAGGAAATTCTGCAAGTGGTACAGGTCTGGAGAAAGAAGGAGAGCACAAGACTTTAGTGAAGTGCCACATTCTATACCTTTTTCTGGGAGACTCTCAAAGATCATTAAACAAGAAAAGATTTTGAGATATGAAATCTTGGCCAAATGAACATATTATTACTGTGTTTAGCCCAGAGCTTCCCAAATGATTAAACACAGTGTTGATCTAAAGAAAGAAACTGAGGCAAAATTAATATAGGTGGCGAGTTTATTTGGGCCAAGGTTGAGGAGTGCAGCCTGGGAAACAAAGGAAGTGCAAAGGACGAATAAGGAGAGGGGGCAGTTATAAAAGTTGTTTGCCAGAAATTCTCATTGATTTGTGATTAGCTATACATTGTTGAACTCTAGGGTAGGAGTTACGGTGTCCAGCATGTGGGATTGTTAGGTTAATTTATGGCTACTTGACATCACTCAGTGTAGAGCCCACATAGCAAAAAGAGATTACTTAGCTCAAGGGAGGAGTGAGAGGTGACTGCTGTCACATTTCAATGCCTCACTGGGCCTGATAATTCAAAGGGGCTCACACTTCTCAGATAAAAAGTTTCCTTTATTTCCCAATAGTTTTTAAAATTTTTATTTTTATTTTTTATTGAGACAGAGTCTTGCTCTGACACCCAGGCTGGAGTACAGTGGCATAATCTCGACTCACTGCAACCTCCGCCTCCTGGGTTCTGGCAATTCTCCCACCTCAGCCTCCTGTGTAGCTGGGATTACAGGCATGTGCCACCATGCCTGGCCAATTTTTTTATTTTTAGTAGAGATGGAGTTTTGCTATGTTGACCAAGCTGGTCTTGAACCCCTGACCTCAAGTGATCCGCCTCCTCAGCCTCTGGAAATGCTGGGATTACAGGTGTGAGCCACTGTGCCTGGCCTCTTTCCCAGTGGATTTTGGAAATGCTGGTGTATACAACACAAGAAGAGAAGCAGAGCTAGGAAGGAACCCTGAGAACAGCTAACTTTTGAGGAGTGGCTGGAGGAATTTGGAAAGGAATACCCAGAGAGGTAGGAGGGAGTTGTAACTGCTGGGGTGTAATCCCAGCTCAGTTATTTCATAGACATTAGGAAAACCAAGTCTCATGTCTTACTGTAGAACCGCAAGGACCCTATGAGCCATGTCTAGGAATGTGGAGAGCTCTTTGGAAGAAATAGTGTACCCAATGTACTCAAGCACTTCCAGTTTCAACTGAAAGGGGCCCATGACATTATCACTTTCTCTTCTCAAAGAAACCACTTCTTTAGCTAAAAGGAAACCCATATTAACACTCTCAATTCTAAGCACATGAGAATAATCCAACAGCTTCTCTTGATGCTATAATGAATTGTCTTAAATTAGATCTAATATAGAGGAAGACAATCCAAAACTTTAACAACATAGAAAAATAAATATTCTGAGTGAGTTAGTTACATCATTCTTTCACTATCATCTGGGACTAGACTCAAACTTCCCTTTAATAGTTTATTTCAATCTCAACAATATTAGATTAAAAAAATTCCTACCTGTGCTTGGAAAGCGAGAAAGGGTGAAAAAGGTATATGATGCTTATGCTGGTGGGATTGTATAATGGGGTAGCCACTTTGGAAAACAATTTGGCAGTTCCTCAAAAAATTAAACATAGAGTTACCTATATGACCTAGCAATTTCACTCCTAGCTGTACAATAAAGAGATATGAAAACATATGTCCACACAAAAACTTGTATGCAAATATTTATAACAGCATTATTTACAATAGACAAAAAGTAGAAACAACCCAAATGTCCATCAACTGATGAGTGGATAAGCACAATGTGGTATATCCATACAAAGGAATATTATTCAGCCACCAAAATGAATGAAGTATCCATTGAGATAGCACATGGATGAACCTTGAAAACATTATACTGAGTTAAAGAAGCCAGACACAAAACGCAACATATTGTTTGATTCATTTATATGAAATGTCCAGAATAGGCAAATATATAGAGCCAGAAAGTACAGTAGTGGTTGCTTAGGGCAGGTGAAGGGAAGAATGGTGAGTGCTAATAGGTATAGAATTTCTTTTGCGGGGGTGGTGATAAAAATGTTCTAAAGTTATTGTAAATAGTAGTGATAGATGCACAACTCTGTGAATATACTAAAATTACTGAGTTGTATACTTTAAAATGGTGAATTTATAGTGTGTGAATTATATGTCTCAATAACGCTTTATTTAAAATAAAAGAAAACACAAGGGCGATGCATACTTTCTTTTCAAGATATCTAGTTCTTCAACACCCAACTGCCTTATTACCAGCAGTTTACATTCACAGCTATGCAGCAGCTGAGAGGTGGTCAGTCTTATTCCCCATTCCCTGTTTTTCCAGAATAATTTTAGGTGGTCAAATTAATCTATCTCCAATCAAGATTTATTTTTCTGCTAGTGCAAATAACATTCAACTGTTGGTTTCTGATGTATTTGTACCATCAGCTTTGTCTTAACATGTATACAACATGACATAGGACATGTTCATTTATACTGTTTATCTGTACATTTCTTAGGTCATTTTTCTAAAAGTCAGGTTTGTTGAGGTTATTCAGTTAAATTCACCTGTGAGTTATATGCGTTTTGGTGGATATTTATAGTAACCACCACCACACTTGAGATGTTGACTATTCCCATCACTCTAAAATGTCTCTTCACACCCCTTTGTAGTCAACCTTCTCTCCCCATCTCCAGTCTCTGCCATCCCCTTATCTAATCTCTACCCTTAAGACACTTTTCATTTCCTGTTCTGTGTTCTCATGGTTCATCCTGAGATGAATCTCTACCAGCTGGGATCCTGGTTTGTATCCCTACAGTGCCCAATGTGGTACCTAGCACCTAAAAGGTGCTCAGTAAATGAGTGCTGGATAAATGAATGAATATTTTGTTTTTCAGGTTCTATCAAATCATATTGGAGACTTCGTTCTCTGATTTCCAGGTTGTGTCATTTGAAAGGGGCTATTTATGTTGGGAAAGGCCTTCTTTTAAAGTCTTATGCAACCTTTCAAAAAATGGGCCATAGTGATTTCCGACTTCAGAGATTTTTGCTGAGCATTTCAAACACATCCTTAGACTTGGGGCTTACAACTTTCTTTGTTCGTCTAGCACGTAGATGGAAATATCCTCTCTCAACCTGAGCAAGTAGATGGAAATAGACCCTGGGACCATGTGCAGCTGTTCTTCTCTCCTCCTACCTCTCCTCCCCATCTTTGATCCCTCCATCTCCACATGGCATGGCCCCAGAGTCGCATTCAGAGCTTCCCTGAACAAGTTCTGTGAGATTCCAGACCAAACTTATGAAGAACTCCAGGGGTAGAATCGACATCTGCTTGAAGCTTTCTCATCATGCAGGGTGTGGCTCTGTGAAAACCCACCTGTTGCTGGCTCATCAGTCAGGCTTGGATCCTACCGGTCCTTCCTGAGCTAATTCCTCTTCTATCTTGATGTGTGTGAATCAGAAACTGAGCATTCCAGCCAGGTGTGGTGACACAGACCTGTAATCCCAGCACTTCGGGAGGCTGAAGTGGGGGAATTGTTTGAGGCCAGGAGTTTGATAGCCTGGGCAACATAGTGAGATCTCATCTCTATACACACATGTGCTGCCACCCGTGCCTGCACACACACACACATGCACACACACGTGCGTGCACGCCAGGCATTGTGG
>NW_012106475.1:5864887-5865845 GCF_000951045.1 Mandrillus leucophaeus | reverse complement strand
TGGAGGGAGGGAGGGAGGGAGGGAGGGAGGGAAAGAAAGAAAGAAAGAGAAAATAAACATTCCCAGAGCAAGTATAAGAGTATAACAGGCAGTGAACAAAATCCCCCTTTGCCCTGACAGTTCCATGAAATGAACTAGTCCTCAAAGAAAACTGCCCTTTCGTGAGAAGTGTGGGTATTTTCCCCCAGACCATCCTACTATCTTCACGCAGATGGGTTTCCATGCACTCTCTGGCGCTGACAGCCCCCTGCTGTGCCCTCTGAACACAGACACTACAAAAAACCCATTCCACCTCTTAAGATTTGCACCTTGCCTCCAAGATGAAGCCTTGATGCTGGCATCCGAATGTATCCAAATAAAACCTCATTCTCTTTCTTCCTCCTTTGTTTCCACACGTGCGTGCCGTGGCTTCCCTAGAGCAGCTGTGGTAGACAGTTCCTGCTCCCAGGAGACAGCTGCACATTGTAAACATGCACCAAGATGTAAACCTGTACCAAGGTCAAAGTTTCAAGGTGTGAACTCCTTGGTACAATGGTGAGGTTTTGTTACATGCTGGTACGTAAACAAAATACCAAAAAGGTCTTAATTTTTTGCTACATAGAATAATTGTGTTCATAACCCCACATGGACAGACACATCATTAGTTAAAGGGAGCCAAAGAAATTATTTCTATAGTAAGGGTGACACGGTGGAGGCTGTGAGGATGTTGGGGGTGGATGGGGAATTGGAGACAGGGAGGCTTCAGAAAAAGAGAAAAAGAAAAAAGTGGAATCTAAGTAGGGGAAAGCTTATAGTCTTCGTGAAAATCAAAAGCTGTGGCTGTCAAACTTTTGTGTTAGTACTATGGTGAAAAC
Source organism: Mandrillus leucophaeus (assembly GCF_000951045.1). Classification (NCBI taxonomy): domain Eukaryota; kingdom Metazoa; phylum Chordata; class Mammalia; order Primates; family Cercopithecidae; genus Mandrillus; species Mandrillus leucophaeus. Next base: position 5,864,991 of record NW_012106475.1, on the reverse strand, counting down.
ATATTTTACTGGGTTGCGCGCGCCTCCAGCCCGCGCGCACACACAGATGTATGATGGAAATCAATCTAAAATAAAATGTTGCATAGCTAGCTATAAGCGTAGGA
>NW_012106475.1:5858813-5859662 GCF_000951045.1 Mandrillus leucophaeus | reverse complement strand
GAGGCCTAATCCCCTCTGCCGGCCCGGGCCCAAGGCCCGGCACTGTGGCTCCCGGGGGACCTCGGCGGCCACCTGCGAACTCTAGGGCTCTTTGATTGCCCTCAGTATCCTCAGCCTCAGTCCCAGCCTGGACCAGCGACACTCTCAGGTTTGGTATTTCAGGAAGTTATAACTTTTGGGGGCGTCTGAAATACAGATGTCAGGGAGATGGCTGGATTCCTATACCAATCTCTATTATCTGACCATTTAGCTAACATACAAGATGGATCTGAATGACACTAGTAATAGTGACAATAGTAATATATGTTGTAATCTTGGACGGGGTTCTCTTAGGTCAAGGGCCTATCTGTGTAGGTGGAAAAGGATGAGAAAATCCCTACCTACTTCCCTGAGTGTGAACTCCCTGGCACGTATTTAAAGAACACACCTCCAGTATGCTAAAGACGTATACAGTGTGTTGAAACCATAACTTGGTATTACCTGTACCAAGTTCTTACGTTGTTTAAATCTGAAATGTATCAGTGGGTGTTTTGGTTTTTGTTTCCGTTTTCTTTCTCTCATGGATCCTCGGTTTAAACAGTAATCTTAAATTACCGGAATCCACCAGCAACATATTGCCAATCTTGTTCGCAATGAAGCCAAGTATTGGCTGGGGATCCTGGACCCAGGATATGTGGGTATTTCATTTAGTTTTGTTGGTGTGGGAAGGTATTGGCATTTTTACTTCCCTCTTTCTATTTCTTTTGTTTAATTTGTGCTGATTATAAAATATCCAAAAATAATATCCAGACACAGGAGACCTCACTTTGGAGTGCCCAGACAGAGTGATGAGGACAAACAGGGATCTTT
>NW_012106475.1:5850030-5857333 GCF_000951045.1 Mandrillus leucophaeus | reverse complement strand
AATAATAATAATAATAAAACCAAAAGTGGAAAACGTGCTCCAGAAGGAAGCTGGGGGAAACCAAAGGTTTATTTTCCTCCTCATTTCCCCCTATTCCACCCCAAGTCATTACAATCCTAGATAGTGCTCAGGAAATGTTCATGAGTAGGCTGATAAATGTATTCATTCTTTCCACAGGGTTGGTTCTTTATGATCTATTGGACCCTATTCTAGTCTTGGTCACACAGCAGTAAATAAAACAGACAAAAGTCCTTGCTCTGTGGAACTTACATTGATTCATTTGCAATTCTAAGTTAAAAAAAAAAGAAAATGAAGTCCTTGCTCTTTCCTCCAAAGCTACCAATAAATGTTGCCTCTATTTCCCTTACAAAATAAATGCACTTTCTTTCCATTTTCAACCTATGCGTCAATAAATATTTACTGAGCTCACTCCTGGACTGGATAGAGTGAAGTGTAAAGGAAGCATTCTATGCCATGTTGTTCTTGTTGTCTGTGGCCTGATAGAGTGGGGAAGATAGGGCTAATAATGGGAAAGCCATCAGAGAACAATTCAAGGCCAGCCGAGGCCCCGTTATTATTTGTGGGAGGAAAGACAAGAGAGGAGAGATCACCATAGGATGATGTCTCCAGGAGACTTTGACAAGAAAGAGATACTTCCGTGGCCATGAAGGAAGAGGGTATTTGGTTGGGAGGGTGTCTCCTGGTGGTTGGTGACAAACAAATGTCGACTGAATGAATTGGCACATAGGTTGAAGGTACATGTCTTAATATTTGAAATAGTAAATGTAGTTAGATTTGGGCTTCCCAAAGTTGGTTTGCAGAAACCTCTGAGCATGAGTGATTCACCCTGTAGCAGCTCAGACTCCACCAGCTTCCACCAGTAAGAATCATACAGTGAGGTTCTGAGGCCCCTGCGGGATGCTGTGCAGTTACAGCTGCAGCTGATCAAAGGGCAAGCAAAAGAACACCAAAGCACCAAGGTGGCCGTTTGATGTGGCTGGCCGTTAGTGGGGATTGGGCTGAAACTGCATCCTCTGCTCAAATAAGGTCTATTAGCCACTGGTGACTTTTGATCCCCTACTGATCTAGGGGAAGTCAAATTGACAACCCCTTAGTTAAAAGAAGCTGCTTTGCATTATTGATGCTCGGAGGATCTGGTCACTCTGTTCTCTTCCTGCAGTGCATCTCAGAGAAGTGCCTCGAGCTATTTGAGAGAAGAATTCTGTATGAATTATTCCTTAAAAACAGACACACATTTCCCTCTACTGCCTCTGCTTCCCAAGCAGACTTTCAAAACGTAACTTAGCGGGAGACTACCCTGCCTACCTTCAAAAGACAGCTTAGTGGGAGACTAACAGGCAGGGTGGAGGTGAGTGAGGGGAGCTTAGAGGGAAGCCAGCAGGAGCCCGCGGCTGGAAGGAGGCACAGTTCAGCCTCAGGTTCAATTCTGTCCATTTGGGCTTGATCTGTGGCTCAAAGTGGCTTCTCTGGGTTTTGATTTCTTATCTCTAAAATCAGAACAACAATGTCCTCTCCTTCCTGCCGCCTTCATGGCGGGGGTGGTGGGGTGCTATTTTAAGGTATTATGAAACAATCATTTTCATTTCTTTCTTTCTGATTTTATGAGTAGGCAATTGCCTGTGTATGATGTATTTGAAAAATCTATCCTTTACCCTTAGCCCACATATCTTTTCCACTTCTTGCAGAACTGCTGGAAATTCATCAGAGATTCATTATGTTCTCTCTTTGTGCCTCTTCCAAACACATATAAGTGCTCTGATTTTTAATTCATTAACACTTTGGGGGAGTTAAGTTTTTTAGAGGTCTTTCTTTGATGACTTTGTTATCAGAGGGCTCCTGAGAATACAGGAGCAGGAAGGAGGAAAGAAGAAAGGACTGGACCCTGAGAGGGCTAAGGGGCAGAAAGAGATCTTAAAACAAGATTGTCTACCAGCAGAATTTTGCCAGAGGTCAGCCTTGTTCCTGGGGTTCATTTCTGCTTACATGGATGTCACCAGGACTGTGACATCCTGGAGATCCTTACAGGACTATGGGATCAGACAGACTTGGGTATGTGCGGCTCTGCCATTCATTGGCTTGCAACCTTGGAAAGATTAGTTAACTTTCCAGTCTCATTTGCAAAGCAAAGGTAATAATTAGCTTCCAAAAATACCTCTGGTCTGGCAGAGAAATCAGGGCAGGGGGAGACAATTTATCAAAAAGGCTTTCTAGCCTCTCGACCTTACCATTTGATTATGTTAAACAGTCTTAACAATGACCTCTCACGACATGGAAAGGGACTTATTTAATGGCTAATGTGGGCAAAAACTGGAAGCAGGAGGTGATGACATTGACCTCCTGTATCCCTCATTTCTCTAAGACCCTCACAAGAGAGGTGGCTTGAGACAGAGGTGTCCTTAGTGACCCCTCATGGACAAATCGTCACTTGTGTGCTGACAGCTCCTGATTGGGTGGTTTGTGTCACAGGGAACAATAGCGTAGGCAAGATGTGCACGCGCCCACCCCACTCCCTGACCAAGCTCCAGCCCTGTGCCTCATGGGTCCCTCTCTTCCAGGGATCTCATCTCAGAAGTGGGGTCTTCTAACACTGGTTCATTTCTCCTAAGATGCAGCCCAGAATATAGAGGATCTAAGGATTATTCCCTCACTGCCTGAGACTAATGATAAGAATAGCTAACACATATAGTGCAGAATTGTGATATAATTAAAAACTGTGGCAGCTGTTAAACTGTCTGAATCCTGTTTACTGGTGACTTTGGGGTCCAACCTCAGCCTTCTATGGGGCTACAGTAAGGGACCAAACCTGGCTGTGGCGCAAACATTTCCCTTCCCCTCCTGTCCCTGCCGTGTCCTGGCTTTTTCAGCTACTGGTTGGGGCCCTGCCTTATTGCTCTTCTTACCTGGTTTCCCCTTAGTCCCAGTCTTGACATGCCCTGTAGATAATTCCATGTCATTGTGTAAAAAGAGTTTGCTTAAATGCCAACTGACCTGGAATTCCCACTGTTAGTCTCTGAAATTTGGGGGCAGATCACCTGAGGTCAGGAGTTCGAGACTAGCCTGGCCAACATGGTGATGCCCTGTCTCTACTACAACAATTAGCCAGGCCTGATGGCGGGTGCCTGTAATGCCAGCTACTCGGGAGGCTCAGGCAGGAGAATTGCTTGAACTCGGGAGGCAGAGGTTGCAGTGAGCTGAGATCATGCCATTGCACTCCAGCCTGGGCAACAAGAGCAAAACTCTGTCCAAAAAAGAAAGAAAGAAAAAAAAAAAAAAGAAAGAGAAAGAAAAAGAAAAAACCAAGACAAATGGATTAATTTCGAAAACCTTGTGTGTTTCCCAATATCTTGCAGATCTTTTCCACACTCCTGTTCAACGCTCGGAGGAAAAATTGCTGCTCTGTGTGACAGTTTTACTAGTAAATCCTTAAAAGAACATGTTTTCCCTCCTCTGATAGACATGTTAATTTATTTTAATTTTTGTAAGTATGGACCTTCCATAAATTTGCCTATATATATTTTTTTCCCCAAATAAAGACCTCACTATCCTTAAAGTTGTGACGTAGTGAAAAGACATGTCAGCTGTAAAATTGTGGCTAGACTGAAATGGTCTGAAACTTATTTAATATTGACTTTGAAGTCTAGCAGGAATCCCTGCAAACTGTTGGAAGTAAAGAGAGATGCATGGCCTTGTGGGTGAGGGTTCCATTCAAGAGCTGACTTCAAATTAATTCGTTGTTAATATGGATACCTAACTGCTTACTGTATTCTCTGCCTTTCCCCTTCCTCTTCTTATCTGCATCCCTTAAAGATGAGAGAGAGAGAGAATGGTGCTGATGTAAGGAATCTATTTTTCCTGTTTTTTTTTTTTTTTCCTACTGAGCTATGTGTTAGTCAATTTAACACAGTCCTTCTAGTTCTTACCTGCTTGCCTCCTGGTGTGTGTGAATTCTGGACATTTCTTGCCTGTTGACTGATGACTAGGTTTCACTGAAGTATCAGAATACTTATTATTTTCTTCTAGGCCTTTTTACCTTCTTAGGGGAATGGTCTCCTCTGCTTTTAACCAGAGACAAGGATAAGGATTGAATCACTCTGTTTCTGTATTATGAGCTACCACACTGATGCTATTTTAAAATCTAGCTTTTGGGTTTTTGTTTTTTCCCCTCTTCTGCAGGCTAGCCCTAGTTGATAAAGTAAAATACTCTGCTAGGAGTTTAGTGTAGTAGCTTGCAACTTAGAAGCCTGTTAACCTATGTAGGCTAATTCCTTTCTTTGATTGTGATTAAAAGGCATGGAATTTGATTCTTGGAGTTGATAATGATTTTTACTTTCCAGTCAAAGCCCCATTTCTTGTGGATTTAAAGAAACCAGAGTTAAAGATTCCTCACACAGTGAACTTCTACCTGAGAGTTGAACCTGGGGTGATGCTAGGGATCTGGTGAGTGCACGGATGGGACACTGGGTTGCTTGATGGGACAGGTTTTCCTGTTAGGACGCAGAGGAGCAGTGCTGTGTTCCCCGCCCATGGAGAGGGCAGTGCTCCTGGAGGTACCTGGAGGCTGTTTTCTATACCTTCCTCTTCTGTTGATTTGCTTGATTTTGCTTTCTAAGAATTTTGCTTTGGAGTATAGACTTTTAAGTGTTCCCTTGGCTTCTGGCCTCACCCACCCCTTCTGCCTTATTCGATACCACCTTTGCCTTCATGCCTTCAAGTCCAGACACACTGCCCTCCCAGGACACACTCTGCCCTCAAGGCTTCCTTCTATTTCTCAGCTCCCTGCCTTCCCTCTTCTTGCCTTGCTAACTGTCTACTCATCTATTGGATCTTACTTCAGTTGGTAATTTTCAGGAAAGCCTTTCCTCACTGCCCATTTTAGGTATGTGCTGCCATGGCCACCCATGCTTGTCCCTTTTGACAATTATTCCCATTGTCATGAAATAAATGTTTGTGTGATGATTTGGTTAATATTTGTCTTCCTTACAAGACTATAACTTCAGCAGGTGATAGACTTTGTTGGTGGGTTTTCATTGCTTAGCACAATGCTTGGCACATAAAGGACATTCAGTAAATATGTCAGATGAGGTCATGAACATTCTATTGTCTTACAATGCTAACCTTAACATTTCTTCTGTTTAGTTGTAATACTCATTCTTGGCTGCCAAGTTTCCAGTGATCTGTTTTCTATTGCATCTCCCTGAGTTCAAACCTTTGATCATAAAATGTTTAGGAACCAACACGTAACTTCTTCCTATTCTGCAGGGTACAGTTCATCCAATGGTGCTGGAATTTAGAAATCTTTTTATTCTTTGCTTTCGCCCCACTGGTCCTTGGTTTGGTGAGTCAGCTATGTCATCAAGATCAGCTCATCCAGCAGGCAGCAGTGCCTGTATTCTGAGTACAGAGGCCCTGGGGATGATGGCAGACTTTCTGCCCTTAAATGATGGAGAGGACAGAAAATTTGTCACCCTTAGCCAGTTCTCCACATCCCATGGTGACATGTCATATGGCAGTGTTCACATTTGCAGCATTTGTTGGTTTAACAAAGTGGAGAAAATGGAACTCACGCAGACATTTAAAATCACAAGGTTACTTGGTTTCTGGAGCAAAATGGTTTAGTGTTTTAGTTCTTTTCTCTTACATAAACGGGTTTCTTTTTAAATTATTTCCTACTTGTCTCTTCAGCCAAATTCACGGCAGATGGTAAATATCTATTATCTTTTACTTGTTTCCCTTTTTTAAAAAACAATTTCAATGTACCTAAGAACAGCAGTCTTGGAAAATTAGCAGGTGCAGAAGTCAGAAGAACTAAAACAGTAAGTCATTAAAAGGCGTCTCCGTGCATGGGGACATGGGGTAGGGCCGTAGTGGTTCTCATCATAAGACATTTTGTGGTGTTAGATTTTTATTTTTACCATGTGCATATATTACTCAGATAAAAAATTAAAATATATGTATATATATCATAAGGAGAGCTTCAGCCTTTGGCAAGGATAGATAATTCCTCTTTCTACATTTGTTTAAACCTCCCTTGCTCTTCAGGCACACAGTCCCCAGCTGCCGGGAGGAGGATGCCAAAGGGAAGGACCGTTGCTGGTACGAAGCAGCCCTTCGCGATGGGAACCCAATCATTGTTTATCTTCATGGCAGTGCACAACACAGGTCAGCGGCTCTGCTTACGTGTTTTTTTTTCAAGAGATTGAGCGCATTTCAGCCCCACGGGGGAATGAAGAAGGACAGCGCTCTGTTTTTAACTCTGTAGGCATGCCTTCACATATTTCTTTTCCTTTGTTGAAATCTGAGGGTGTTCTGGCAATAAGTTTCGCTTGAAAAGATTATTCTATATATAGAATAATGTGGATCCCTAATTAAGAAGGAGAAAAGAATAACTCTTCCAAAAGTTGGATGTTGATTTGAAAGAAAGTGATGATTCTTTTGCTCCCTAAGAGTGTCTGAAATGATGAATTTAACCCATGAATGACGGGAAAGGGAATAGGCACGCATTATGGGGGAGAAGAAGAGCCATTTCCAGATGAGAGATTTTTCAGAACACTACAGGGGAGAGTCCTTTATTTAACTGTAATGTTACTAGCTGAAAATATGACTCCTTAAGAGAGGTCACATGGAATTCTGACCACAGGTATTGGGGACCGTCTGACTAATTCTAATCTAGAATAGCCATACCTCAGTCCATTCTCTGTAGTCCCAACCTCGCTTTGTAATAAAGAACATCTCCCAGGAGTCTGGCTCCCCTTTGATGTGCTGTCAGAGCCCTTCTGGGCCTGTGTAATTATGCTGGGTGATGATCACCCGCTGTGATTGTGCCCCTTCGGCTTGGGGCAGGTGCGATGTGCCTCGGAAACCCACAGATCTCCACATGGGGAGGAGCACCTGCCTGTGACTCCCTTCCTCCTCGTCTTTTTCTGGCAGGTGACTCGCCTTTCTCAAGACTCGCCTTTTCTCAAGAGACTTTCTTGATGTGTACATTTTAGAGCCACATTTACTGAAATTTCCTGTGAAACCCAGCATTCTTTTTTTTTTTTTTTTTTTTTTTTGAGACAAAGTCTCACTCTGTCACCCAGGCTGGAGTGCAGTGGCACAATCTTGGCTCATAGCAAGCTCCGCTTCCCGGGTTCACACCATTCTCCTACCTCAGCCTCCTAAGTGGCTGAGACTACGCTGGAGGCACCTGCCACCATGCTGGGCTAATTTTTTTGTATTTTTAGTAGAGATGGGGTTTCACTGTGTTAGCCAGGATGGTCTTGATCTCCTGACCTCGTGATCC
>NW_012106475.1:5848180-5849105 GCF_000951045.1 Mandrillus leucophaeus | reverse complement strand
GGCAGAGGTTGCAGTGAGCCAAGATCATGCCACTGCACTCCAGCCTGGGTGACAGTGAGACTCTGTCTCAAGAAAATAAAATAAAATAAAATAAATAAAATCGAATTTGTGGTTGCATTAGTATGGCGACATAATAAAAGTCTGTCTTTTGAATGATCTTTAACGCTTGCTTATTAATGTTGTTAACATAAAGCAGACCATTTTTGGGGAAAAATAATTTTGGTGCCTACAGGGCTGTGAGCCTCTCCCCTTCACTTCGTCTTGCACTTAAATGGCAGAGTGGACAGGGTATAGGCAAATCTTAGTCTAGTGCAGCCTGACGACATCATCCCTTGTTCTGAAAGTCACTTTCTGGAAACTATTTTCCTTTAGCTTCTAAGAGTATTCTTAGAAATAAGTTTTACTGTGTAGAAGTGAAAAAAGGTGGATTATCAGCGCTTCATCAAATGCTTGTATTGAGAAGCACTACAAAGATCTGGCCAGACCTCACCGAGAGGAACGCCGGCCCAGTGGGGAGCCATCGATCATTCACCCTGACACATCTGAGCTGGCTCTGACACCAGAAAACATTTCCCCTTCTCCTAGTTATTTATTCCTCCAACCTGAAAGAGAAAGGCGTGAGCTCAGATACCAGCAGCAGACAGTGATTGTTATTGAACTTGTCAACATCATTCCTAATTCTTGCTTTTTTTTAAACTTCCTTCACAGGGCAGCTTCTCACAGACTGAAGCTGGTAAAGGTATGTCTGAAGCGGCCTCAAAGCACCCATTTCATAAGTCCTCATGAATGCTGTTCGATCTGTCTCTTATACACATCTAGATGTGTATAAGAGGAAAGCCTTTCCTCACTGCCCATTTTAGGTATGTGCTGCTATGGCCACCCATGCTTGTCCCTTTTGACAATTATTCCCATTGTCATGAAATAA
>NW_012106475.1:5845134-5848130 GCF_000951045.1 Mandrillus leucophaeus | reverse complement strand
TGTCAACATCATTCCTAATTCTTGCTTTTTTTTAAACTTCCTTCACAGGGCAGCTTCTCACAGACTGAAGCTGGTAAAGGTATGTCTGAAGCGGCCTCAAAGCACCCATTTCATAAGTCCTCATGAATGCTGTTCGATAGTCATAAGATTGTCCTCAGGCCCTCCGTGTGGTTGTCTTTTGAGAGGTCTCCAGGGTACTGGTCAGGGTGGGTTGTGGTGTCTGGGGCTCAAAGTCCCACCGGTGGACTTCTGCTCCTACACTGATCAAAACAGAACTGAGCTTCTCTAGGTCCCTAAGTACCTTCGTGAACTTAATAATCTAATTGCCAAATGGAGGTGAAGGCATTTTTATTTGCTTTCTCTGAGGGCTGGGGGATGGGTTGAGAGAGCTTTGTTGTTGTTGCTGTTGTTTTTGAGATTCTGTTGCCCAGGCTGGAGTACAGTGGCGCGATCTCCACTTACTGCAACCTCGGCCTCCCAGGCTCAAGTGATTCTCCTGCCTCAGCCTCCAGAGTAGCTGGGATTACAGGCGCCAACCACCACGCCCGGCTAATTTTGTATTTTTTAGTAGAGACAGGGTTTCACCATGTTGGCCAGGCTGGGCTCGAACTTGTGACCTCAGGTGATCCACCCACCTCGGCCTCCCAAAGTGCTGGGATTATAGGCGTGAGCCACCTCACCTGGCTGACATTTTTATTTGCTTTCTCTGAGGGCTGGGGGATGGGTTGAGAGGGTATTATTAAGGTGCAAAATGGTCACTCCTTTTAAAATAAGCACCTTTTTAGTTTCTAGTGGTTATAGGCTAAAGACAGAGAATGTCTGCTCTTAAAAGTCATTCAAGGCTGGGTGCAGTGGTTCACGCCTGTAATCCCAACACTTTGGGAGGCTGAGACCGGGAGTTGAAGACCAAGGTCTCAACTTCATGAGACCCTGTCTCTACAAAAAAATTTAAAATTCACCGGATGTGGTGGTACTTGCCTGCAATTCCAGCTACTCAGGAGGCTGAGGCGAGAGGATTGCTCGAGACTGGGAGTTTGAGGCTGCAGTAAGCTAGGATTGTGCCACCACACTGCAGCCTGAACGACAGAGTGAGGAGACCCTGACTCAAAAAAAGAAGAAAAAGTCATTGAAACCCTGGCTTCAGCCCATGTAAGGCTTTGTAGAGTAGCATGGTGGCCACACTTGCTCGCCTCACTCCCTGCTGCATGACTCTGGCTTGTTGGGACAGCCCCTGTGTTTCCAGGCATGCAGAAGATGGCAGGCTTTCCACTTAGCCATATCTGCCTCAGAACTGGCTGAGCAAGCTGCCTGTTTATCCTCTTCCACCCTCTGGTTAGGTAATCTCTGCTGCAGGTGACCGGCTGTTGACCACAGGGACTTGGTCTCTCCTCCCACATGCTGGCTCCCATCTCGGAGTTCTTTCCTGGTCAAACAATATTAGTGGGGCCCAGAATCCTGGCAGTACCAGTATCTCCAGTGCTTTCTTCATCCTCCCTCCCCTGTGCAGACAGGAAGCTCCTCTCCTGTCCCCTCCCCTCATCCCCTTGTGGAGCAGCAGGGGGCTGGGTGCAGCGTTACCCAGGAGGACCATGTTTATTCATTTTTAGTTTTGCTTTCCCCTCTGCACCCTGCCCTTTGCATTCCCCACATGGAACGCGGTAAAGCTGATGCACATGAGAATGTGCGTGCTTTTCCCCTCCCACTCAGAGCTGTCTCAGTGTTCCCAGAAAGGAGAAGAGCTGTGGGTGTGAAATGCAGACAGGTGATCCTTGTGGTAGTTAGGATGGGTGGGGGAGGAGAACGGCTGGTATGGCAGGACTTTGCCCTCAGGCAGATTGTGGGTAGCAAATGCCACTGTCATCATTCCCCAACAGGACCAAACTTCCTTAGCCCTTCCTTCCCTCCTCTGGAGAGGAGATTTTTAAAAAAATAATAAATTTTCATTATTAAATTTTCATTCATTCATGTATTCATCATGGCAACAGACTAATACAGCTGTTTTCATTTATTTGCATTCCCACCTAGTTTTTATTTCTCTTTATAAAAAGCTTTTGTTACTATGATTGTATCTATATGCACTTTTATGTTGTGCTCTTTTACTTCAAACTATTTTGTAGACATTCTTCCGTGTTTTCACAGTCATGATAGTTATCCAGTTTAAAGGCTATATCATTCTCAGTTATATTTATAAGCAATTGTTTACTTAACTATTCCACTGCTGTTGAATATAAGGTTTTTTTCTCCCTGCACTTGTTTTAACTAGTATTGTTTCAGAAAACTCTAAGCACCTAGCTTTTTCTTCTTTCGCGTCTTTTTCTAGAGATGAATTCTTAGGAGTAGGGTGTGCTGCTGGTATTGTTCTTGGGTTGTGTTGCCTAGTGGTCCTTCAACACGTGCTGCAACACACATGGGTATTCCCATTTTCCTGGATGCTTAGCTGCCGTGTGCCTTGGCTAACTTTTTTGGAGGGAATGTAACAGATATGTAAAAGCTACATTTAGCTCCTCATTATTAGTTCAATTTGTGTTTACAAGTTCCTAATGAGGTTTTGCCACCGGATCTAAGATGCAGTAGGAGAAGCACAGTATTTGGACAGAGGAAGACCCAGGAGTGAATCTTGCTTCTAATTCTAGCGAATTGGACGATCTTAAATAAGTTACTTAAACTCCACAAGACGCAGTTTATCTGTAAAATGGGGATAATGTCTACTTTACAGTACAGTTGTGAGGATTAAATAAAGTTTCAAAAGTGTCGACACAGTAAAATTTTGTCCTTTTTTATCTCTCTTTTCTTTATCTATCATCGTATTTCTTCTTATTTATTTGTTTATTGTTTTTTGAGATGGAGTCTCTGTCGCCCAGGCTGGCATGCAGTGGTGCGATCTTGGTTGCTCACTGCAACCTTAGCCTCCTAGGTTCAAGTGATTCTCCTGCCTCAGCCTCCCTGGTAGCTGGGATTACAGGCCTGCACCACCACACCCAACAATCATTGTATTT
>NW_012106475.1:5840821-5845084 GCF_000951045.1 Mandrillus leucophaeus | reverse complement strand
TTGTATCTATATGCACTTTTATGTTGTGCTCTTTTACTTCAAACTATTTTGTAGACATTCTTCCGTGTTTTCACAGTCATGATAGTTATCCAGTTTAAAGGCTATATCATTCTCAGTTATATTTATAAGCAATTGTTTACTTAACTATTCCACTGCTGTTGAATATAAGGTTTTTTTCTCCCTGCACTTGTTTTAACTAGTATTGTTTCAGAAAACTCTAAGCACCTAGCTTTTTCTTCTTTCGCGTCTTTTTCTAGAGATGAATTCTTAGGAGTAGGGTGTGCTGCTGGTATTGTTCTTGGGTTGTGTTGCCTAGTGGTCCTTCAACACGTGCTGCAACACACATGGGTATTCCCATTTTCCTGGATGCTTAGCTGCCGTGTGCCTTGGCTAACTTTTTTGGAGGGAACGTAACAGATATGTAAAAGCTACATTTAGCTCCTCATTATTAGTTCAATTTGTGTTTACAAGTTCCTAATGAGGTTTTGCCACCGGATCTAAGATGTAGTAGGAGAAGCACAGTATTTGGACAGAGGAAGACCCAGGAGTGAATCTTGCTTCTAATTCTAGCGAATTGGACGATCTTAAATAAGTTACTTAAACTCCACAAGACGCAGTTTATCTGTAAAATGGGGATAATGTCTACTTTACAGTACAGTTGTGAGGATTAAATAAAGTTTCAAAAGTGTCGACACAGTAAAATTTTGTCCTTTTTTATCTCTCTTTTCTTTATCTATCATCGTATTTCTTCTTATTTATTTGTTTATTGTTTTTTGAGATGGAGTCTCTGTCGCCCAGGCTGGCATGCAGTGGTGCGATCTTGGTTGCTCACTGCAACCTTAGCCTCCTAGGTTCAAGTGATTCTCCTGCCTCAGCCTCCCTGGTAGCTGGGATTACAGGCCTGCACCACCACACCCAACAATCATTGTATTTCATTTCATGACAAATTATGTTTTCATAGTATCGCCTTCTTTACCTACTAAAAGCTTGGCAGTGGTCTCATATATTAGAGTGATCTCTTTATTTTTTTATTGAAATTAACTCTTTTTTCATATTTAATATAAATAGCTTCCACTTTTTGATTGCCTCTACTACAACTCTGTGTAGAGTTCTTATTCTCAAGGAATTAAAAAAAAAAAGACATTCGTAGACCTAAAGGTGACTATTATTGTTTCTCAGTTTTCAGAACAATATTTACATATGTAAATGTTAAATAACTTGGCCAAGGTCACACAGCAGGTAAGCGGCAGAGCCAGCATGAGACCCTGGGTGTCTGACCCTGCTCAGCCTTCCTGCTCTCCATCTCTCCCACTGAGCCTTGGCTTCTCAAGTTGGAAGTTAAACACCAGACTTCAAAAATACATCTTTCCCCACCTGTTAAACTAGTGTGTATGCTTTGAATGTACAGATACCTAGAGCATCCTAACTTTAGAGAGTTTCTGACAGTGCAACAAACTTTCTTTTTAATCTTCATCTAATATAAAATACTAGCTGTTTCTCTAGGTTCTGCAGTTAAAAAGTAAATACTAATGAACAAGTTAAAATTACCTTTGAAAGAGCCCTCCTTGTGATGTGATATGGATGGATATAGGGAGGAGAAGCCTTTTCTGTTTACATCTTCTAATTAAAGTGATAACAGCTCCTTTGTTACCTAGGTGCTGAGTGATGGTGGCTTTCATGTCTTGTCTGTTGACTACAGAGGTATGTGTTAAGAACGGTGTACAAAGATTTTTCAATAAGTGGGGGGCCTCTGATGACCCCTCATTTTGAAGGCAGTGATACTGTGTTTGCCTTTTCTTGCTGCCAGGATTTGGGGACTCTACGGGTAAGCCCACAGAGGAGGGACTGACTACGGATGCCATTCGTGTCTATGAGTGGACCAAGGCAAGAAGTGGCATCACTCCCGTGTGTCTCTGGGGCCACTCTCTGGGTACAGGGTAAGTGAGATCTGCAAATGTGTCCTGAGGCAGGTCCTGGAGGCTTTAGTGTCCTATCAAAGGCAGCAGCCAGTAGTGGAAGGAGCACTGAGCCAGAAGACAGGGACTCTTTGCTGATCACTTTCACACTCTAGAAGTGGCTGAAGATCTTGCCACCTCACCACGCTGTTTGTAAAACAACAGAAGGTCCCTTCAGCTGTATGGTTATCTATTACATTGAAGTCCACGTCTTTCTGAGGGTTTTAAAGAAAAGGATCCTTGGCCAGACGGGGTGGCTCACACCTGTAATTCTAACACTTTGGGAGGCTGAGGTGGGCCTATCACTTGAGGCCAGGAGTTCGAGACCAGCCTGGCCAACATGGCCAAACCCTGTCTCTACTAAAAGTACCAAGAATTAGCTGGGCTTGATGGTGCATGCCTGTAATCCCAGCTACTCAGGAAGCTGAGGCAGGAGAATCACTTGAGCCCAGGGAGGTGGAGGTTGCAGTGAGCTGAGATTACACTACTTCACTCCAGCCAGGGTGACAGAGTGAGACTGTCTCCTCCCCAAAAAAGAAAGAAAGAAAATGACCTTTAATATAGGGCCTGTGGAACCCTTTGACATAGTGTGCAAATTTTGTATCTATATGCATTTTTCTAACCAGAGAGCCCAGAGCTTTTATCAGATGCTCATACCAGAAGTTGCATTTGTACTGTTAAGTTATTGCTTAACATAATGTCCTAATTCTCATTGCTTTACAGAGTTGCAACAAATGCTGCAAAAGTGTTAGAAGAAAAAGGTAATATAAAATGCTTAAGTGGTATAATTTCCTATCTGAACATGGGAAAGTAAAAACAGTCAAGAGACTATTGTGTACACTTTGAACATACAGACACCAAAAGCATCCCAACTTTAGATGGTTTCTGGCAGTGCAACGGACTTTCTTTTTTATCTCCATTTAATATAAAATAATAGCTGTGTTTTCAGGTTCTGCAGTTAAAAATAAATATGAAGGAACAAGTTAAAATCACCTTTGAAAGAGTCCTCCTTGGCCAGTGTGGTGGCTCATGCCTGTAATCCCAGAACTTTGGGAGATGAGGCGGACGGATCACGAGGTCAGGAGATCGAGCCCAGCCTGGCCAAGATGGTGAAACCCTGTCTCTACTAAAAATACAAAAATTTGCTGGGCACAATGGTGGGTGCCTGTTATCCCAGCTACTTGGGAGGTTGAGGCAGGAGAATTGCTTGAACCCAGGAGGCAGAAGTTGCAGTGAGCCGAGATTGCCACTGCATTCTAGCAAGAATCTGTCTCAAAAAAAAAAAAAAAAAAAAAGAGTCCTCCTGGTGATATGATATTAATTTAAATTACAGGATAAAAAATACTGTATCATTAAATGATACACAGAACTGGCTTTCTGCAGTCCTTCTTAGTAATATTTATGTCAGGGTTTCTCAAAGTGATCTAACTGTTTGTATCAGCATCTTCGACCATAGCTGATTTGAAGAATTAGAATCTCTATGAACAGGGTCAAGTCATTTTTAAAAAATTAAAATTAGAATGTACTCCATATATAGAGATGCTATATAAATGCAAAGATTCATTACCCTAATGCCATACAGTTTAAATATTTACATTACAATTATCTGCTTTTGTGTGTGTGTGTTTTGCTCATCTTTGTATGGCTATTTTTGATTAAGTGCTACACATGGTTTATGGAAAATCATAGAAATGATTTGAGGCTTGAAGTGATATTATCTTCTTCCAGATATAATTTACTCTTCCCCTGAAAAGCAGTTATGGTAGGGACAGATCACCTCAATCTAATTAGAGATTGAGCTGATCTGAAGCTGGTCTTCAGTCTTTATGATGGCAGGTCTATTTCTAGTTCACATCCTAGAGTGTAGTTCTTTGAGATCATAACCCAAAACCTGAGAAATGTACTGAGGTCCTCTTTCTTGTCAGATCCTGAACTCTAATTTCTGTCATTTGGATTTTGTGAGAATGCTGAAAGTTTTGTCTCGTTTCTGATCCTCTCAGCCACAACTATTACTTTCAACTGAGTTGAGGGAAAAGGCAGCTGAAACTCTCTGGACTTCTCTCTTTTGGTATTGGTTCTGCAGTTTCTCACTGACCAGTAACTCTAATATCCATTCAAACATATATGTATACATACCTTAACCAAACATACCTTTTCTAATTGTTCTCAGAGGCAGTGTTGACCAAAACAACCCAGTCAACCTCTGGCACATTCTTAGCAATGGACTGCAGAACACTGTCTTCCTGTAGTACTTTTCTTTCTTTCTTTTCTCTTTCTTTCTTTTCTTTCCCTCCCTCCCTCCCTCCCT
>NW_012106475.1:5790212-5840751 GCF_000951045.1 Mandrillus leucophaeus | reverse complement strand
CAATCTCGGCTCACTGCAACCTCCGCCTCCCGGGTTCAAGCAACTCTCCTGCCTCAGCCTCCTGAGTAGCTGGGACTACAGGTGTGCGCCACCACGTCCAACTAATTTTTGTATTTTTAGTAGAGATGGGGTTTCATCATGTTGTCCAGGATGGTCTCAATCTCTTGACCTCGTGATCTGCTCGCCTCGGCCTCCCAAAGTGCTGGAATTACAAGCGTTAGCCACCGCGCCGGGCCTTGCTTTCATTAGTTATCCAAGCCACGATGACCTGGTTGTGTTCATAGAAGAAGGTAGTGGTTTTCAATTATCATCATGTGCACAGAAACCTCTTGGGGAGGGGAGGGTGGAGGCATGTTAAAATGCACATTCTCAGCCCTCACCCTGGAGAATCTGACTCATAAATATGAGGTGGGGTCCAGGAATTTGCATTATTAATAACCTTCACAAATAATTTTGGTGCACGTAGCTCATGTACAAGATCTTGAAGACCCCTTATCTAGGAAAGATGGTATTTGAATAGGGGAGGTGCTGATTCCTTTCTTTCTTTCTTTCTTTAATTTTCAAGGATGCCCAGTTGATGCTATTGTCTTGGAAGCTCCATTTACCAACATGTGGGTTGCAAGTATCAATTATCCTTTGTTAAAGGTGAGACTCTGGTTCAAGGGATCAAAGCAGGCTATTTTGATACAGTGTAGGCTATTTCTACATGTCTATGTTTATTAACAGTCTTCCTTTTCTTAAGTAGTTTCATATGTTTTTAAATCATTCTAATCTGAGACAGTTTATTAACCATTTACCACAGAAGGGAACCCATGGCTTTCGGGTTTGATATTTCTTTTATTTTCTTCTAACGATATCTCTTTTATAATTTTGTAGTAGATAGACTTGCCTTAAGTTTATTCTTTATTTTTATTTTCTTCTTAAAAGTGAAAGCAAACATTTCATGCATCATTTTTGAGCCCTATGAATGTCACTTATATATCTTTCATAACTTTATCGTAAGAAACTTTCTAGAGAATTTAAGGAAGCTGCCAAATACTTTTACACAGTATCCCAGATAAAGAAGACAAACTTTCTAAGAAAATAAGTACAAAGGCTGGGCATGGTGGCTCCCGCCTGTAATCCCAGCAATTTGGGAGGTTGAGGTGGGCAGATCACAAGGTCAAGAGATCAAGATCATCCTGGCCAACATGGTGAAACCCCATCTCTACTAAAAATACAAGAATTAGCTGGGCATGGTGGTGCGTGCCTGTAGTCCCAGCTGCTCGAGAGGCTGAGGCAGGAGAATCACTTGAACCTGGGAGGCGGAGGTTGCAGTGAGCCCAGATGGTGCCGTTGCACTCTAGCCTGGCCACAGAGCGAGACTCCATCTTAAAAAAAAAAAGTACAAAGAATTGGGCCACAAGACACAAGATGCAGTTTAAAAATATCTATTGTTGGCTGGGCGAGGTGGCTCACGCCTGTAATCCCAGCACTTTGGGAGGCTGAGGCGGGCAGATCATGAGGTCAGGAGATTGAGACCATCCTGGACAACATGGTGAAACCCTGTCTCTACTAAAAATACAAAAATTAGCTGGGTGTGGTGGCACACACCTGTAGTCCCAGCTACTCAGGAGGCTGAGGCAGGAGAGTCGCTTGAACCCGGGAGGTGGAGGTTGCAGTGAGCCTGGATCACACCACTACACTCCAGCCTGGTGACAGAGTGAGATTTTGTTTCAAAGAAAAAAAAAAATCTATTTTGTAGACTACCCTAACTTTATAATCTTATTCTATACCTAATGCTCAATTGTTTATAGTTGTACATCCATATAAATGTTAGCAAATGAGGGGGGGAGAGAGAGAGAGAGAAAGTCTTAGAAGGATACATGGCCTCAATTTAAAAATTATTCTACATTGTTGTTTCATACTGTAAGACATCTTGGAGTATGTTACTCTAACAACTTTAGGAATTTTTTTGTACAATAAACCATCATAGATAGAATTCCATCGTAGAGAGAATTTCTGAAACTTACTTTTCAGGGAAAAGTAGCTCACCACTTCCTAGGACAGTGAGTTCAAATAATCACATACTCTTGAAAATGGCTTTAATATCTAAGTTTACCTAAATATAGGAATCCCCTCTACAATGCAAAATACTGAACGCTGAGTAATTTAAGATATAATAAATAAGATATTTTCAATTGGTTCTAGAAACTGAACATTCATTTTAATACAATATAACCATTATTTGCATATCTATCATGTTACTCTAAGTCACTACTAATGAATTCATTAAATTGTAGGTGTGTAACATAAGTCAAATGCAATCTTTTTATTTAGTTTGTTTTTAAAAATGTGTTAATGTTGAAATTTAGCAAAATAAGCAAAATACATGATTTAATGAGCAATTATAAACTGAACACCCATGTAACTATCACCTATGTCAAGAAATGAGCATCACCCACACTCTAGAAGTCCTCTGTATTTTACTTCCTAATCCAGTAAGCCTTATTTTAGATGTAATCCTTAGTCCTTAGATGGAATTCTTAGATGAATTTTATGGTAATCATATCTATGCATTTATTTATAGTGTTACCACCTGTATATGCATCTCTGAGCAATATTGTTTTGTCTGTGAACTTTATATAAAAGTAAAATTCTATAGGATATATTTTATTTTTTTACCCAACATTATATTTGTGGGATTTTATTCATAATGTGTATAGTATAGCTGTAGGTTGGTCATTTTCATTGCTATATACTATTCCATTGTTTGTACTTACCAAAATTTATTGATCTATTGTGTTGTTTATTATATTTGTATTACTTTCAATTTGGGGAAATTAACAATATTGTTGTTATGAATGTTCTTGAACCTGTATTCTATAAACATGTACAAGAATTTCACCGGGGTATACCCTAGGAGTGGAATTGTGGGGTAATAAGATATCCATATGGCCAACTTTAATAATTATAGTGCAAGTTTTCCTAAATGACTTTACCACTTTACTCTCTCACCAATCCTGTATGAGAGCTCCAGTTGCTTCAAATCCTTGCCCTCATATTGATATATCAATATGGCTTTAATTTGCATTTCCCTAATAACCAGTGAGGTTGGGCAACTTTTAATATGTTTGTTAGCCATTTGGATATCATCTCTTGTGAGGTACTTCCATTTTTCAGGTGGATTGTATTTCTTTTTATTTGTTGAATTTCTTCGTAGATGCTAGATATGAGTCATTAGAAAATTATTTGTATTGTAAATATATTCTATTATTTTGTTTTGTCTTTTCACTTTCTTAAAGATATGTCACGATAAAGAGGTTTTTTTTTTTTTTTTTTTAAGACGGAGTCTCGCTCGGTTGCCCAGGCTGGAGTGCAGTGGTGCAATCTCGGCTCACTGTAAGCTCCGCCTCCCGGGTTATGCCATTCTCCTGCCTCAGTCTCCAGAGTAGCTGGGATTACAGGCGCCCGCCACCTCGCCCGGCTAGTTTTTTGTATTTTTTTAGTAGAGACGGGGTTTAACCTTGTTAGCCAGGATGGTCTCAATCTCCTGACCTCGTGGTCCGCCCGCCTCAGTCTCCCAAAGTGCTGGGATTACAGGCGTGAGCCACCGCGCCCGGCTGATAAAGAGATGTTTCTAAATTTAATGTGGACCAATTTACCAATATTTTTCTTTATGGTAACTTTTGTGTCATTTATAATAAAACTCTGCTTACCCAAAGATTATGAAGATACTCTTCTATGTTGTCTTCTGGAAACTCTATTTTATCTTTTACCTGTAAAGCTATAATCCACAGGTTTAGATTTTTGCATGGAGGCAGGGGTTCTTATGAATGTCTAATTGGTCTAGAGCCATTTATTAAATGAACCTTCCCCACCACTATGCAATGCTAATGTTTGCATATATCAGTGTCTATATACAGAGAGAGAGAGGTCTGATGGTAGGTTCTCATTTCTCTCCTTTGTCTATCTGTCAATCTTAATCTACTATAGTCTTTTAATTACTATAGCTTTATAATATGTCTTGATATCTGGTTGTATAAGTTCCTCAGCTTGGTCTTCTTATTCAAGATTGTCTTGGCTATTCTTAACCCTTTCGGTTTCTGTATACATTTTGAAATACACTTATGTTCTACAGAAAACTTGCTGGGACTTTGGGATTGCATTGGATCTATTTGGGGGACTTGAGATCAATTTGATGGACTTGGTATCTTTCTAATATTGAGTCTTCAAATTCACGAGTATTGTATTTTATTTATTATTTATTTATTTAATTGTACATTTATTTCTCATTTAGGTTTTGTTTAGTTTCAGTTTTAGGTCACATTCTCCTAGAAGCAAAGCCTGAGACAGAGATTTGGTGTGTTTGATTTATTGAGGAAATGTTCTTCAGGAAAAAAATCCCAAAGGGAATGAGGGTAGTAGAACTGGAAAGGGGAAGAGCAGAACAAGGATGTGACCTCAAGCAAAGTCTAGCTTTGGCCTGATTCAGGTGGGGTGCTAAACTTTGAGGTAAAGGGCCTGCTGTTTCTGCCATCCCTAGGGTAGGCAGTGGAGGAGGGGCGGGAGGATGGCATAACCTTTTAGGAGTGATGGCTTCTGTTATCTAAGAATAAGGAGAAGCAGCCAACACTCACAGCAGAAGTTTATTAATTTTGTCAGTCTTTTCAAAGAACCAACTTTGACTTTGTTCATCTTCTGTGTTATGTGGTTTCTATATTTTTAATTTCTGGTTTTACCTGTATTATTCCCTTTCTCATATGTTCTTTGGATTTAATTTGTTATTATTTAAAAATTTCTTCAGATAGTACTTAAAACCATCTAATAATTTTTACTATTTTTTTCTAATTTATGCACTAAGGCATACTTCACCTAAACCACACTTCAGCTGCATCCAAATTTTGAAGTGTGTTCTAATTATCATTTAGTTCCAAATACTTTATAATATTATTGTGATTTCCTCCTTGACTATATGGATTATTTAGAAGTATGATTTATAACTTCTATGCATTTGGGCATTTGATTATGTTTTTTAGTGATTTTTACCTTAATTATCTCAAGATCCAAGAATATTCTGTGAATGATTTTAGTCTTTTGAAATTTGTTGAGACTCGCTTTATGTACTAACGTATGGCCAATTTTGGCAAATTTTCCATATGCTTGAAAAGAATGTGTTCTGCTGTTTTTCTTGCAGTATTCTATGTATGTCGATTAAATCGGGATTATTAATCATGTTCAAATTTTGTCTATTGTTACTGATTTTTTGGACTGCTTGTTTTTTCAGTTACTCAAAGAGGATTATTAAAATACCTCATCTTGATTGTGGAATTGTTTATTCCTATTTTAGTACTGTCAATTTTTGTTTTAGTTTTTTTGAGGTTATGTTGTTAGGTACATATGCCTAATAATATTATGATTTAGTTTAGTTTTTTTTTTTTTTTTTTTTGAAACAGAGTTTCACTCTTGTCGCCCAGACTGGAGTGCAGGGACGTGATCTCAGCTCACAGCAACCTCTGCCTCCTGAGTTCAAGTTAGTCTCCTGCCGCAGCCTCCCAAGTAGCTGAGATTATAGGCATGTGCCACCACACCTGGTTAATTTTTTGTATTTTTAGTAGAGACAGGATTTCACCATGTTGGTCAGGCTAGTCTTAAACTCTTGACTCAGGTAATACACCTGCCTCAGCTTCCCCAAGTGCTGGGATTACAGGCAATAGCCACCCAACCTATGATTTAGTTTTCATATCTTCCAGGTGGATTCTCATTTTCATCATAAAATGTTCACCCTTTTTGTGATCAATATTGCTTCTTGACTTAAAGTCGACTTTGTCGAGATATATTTGTATATCTTTGTTTTGATTAGTGTTTGCATGATATATGTTTTTCTATTACTTGATCTCAACTTTTCTAAATTCTTGCATTTAATATATATCTCTTGTAAGTGCCATATAGTAGGGTTTTGATTTCTGATATAATAAACTTTATTAATTGTAGTATTTAGTCTATTTATATTTTATGTAACCATTATATATTGAGGTTCAAATATACTTTCTTATTATGTTCTTTTTTTGTATCATCTGTTCTGTGTTCTTTTGCCTCTAGTTTCTTGCTTTACTTTGACTTGGCAGCTCTGTCTCAAAGAGAAATATGGTGTCAGGCTCACTTCTCTGATCACTCCTTCTCTCTAGGATCTAAATGTCTCCAGATCTCACTGCCTTGGTAGCTCTCTGACACCTTCAAGAAGAGTTTTAAAAAAATACTTTGTCCAATTATTCTAGTTGTCTTTAGTGAAAGGTTTAGTCTGTAACAATTCTTCTATTACTAGAAGAGGTAAATTTCCCCATTCTTTCAAGTTTGAGATTTAATTTAAAATGTCATAAACTTTAGTTTAATAGGTACTCTAAGGTCTAGAAGTTTAATAGGTACTCTAACGTCTAGAAGTATAACAGTCCTGTGTATTTCACAGTCTTAAAGAATGTTGGCTGTAGTGTCAGACTTGCCAGGTTTGATTTCCAGGATTGTCGTTTAATAGCTGTGTAAACTTACTTTTAATGCTTTGACCACCTCATCCGTAAAATGGGGTAATTATAGTCTATTCAAGATTGCTGTGATAATTAGGTGAATTAATATATGAAACACATCTACAGTTGTGCCTGGCAGAGAGTGAGCCCTCAGTGGATGTCAGCTTTTTTTTTGTTTTTTTTAATGCTCAGTAGAATGCCGTAACTGATCATTAGTGAATAAGAAGGTGTAAATGGAGTGAGACATACAGATGTAGTAAAAGGCATGTGTTCTCAACCTCAAGAGGCTTTCTGTTTAGTTGGGGAGACAGGACACAAATAGGAGGTATAAAGTAACAGCAGGGATTTCTATGGGTCTCTTTGGAATCAGTTTTGTTACTCAGAATCGAAAGGCAGCATGATGTTGTGGAAAAGAGCGTGGGCTGTGGAGCCACTCAGACTTGGGTTCAAATCTGTCCTTGGCCACATACCCTTTATAACCTAGGTAAGTTGTTTCTCCCTCTCTATGTTTTCCTATTTTTTTACTAAGGGGTTGACGACGCCTACTGCACAGGGTCATTGTGAAGATTGAATTAAGGAAGATAATGTATGTGAAGTTCCCAGCTGCTAGTAAGCACTAGACAAATACTTGTTCCTTTCTGTCCCCTTTCTGTTACAAATTAGGCTAAGGTGTTATGTATGGCAGGAAAAGGCAGGGAGAATTGAAGATAGGGAGAATTACAGAAGAGAGAGGCTTTGCTCACAGGTGTGGCCAGTGAAGACTTCACAGCGTATTGGACCTAAGCTGCTTTCTTGAAGGTGAGGGAAAGCAGTTAGGAAACAGCGCAAGGAGCAGGTGCATGTGAACGCAGACCCTTGGCAGGAATGGGGCAGTTCTATGTCGTAAATAGCCTGAGAGTTAATAGAGGGCTTCCACACAAGCCTTTCACACTCGTTATTCTTTTAAATCCTCACGGCAACTCTGTGAGTTTGTCATCACTGCTTCCACTTAGAGATGAGACAAATGGAGACTTAGAGGCTTGCCTAATTGTCACATCTTATAAGAAGAAGAAATGAGACTCAAACCTACATCTTCTAATTACAAGCAGATAGACTGGAAGTGAGCAGGGTTTGGAATGAAAGACTGTGACCAGATGTGGATGGGGTTGCAGGTTAGCTGGGAGTTGTTGTTTTCAGTAGATAGTGTGACATGCCCAAAGCTTTGTAACAGAAGATTTAATATAACTGGTAATTTAAGGATGTTTATCTGGTGGTATTACAGAAGAGAGAGGAAGGTAGGAAGACCAATTAGGAGAGCCCATTGCCATGGTCTAGGCTGGAGGGGAAGGTATGACCTGTGAGTCTCAAAGGGCACTCCAGGGTGGGAGGGAATGAGGAATAATGAGAGTAGATTGACCTGGGTTTGCTTTCTTCCTACTCTTTCAGAATTTAAGATGAATTGCTGAAGGACTTCTCTTATTGAATTATCCTCAGGGGATTCTTAGTTCAGGGGGTGAGAGTACCAGAAGACAAAAGAGAAAACAAAACAAGAAATCTTGCCCTTGGCATGGAAGAGGAGGGAGAAGAAAGAGAAGGAAAGGCAGTGTCAGGAAGTCCAGAGCACACCTGAATGCAGTTCAGTTGCTGTGAGACCAGGCCAGAAAGTTCAGGCCAGACAAATCCCACAGAACCAAGGAGATTCCGGCCGGGCGCGGTGGCTCATGCCTGTAATCCCAGCACTTTGGGAGGCCGAGGCGGATGGATCACCTGAGGTCTGGAGTTCAAGACCAGCCTGGCCAACATGGTGAGACCCTGTCTGTACTAAAAATACAAAAATTAGCTGGGCGTGGTGGCAGGTGCCTGTAATCCCAGCTACTTGGGAGACTGAGGCAGGAGAGTCACTTGAACCCAGGAGGTGAAGGTTGTGGTAAGCCAAGATCGTGCCATTGCACTCTGGCCTGGGCAACAAGAGCGAAACTCCGTCTCAAAAGAACAAAACAAAACTATACAAAACACCAAGGAGATTTCTGGGGAATAGCAGGCCTAAGTCAAAACTATGAAGCAGAAATTTGTGTTTAGTGGTACTGGCTCACCTATTTTATACCCATTTCCTTACCACAGTCCCTAAAATGACATGAATTACTTCCTAAAATCAGAAAAATTGTATTTAAGTTTATTCTATTTAGAAAGTCTCTATTCAATTATTACAGTTCATAGTAGGAGACTATTAACAAATGACATTATAGCCATGGGGCAAGTTTTAATTTCTTTTTCTTTTTAAAAAATTGTGAAGCAGAAGTTTGTATTTATTGGGTTCAACCTCCCTATTCTGTGTGTATTTCCTTCCCTTGGCCATGTCCCATTTACTACCCACTCTACCCCTCCTCTCTCAGGCACAACATGAAAATGTATAATACTTTGCTTATTTTTCCCCTTTGCAAATTTATTGCAAATGTAATCCCAGCACTTTGGGAGGCCGAGGCAGGCGGATCATTTGAGGTCAGGAGTTTGAGACCAGCCTAGCCAATATGGCGAAACACCGTCTCTACTAAAAATATAAAAATTACCTGGGCATGGTGGTGCATACCTGTAGTCCCAGCTACTTGGGTGGCTGAGGCAGGAGAATTGCTTGAACCCAGGAGGCAGAGGTTGCAGGGAGCCAAGATTGCGCCACTGCACTCCAGCATTGGCAACAGAGTGAGACTCTATCTGAAAAAAAAAAAAAAAAAGATTTAAAATCTGGGACAGGCATGGTGGCTCATGTCTGTAATCCCAGCACTTTGGATGGTCAAGACCAGAAGATGGTTTTGAGCCCAGGAGTTCAAGATTAGTCTAGGCAACATGGCAAAACCCCTTCTCTACAAAAAATTAGTCAGGTGTGGTGGCACATCCCTGTAGTCCCAGCTACTATGGAGGCTGAGGTGGGAGGATTGCTTGAACCTAGGAGTTCAAGGGCTGCAGTGAGCCATGATTGTGCCACTGCACCCACTCCAGTCTAGGCAGCAGAGTGAGACCCTGTCTCAAAATAAAGAAACAAATAAATAAAATAAATAATACCTGAAGTTCAGTCATTCTAACATGAAAATGACAGATAATAACAAAGTGTACACCAGGGATATTTGCATAATAGACTCATTTTGTCTTTAGCAAATATTTATCAAGTATCTATTATGTACCAGGAACTTTTCTAGTTTCTGAGGATACCACAGGGAATAAGAGAGTTGTGGTCCATTTGCCTATGAAGTTCATATTGTTGGTGGAGAAATAGATAGAAGATAAATACATTTAAAAAAACCCAATAGTGAGAAGTGCTGTGACAGCATCAAAATAATGTGATGGAGAATGACTGGGTGGTGGGAGCAAGGTTTGATAGCTGTTATGGAAAACAGCTCTAAAGAAATAGCATCTGAGCTGAGACCTGCCTGAGATGAAGCCAGCTGATAGGAAAATCTAGAGATCTCAGGCTGGGGTAAAAGTAAAGACAAGGGCCTTGAGGTGGGATCAGGCCTGACATGTTCCAGAAGCAGAAGCCAGGAGGTGGACAGGAAGGGCCTTGGTGATAGGAGATGAGGCTGGAGAGGGAGGCAGGCAGCTGCCGGATTCTGCAAGGCTTTGGAGGCCAAGGTGATATGTTCAGGTTTAATCCAATTGCCTTTGGAGGGTGTTAAGCAAAAGAGGACTATAATCTGATTTGCACGTTAAAATAGTCATTCTAGTTTTCCTGTGGGAACTGGATTGTGGTAGGGTGATTGCAGCTTAGTATAAGCAAAAGATGAAGGGTGGCTTAGGCTAAGTGATAGTGGGGATGGGGAGAAATGAATGGGTTTGGGATACAGTTTTGGAGGCAGGATTCAAAGTTTGTGAGAAAGGTGCAATATTGCTCAGGGTTTCTATCCTTTACTCCTTATTTCCAGATGAAATGGATGTTTCTGGGGCATATAAACTAACTTACATGTTGACTATGTGAGTCAAAACATTGTGAAAGTGGTTTTAGCTAGCATTCTAGTTCTTGGATTTTGCTATTAAACAACAAATTTAGTATGTCCAGAATAAGCGTTGTTGTATCTGGAATCCTGCAGTCATTGTTAAAACCTAGAATGTCTTTTAAGGCATTGGCAAATTAAATCATATTTAAAAGTTTATAATGTTCAAATTCTCTCAAATCAATTTGCCATGTATTGTGTATTTTCATCAGAATTTTTGACTAATCAGAATATTCTGTCCACCAACTAAACCAGTTACGTTCACAGTAGAAGCAATTTTTAGGTTTTGCATACCACTGCTTCTATATAGAAAAGTAAGAGTTAGTGATGCCATTTGTAGGAAGTGAAAACAAAATGTTGACGGTGATGATCTATGATGGCAGGATTATGTGTTTCTTCTACGTTCCTTTCTTTTTTTCCAAATTCCCGACGTGCATTACTTTTTGAATAGTAGAATTTTTTTGTTAAGTTTATCATATTTAGAGAGTCACTACTCTCTGTGTTACCCTGGTTCATAGCGAAAGACTATATAACAAATGGCATAGCTATGGGGCAAATATTATTTTTTTTTCTTTTTTAAAAATAGATTTACCGGAACGTTCCAGGATTTTTACGTACATTTATGGATGCCATGAGAAAAGACAAAATAGTCTTTCCTAACGATGAAAAGTAAGTTAATGATGAAAAGATGTGCATTATTACTGTATCTAAAGGATTCTAGGGGAAGCTATCATGTGACTTACTGGATGGTGACATGAGACATCCTGAATATCATTCTTAGAATGTTATTCTGTGCTTCTTAGATGGGCACTAAGATTTGGGTAAAGTATCTATGAATTTTTAGTATTTGCTATTTTCCTCATGTCTAGTTCAATGATTTCACCAATTCAGTACTATCTCTGAATTCATACAGGAAGTTGTATATCTATGGCCTATCAAGACCTTTTAAAGGGCTGAGAGTATTAGCGTATGCCTTTAATTCCAGCACTCTGGGAGGCTGAGGTGAGAGGATAGCTTGAGCCCAGAAGTTTGAAACCAGCCTGGGCAACATAGGGAGACACCATCTCTACCAAAAAGTTAAAAATTAGCCAGTTGTGGGGGCACATGCCTGTCATCCCAACTACATGTGGGGCTGAAGCAGAAGGATCACTTGAACCTGGGAGGTTGAGGTTGCAGTCAGCTGTGTTGTGCCACTGCACTCCAGCCTGTGTGACACAGTGACATCCTGTAAACAAACCAACATACAACTCCCCCCCAAACAAAACAAAATGAAACAAAACAAAACCAAACAAAACCTTTTAAAGGTCCTCTAGGATCTAGCCTAACATTTCTTGAGGCATCTCTGACTTCTAGGCCCTTTTCCCCATATAACGAAAACTCATCTACCATCTACCTTACTAACGTGACAGCAAATCCAGTGACTAGAATTTATCAAGTTAGCCTGTCACAGTTAGAGAATTTAAGAAAGGTTCCAAATAGACAGTTGTTGTCAATACTTTTTTCTATGTCAACATACTTGAGAAAATCCAACATTCTCAGGGCTGTCAGTGAGTCACTGTGGCAGAGATGGATGGGTATCAGGATTTTGGGGGGATAGGGAAGCATTGTTTGAGAAAGTAAGTGGAGCGGGAGACAAGACATTCTTCATGCCATAGCCCTTTTGAATTAGCAAACTAGGGGGTTGACCAGGAAGCTAATCAGACCTGTTAACTGCGTGTCCATCCTCTACATTTATGGAGAAAAGTAAACAAGTTGCTACAAAGAGGTCTCTGAATCTGTCATAATTTTTGTTTTATTGAGGTTTTGAGTTTCGTTTTCTTTTTTAGTCTTTTAATAAAATATTTCAGATGTTACAAAATAAGGTGGAGTAAAGAAGAATATAAGGTTCTTCTTACACTGTACAAAATCAATCTTTCAGTGTTTTTTTTTTTTAGTATTTCAAAAAATCATGCAGAAGTAAATTAATTAAACAGCCAATTAAATTGCATGAGTAAATGGGAGCGAGGGAAACTTACATGGAGAAAAAAAGCTACTATGTGAAATTTTAAATGTATGATATTGTTATTCTTTGGAAGGAAGGAAAGATATTTCTTGTAATTTAGACAGACCTTGTGTTTTGCTAAAGCTTTAACTTAGAAGAGGAGAAATCTCGATGTATAATTCTTTAACTGAATGCTTTTCTTCTACTTGTCCCTAGTGTTAAATTCCTTTCTTCTCCTCTTCTCATCTTACATGGAGAGGATGACAGGACAGTGCCTTTGGAATATGGGAAAAAGGTAAACTAAGAGCTCAATGCTGACTGAAATATACTATACTTATTTCGTCATTTTTTTCATTCAGCCAAATTTTGATTAGAGCTGAAAGGAGAGTCTCTGACATTACAGGAGATTCTCTACCCCACTAAATAGCCTCCATAGGTTTATACAATGGGCATCAGTGTCCTTGGCTCCTTAACTCGAAGGAGTGTTTGTGGCAGAGCCTGGCTCCTCATCTGGGTTGTGTGGAGCTGCAGGTGTAGGGTATCCCAGGCTGCTATGGGAACCTCCGTGTTGTCTATTGCAATGGCTCTAAAATAGAAGATGCAGACTTTTTCCTTTTAAACAAACTTCTACTAGAGTGGGTCCATAGGAATTGCTTGTCATTTTGCAGTGGGATTCAAGCAGGGAAGGATGAGGTTTTATCAGTAGTCTATATTAGCTGAGCAGCATTCAGATCTTTAGCTGTAGAGACAGCCAATTGGGGATACGGAGAGTTCTTGCGTCTCTGACTTAATGGAACAAACTCCCCAAGTTGGCTGTTTCTGTATACTTTTAGGAAAATTGGACTAGAAAATCTACAGCTTTGAATGGCAAGCTTTTGAGTCTCTGTCTTTCTGTCCCTGGCAGCTCTATGAAATTGCACACAATGCATACAGGAACAAAGAGAGGGTCAAGATGGTTATCTTTCCTCCTGGCTTCCAACACAACCTGCTTTGTAAAAGCCCCACACTGTTAATAACCGTGAGGTAAGAGTTGCTTTGCTAAATGTGAGTATGTTGCCCTTCAAGGCAATTAGGGCTGCTCTAGCTTACTTAGGCCACAACACGAAAATGTATAATATTTTGCTTATTTAGGTAGGGAAAGTGTGTGAGCTGATCTGGGTCCTTTTTCTACAGAGATTTCCTGAGCAAGCAGTGGTCATGAGTCTGGGAGGAGTGGAAATCTTCAATGAAGACTTGGTCCAAACACTACCTGTGATGTGTATTGTTTTAAGTAAAATTGTACTGGGCTGGTCGGATGAGCTGAAGCCATTGACTTCTCTACAAATCACTTGCCATTTTAACAACAGAAATCACGAATGTTAGGCAGTATGGAATGTTCTTGTTTATCATAATCTACTTTGTAAAACATGCTGAAATCTCACTGTGGAGAACCAAAATTTGGTACAATCTAGATCCTATCTAAAAATATGTAGTTATCAAACATCCTATGGATATTTGTGAATAAGGTAGTTGCTATGGTCCGAATGTCTGGGCTTGCCCCCCAAATTATGTTAAAACCTAATCACCAATGTGATGGTTAATAGGAGGTGGGACTGAGCTCTCATGAATGAGATTAGTGCCCTTACAAATTATGACCAAAAGAGCTCTTCACGCCTCCTACTGTTTGAAGATACAGTGAGAAGGCTTCATCTGTGAACCACAAAGTAGCCCTCATCAGACACTGAATTGGCCAGTGCCTTGCTCTTGGATTTTCCAGCCCCCAGAACTGTGAGAAATAAATTTCTATTGTTTATAAGCTACCCAGTTTATGCCATTTTGTTGTAGCAGCCCACAGGGACTAAGACATTGGTCTTTGGTTTGGACTCAGATAGCAGTGTAAGAAAGTTACTTCTATGTAGTTATGTTTTTTGTATTTTAGTTTAGTTCATTTAAATGGCATTTGAAAGTTCTAAGGAGTTTAATAATTTTATGGCTAGTTTTGGGGTAAATCCTAGCAGTAGCAAAGCATCACTAGATTTGCTATAAAATAAGTTTTGGCACTCATGTAGCCCTTGGAAATTGATACTTTATTTTTAAGCTCTATTACATATAATTTCCCTCCCCATTCCCAGAGATACTCAACTATTATAGATTATTAACTAACAAAACAAAAACCAGTGAATGTTGTAAAAATGTTCAAGTTCAGTAAGAAGCTATGTTTTCTAGAGACATTTTAGAATTCAATTTCCATTGACTTTGTTAGATTCATTGGATAGAGAAATCTTTAGATCTGAAGGTTCCACGTTCCAGATGTTCTGGGCATATTCTTTAATTGTTCGATCACTGGAGAATTTCCCAGAGGCAGCTATATTTTTGAGTACCATCGTGTTCCAGGCCTTCGGATTCTGTAAACAACATATGCATGTACAGCTCAGAGTCCCAGTGCCAAGCGAGCTTTATAACAAACATCAGCCAAGCACATCTAAACACATTTCATGAGGAAAAATGACAGGAATAAATTATAGTAAATTATAAATATTCTTGTTTGTTGAGAGGTAGAATAGAATGCACTTTTCTCATATTTAGAGTATTTTTCTCTTAGGAGTGAAAAAAAAGTATTTTTCACTCTAAGAGAAACCGTGGATGTACATTGCCTAGTTGGCAATTCCTGCTATGGTTACAATGTTTTGGCATGTAAGCCGTATTCCCCATGCTTTCTTATGAATGAAGATACTTCCCTTCAAACTATAGGGAAAGAATTCATTGTTTGCTAAATGCCATGTCAAGAGACTTACTCTGTGGCTCACAGAGTTTGAAAAACACTACTCTAAAATGTTAGCTACAATGCAGGCAAACAATTCAATGAGAGGCTTCATTGACCTACTTAGCTTTTCTTGTTCTTTCGGAAGGTATGCACCCTAGTAGGCTTACAATGAGTCCCAAACACTCCACTGGGGCTTCAAAACAGGGTCAATTGAGGCTTTATCCTTATAAAAATAAATCAACATCTCATAAATTTTATATAAAAGAATATTATAAGAAGGAATTTATTTTATAGCCTCTTAATTTTGTAAAGAACTCTAAAAGTGTATTGGAAGTGAACAGAACATTATTCAAAATTGTTATCAATGCATTATAGATGCTTATGAGAAATACTAAAACTACCATCATTCCTTAAGGTATAGCAAAACAGCATCTGAGATTTGTTTATTCAGAGTTTGGAAACTTCCTATAATAAGAGGAGGATAAAAGCTTTCTCTCTTCATTTTCTTTAACTATTTAAATGGATAATGAATAGACTTCCCAGCCATACGGGTCATGTTTACTAAGTCTCAACAATACAATAATTGTTAAGAGTAAAAAGCTGCAATTTGCACTAATGAACAAGAAAGACTGAATCAAATGCTGGGCTTCTAGATGAGCATCCTTTGGATTTGGGCCATAATTTTAACAGAGGAGACATTCACATTTGTCCTTGCCCTTGTTCACATTTTTCTTTCCTCTGCTGTTTTATTGCTGTATTTTGAGGTGGCCATTCTCTTCCCTGTGTCTTTGCATTGTTGGGGTCTGTATGTGGCTTTTCTCTCCAATGTACGGGAGGCAGGTAGTGAACCCCTGAGTTTAGCTCTAGCACTGCCCTGCTTTTTTATAGCCATTAACTTGAACTTATTCTGGTCTATATGCCATTGGGGGACTGGCCATTAGTCTATTAGAAGATAAGGGCCGTAAAGCAACACAGGCCTTGAATGATCCTTTTAAAAACCCCAATGGGACATTTAGGATGACTGTAGGAACCACCCTGTTATCTGCCTTGGGAAAGGAATAGAAAGAAATGTTAGTGAAACCCACCCTGGAGTCTTGGCACAGAGCTAGCGCCCTCCTGTATCCATTCCTCTGGGGTATCTGAAATTCACTAAAAGTCTCTCCTCTCAGAGATGATCAACCTTTTTACGTATTTACAAAACATAGCTAGAGAGGTGTTTGATAAAGCATATAACTTTGCATGTGGAGGCTTATTCACATGGCTGTACCCATCCCTTTTTACTTTCCTCAGTATAGTATTGTCTTCCTTATTTTTCTCCTTTCTTTTTTTAAAAATTCAAATATGAACCCCTTTCTCTTTCTACTCATTTATATTTTGTTGATGCAGCCCCCTCCACGAGAAATCTAGAAGAGGTACTTATTTTACAACTTTCAAAGAATAGGGGTCAGTCCTTACCTTAATAAACCATGGTTTAGCCTTAGAATCATCATGGCAGGTTTTTCAAATATGGATGGTGACCCCACCCACTACTGGGAAAGAATCTCTCAGTGTGGGGGCTGGCATCTGTATTATGATGAAGCTACCTTGGTGATTCTGATGTGTACCTCTGGTTAAGAACCTCGATGTTCAAACAGGCTCCTTGAGTGAGGGGAGGGAGGGAGAGACCTCGACTTTGCTCATGCTATGTTCTCAGTGCCAGCACGGTGCCTGGCATAACAAAGACGCCTAATGCCCCTCTGAGGACTGATTTCCTTAGCTTCCAGGACATGCCTGCTACAGAGTGGGTGCTCAATAAGTATTGAATTATTTGTGACTTTTAAAAAACTTGGATATTAAAAAATTTACAACTGGCTGGGCATGGTGGCTCACGCCTGTAATCCCAGCACTTTGGGAGGCAGAGATGGGTGAATCACCTGAGGTCAGGAGTTCTAGACCAGCCCAGCCAACAAGGTGAAACCCCATCTCCACTAAAAATACAAAAACTAGCTGAGTGTGGTGGCATGTGCCTGTAATCCCAGCTACTTGGGAGGCTGAGAGGTGAAGGTTGCAGTGAGTCAAGATCACGCCACTGCACTCCCGTCTGGGTGACAGAGCGAGATCTGTCTCAAAAAAAAAAAAAAAAAAAAAATTACAACTGCTGCTGAAATGTCAAATCTTAACCTTGGCCTGAACTTGGGAAAAGTCAAGGTTTGTTGTTGTTGTTGTTGTTTTATTATATTTTATTTTATTGTTGTTGTTGTTTGATTGCTTAATGGGGACCTGCTATTTAGATTTAATTTAAAAACACACATTTTAATGAATCATAGTAAATTGGTTTTTTAATAAATCTTGGCAATTTACTCACCATGTACAGCTGACTCACTTTATCTTGACACTTGACATAGGCTTCATAGTCTGCAAAGACTTTAAACCTTTTATATTGTGATTGGAAGGGAAAAAAAAAAACAGTCAAAAGCTTCATTAACAGATATTCGCTAAGATTCCATGTAAAATCATCTTTTGCTTGATGTCAGCCATGGCTGGTTTACCAAATTCATATTTCTGTTTGTAAGAATTTTAACCAGCCCTCAACCTTCTTATGGTTCTTCTCACATGTGAGAATGTCATCACTTGGATGCATTTGCAAGTTGGGAATATCAGTGGAAGGAGAAAAACAGAACCGGATTTGTGTGTGTTATTCTTAAACCTTACTGGCATCGTTGGTGGGGAATATCTAACTTTTTTCCCAAGCCTAGATTACCTGAGCAGATCATGCTAATCTATGCTAATCTACATGAGTGGGTTTAAGTTGGTTTAAGATTGGTTTAAGATTTTCTTGTTGGTTTTAGAGTTGGTTGGTTTAAGATTTTCTTGTCCCCCTTTCATGATCCAAATAGCACCATCTTCTTATGGGAACTCACCTGTCATGATAAAATAGCATGTTGATGATATCTTTGAAGAGGTCAGGCTGCTTGGGAGAAAAAAAGCCATTGTCAATTTGATCGATGACCAGCTTCAGCTCTGGAAGTGCCTCATAATATTCTTTTGCCTCATACCTGTGGGGTAGGGGTGGGTGGGTGATAAGAAAAAGGCTCTGTTATTGTGTATGATTAACAACACACTAGACACTGCGTTCACTGTGAAAAAATGCATTCAGAAATACTAGCATTCAAATAAGTCATTATAGATTTCACCATGAGTATATATAACTTTTAACTAGATCTGTAAGTTTTTCTCTTTGTAAATTTGATTCCTTATAACCAAAGACACTAAGAACAATAGATAATGAAAACTCTAGTCAAAGAGCAAGAGTCTAATGTGGTAGAATACAGCAAGGTCCATTTCAAAGCAGACTTTATGGCTCTAAATGAACATTGTATTAAGTGGATCAGTTGCTTTTCGGATCCACAGATTCTCAAAAGTTATTGCTACTGAGTGAAACTGACTTCCAAGGGTCAGGAATTATATTCAACATCCTCCAAATGTTGATTCTTTGGGCAGTACTCTTTATTTTGTGCTTGAACTCAGGTTAATAAACCCATCCAGATATTAAATGAAAATAAATGTTTCCAAGTACTTCCGTACACCCATATCCATTCTCTATCACATTTTAGTCCATTTCTTTGATATCTTAAAGGAGCACTAGATCGTGATTTAAATTATAGGTCACCCTTTCAACTAGAAACTAGTTCATCTTTTGATCAAAGTGAAAATCATACATATGGAGGAAAGAATAGCTCTTTGAGGCCAGCTCTGCAATGGCCAATAACAAATAGCAACTCCTCCGTGTGTCTGTCCTTTTACTTGCTGGGTTTAATAATATGAATCTGTGGCCAGGAGGCTCTCCTGCCTCATCGTGGGAGATGTTCTGCTGCCACCTCATATGTGATCCAACCTCAATGGGATACCTGTGTGGGCAGGAAGCCCTCTGAGGTCACATACCTTCTTGGGCCGGGGGAGGTGACCAGCAAAGAGAAGCTATTCTCTCACCCTTTCTTGTCCAAAGCAGCCACATCATCTACCCTCATGCCAAAGATGAACAGGTTCTCTTCCCCGGCTTCCTCTGCCATTTCCACGTTGGCCCCATCCATGGTCCCGATGGTTAGGGCCCCATTTAGCATAAACTTCATATTGCCTGTCCCCGAGGCTTCGGTGCCTGCAGTGGAAATCTGCTCTGACAGATCTGTGGCTGGAATGACTGCAAGAAAGGCAAGTTAATATTAGTAATTTTGTCTCTCTAGATCCGCTTATATTGTATTGAAGCATTTATTAAGTTGGGCTGTTTTGATAATTAAAGTAATACATGCACATCAAGATAAACATTCAAATGGTCTAGAAGGCAGATCACACTCTTTCCCTTTGACTCGGGCAACCACTTTTGTCCATTTTATATGTTGATATTTCTTTCTCAAGCTATAAACTTTGAAGAGTATCTACTGACTGCTACAAACATTGATACTACATTCCTCTTCTTTTATTCCTTCCAATTTTTGTTATGGTTTCATTTCTTCTACTTTATAAAATACATCGAAATTTTTCTTTTTTTCTTTCTTTTTTTTTTTGGTACAGGGTCTCACTCTGTCACCCAGGCTGGAGTGCAGTGGTGTGATTATAGCTCACTGCAGCCTTGACCTCCTAGGCTCAAGCAATCTTCCTGCCCTAGCCTCCCGAGTAGTTGCAACTACAGGCAAGCGCCACCATGTCCAGCTAATTTTTAAAATTTTTTGTAGGTATGGGGTCTCCCTATGTTGCCCAGACTGAACATCTCTTTCTTGATTCAGAGTGTCTCTCCAGGACTCCTCTTTGGCAACTTGAGATTGGATTGTCTGCATTCCTTCTACTTCTCACTTCCTTCCTTCCACTTTCACTGCGGGGAAATAAGCCACACATAATTGAGGTATGCCTGGGGCTAGACATCAAGCCTCTGACCTTTCAGACTGATTTGAGCTGCCTGAAGCACTTCCTTTGACTACAAAGGTCAGGACCACTTTTCTGCTTTACTCTGAGAGCTTATTTGTGGATTAGATGTATCTTCTTTTGCATCCCTAGGAACCTGGCTCTTTTCTCTTCACGCAGACAGTTCTTAAACAGTAACATCAGAGGAGCTAAAAACACCACGAAAAGAAAAAGCTCCCTTTCTACCTTTTCAGTTTGGGAAGTGGGTGAATACACAGTTGGGCATTTGCATGTGGATGGTGCTCTGTGAGCTTGTGACCCAAATAACCAAAGGTCCCAGTGGAAGAGAAAGGGACACTGGCTTCTTGCCCATCTGGCTGTCCCCATGTGGGAGCATCATGCTTGATGCTGGAGTGCCCATGTGAGGCACATCTAAGCCTTGTGCTTTGGCAGCCTGACGTCTGCCCTCATTTATTATTGCTACAAGAGCAAGTGACAGCCCTTCTTCTCACAGGGTGACCAAAGGAATATCTGAGGACTGGGGAATTGGTGTTCTCTTGCAAAACTGGGGCTGGGAACTGAAGACCTTTCCCCTATTTTATAGAGTGGGTTCTGAATGACGTGGAAACCTCAGGGCTGCCTCCCCCAGCACCTAGCTCTCACTGGCTTGGAAGAAAATGTACTTGCAAGTATAATCCTGTGATATTGACTCCAGGACATCAATTTCATTGTTACTTGGGTCACTTTAAAACCTCTTACCTTAGGCCCTTATTCTGCACAAGAGTGACACCTTCTATCCTAAGTTACTAGTTCCTGGAGGTTGGCTGCCCCATCTTTGATACCATGTAATCTCTAGAGTTTGCCCTTGCCCCTGCATGTTTTGCAATGAGGGTAGTACCTTTTTCAGCAAGAGATACTCTGTAGTTCTCTAAGAAGATGACTTTCAACTTGCTTCCAACCATGGGGTCATTGTTCACCACATCTGCCACTGAAGTGATCAGCTTTATGATCATTTTGGCCATGTGATATCCTGGGGCAGCCTTGGGGAAGAAGGTCAAACGCGTTGACAGAAGGCAGCCATGATGAAGCAGAAGAATGGCAAGAGATTAGAGCCCTCAAGTCCCCACTGAATAGAATCAACTTACTTTACCACCAATGATAACTGTCCTTGGCACGAATAACTTCTTAGGGTCTTTCTTAATGCCTGAAAAAGATGGAGAAGTGGATGGAATGGAAGACAGCTGATGGTCAGGGCAGTGAGACCTACGCTGAGGCTGCTGCTTCCACCTGCAAGAGGGCTTGTTGGCTACAGGACTGACTCACGGTTGTACATCGTGATCACGTGCAGACAGTTCAAGAGCTGTCGCTTGTACTCATGTATCCTCTTCACCTGGACGTCAAACATGGAGGATGGGTTGATCTTCACTTTGTACTCCTTCTCCAGGAACTGAGAAAACTTCAGCTTATTCTCCTGTTGAGACAGTGCATGGTGCCAGAGAGCTCTTTTGGTTTAGAAGCATTGGGTCGTCCGGTGTTTCTTTTTTTTTGAGATGGAGTCTCACTCTTATGCCCAGGCTGGAGTACAGTGGCATGATCTCAGATCACAGCAGCCTCTACCTCCCACATTCAAGCGACTATCCTGTCAGGGATTACAGGTATACGCCCCTACTGCCTGGCTAATTTTTGTACTTTTAGTAGAGGTGGGGTTTCACCATGTTGGCCAGAGTGGTCTTGAACGCCTGACCTCAGGTGATTTACCCTCCTTGGCCTCCCAAGTGCTAGGGTTACAGGGATGAGCCACTGCATCTGGCTGGGTAGTCTGTTTTTAAAAACTACAGGATAGGCCGGACATGGTGGCTCATGGCTGTAATCTCAGCACTTTAAGAGGCCGAGGCGGGCGGATCATTTGAGGTCAGGAGTTCGAGACCAGCCTAGCCAACATAGTGAAACCCCATCTCTACTAAAAATACAAAAATTAGCCAGGCGTGGTGGTGGGCGCCTGTCATCCCAGCTGCTCAGGAGGCTGAGGCAGGAGAATGGCTTGAACCCGGGAGGCGGAGGTTGCAGTGAGCCGAGATCGTACCACTGCACTCCAGCCTGGGTGACAGAGTGAGACTCTGTCTCAAAAAATAAACAAACAAAAACTACAGGATAAACTCTCCAAGTGAGCACCTGGGAGGGGACCCACACCTGGAAGGCTCACCTGCTTCACTTTGGCGAGTTCCCGGAGGAAGATATCATCACCCAGGAAGCTGTGGAGCTTCGTCAGCTGGCTCAGGTCTTTCACATAGTCTTCTCCAATTTTCTTTCAAGTCAAAGGAAAAGGTGACTTCAATTTGGGGATGGTAATCAAGTCCACATGGGCAGTTTCTGTCAGTATTTCTCTCCGTCACCTACCACAGTGTGGTTCACGTATCACACAGAACATGGGATAGTTTGACTCAAAGAAGAGGCTATAAAGTCTATGTGGGAAGAACACTTTTGATAGTATCTTAAATGTAGTCTCAGTGGTTTTTAAAAATTATTTTTATTTTTATTTAATTTTTTTGGAGACAGGATCTCACCGTGTCACCCAGACTGGAGTGCAATGTCATGATAATAGCTCACTGCAGCCTTGACCTCCTGGGCTCAAGCAATCCTCTTGCCTCAGCTTCCGAGTAGCTAGGATTACAGGTGCATGCCACCACAACTGGCTAATTTTTTTATTTTTGTAGAGATGGGTGGTGGTGGGAGGGGGGTCTCATGTTGCCCAGGCTAGTTTCAAACTCCTGGCCTCAGGTGAGTCTCCTGCCTAGGCCTCCCAAAGCACTGGGATTACATGCATGAGCCATCACATCCGGCCAGCTTCACTGGTATTAAAGTGTTAAAAACAGGAAATCTACTTAAAAGAGTGACCAGGAACCCTGGTTTTGTTAGTTATTTATATGAGCTTTATTATCCTCTTTTACTAGAGAAAACCATCTTCTTTGGGGGTGTCCTATGAATACTGTTAGCTGCAACTAGCTACATAATTTGCAGTACCTTTTGTTCCAAAATTAAGAATTTCAAGATGATGGCTGGGTGTGATGGCTCATGCCTGTATTCCCAGCACTTTGGGAGGCCAAGGAAGAGCGGATCACCTGAGGTCGGGAGTTCGAGACCAGTCTGGCCAACATGGTAAAACCCTGTCTCTACTAAAAATACAAAAAATTAGCCGGGCGTGGCGGCGGGCGCCTGTAGTCCCAGCTACTTGGGAGGCTGAGGCAGGAGAATGGTGTGAACCCAGGAGGCGAAGCTTGCAGTGAGCCGAGATGGCGCCACTGCACTCCAGCCTGGGTAATAATAATAATTTCAAGATGACTACGGCAGATAATTAAACCCAGCATGGAGCCCTGTATGACTGCACAAGCCACATGCTGAAGAAGCCAGCCCTGCTGCAGACTGGATTTACAAGTTACAAGTATAGTCATATGCCTCTTGCATTCGAGTCAGGCCTCCTTTCCCCTCAGCACTTCCCAGTTACCTCTGCTATGAGCTCTGCAAGTCCTGGGTTGCAGAGTAGGAGCCAGCGCCTCGGAGTGATCCCATTGGTTTTATTCTGAAACTTGTCAGGTTCCAGTTCACTGAAGTCCTTGAATCTGGAGACAGAGTAGACACATCACTGAATTTGGCTGAAACGGCAAAGGGTCCTGCACACTGGATAAAGTTTGGAATTATATTCAAGAAGCCAAGTACAGGCTTAGAAAGGTTAAATAAAGGTGAAGGGACAGGCTGACAGTAGCTATGGCTGTCATTTAAATAGAAATTCATTTGCAACTCAAAAGAATTACCAGAAAAATTCCAAATCTAGTCACCTCCATCTGACTTCTTTACACTGACATATATACCACACTTTCAGTAGAATAGTTTTTTGGTATTTTTTTGTTTTTGTTTGTTTATTTGTTTTGGCTCCTATGTCTAGAATTAAGATGACTCTGAGAGGAAAGCATTTTTTTCTTTCCTTTTCTTTTTTTTTTAGAGAAGAGTTTTTTTTTTTTTGTATAGAAGAAAATACTTTTAAACATTTGAACAAAGCCTTTCCTCATCCCTAAGTGCAACCCTGCATTTAGTAGCATCATTCCATTAATAGATCAGTGTCAGACCCACTGTCAGAGTAATGCAGGCTCACACTTTAGTCTTCACGATGTCTGAGTGGATTTTAGCCACGCCATTCACAGTGTGGGAACCCACAATGCAGAGATGGGCCATGTTGATCCTTTTGCTTCCTTCCTCTTCTATCAGAGACATCCTTCTCAGACGGTCCACATCTTCAGGAAACAAGGCCACAATTTTCTAGCCAAAGGAAGAGAAAGCCCTTGCTGGTCACTCAGGTTTAAAGCAACATTGGGATAACGTTGTTCATGTCTTAAGCAACATCTTTGGTGTACTCAATATAAATTTCACGTCCACGGGGAGGGGGTGAGTTAGTTCTGCGGAGGTGCCATCTCTCCATTTCAGCACTTTCAAAAAGCTGCCTTTGCCGGAGCCCCACTGGGACTCAAGTACTTTTGCTGTATCAATGATCGAAAGATGTTTGGTAAGAGGGAACACTGTAGCCATCTCTAACACCTTAAGACCTTACGCTCATGAAAAGAAAAAAAATCTCTCAAAATGACTTACATCTAAATGCTTCTGATTTATCTCATAAATGATTTCC
This sequence comes from Mandrillus leucophaeus, assembly GCF_000951045.1. Lineage (NCBI taxonomy): Eukaryota > Metazoa > Chordata > Mammalia > Primates > Cercopithecidae > Mandrillus > Mandrillus leucophaeus. The sequence goes on along the minus strand of NW_012106475.1, from coordinate 5,816,015 downwards.
AAATGTCGAGGGAGCAGCTTCTCCACCAGGTCCACGGGCCAGCGCTCCAGGGCTTCTGGGAGCACTGTGTGGTTGGTGTAGGCGAAGGTCTTCTGGGTGAGCTCCCAAGCCTGGGGGAAAGGAAGGAGTCAGCTGCTTGCCCTGAAGGCGGGCACCCCACTGCACAGGCCAAACCCTTCTTCAACCCTGCCCTGCCTGCAACAGGACAAATCCAAGTGTGCATAGTCAGACACACTCAATTCCACTAATTCCCGAATAGTCCAGATAATGGAAACATGTTCTGGGTGTGAGGGGGAAGTCATTTGTAAAGCTACCTGATGAAACTTAAGACAGCATTCCGATCAATCTATCTACTATCCTTACATGTCTTTCATTTATTAAATACACAAAAACTGAGGGATAAAACCATAAGCAGTGCTCTCAGCAAGTACAAAGTATGTAAAATGCTGACTTCTAAAACATTGGGGACACTCAATTAGCTGTCTTCTGAGGTTAGAGAACTTAATTTTTAATCTTTTTCCACACAAAAATGGTAAACAATATAAGCCTTAATACAGCTACTGATTTGTGTCCCATTAGGAATGTACTCATTTATTTTATAGTCTTACTCCCTGTAAAACTCTAAGGATGGAGAAATGTCAGCATCAGGGAAAATATACCTTTAACTGTTGAAAGTTAGCAACAATAACTTACTTTGAAAAACTAAAAAGGGAGTTTTTGGCAGTCTTTCACCTGCAGCCATTCTGGTTAATTAAAGGAAAAAGAAGCCAAACTATCCAGACCTTGGACCAGGGCAGTTTTTCAATATCCACAAAAATCCTCATCAGCTCAGGGATGGCGAGTGCAGGGTGAGTGTCATTCAGCTGGATGGCCACCTGGGTGGGGAAAGACATCAACATGAAGGCAACGGATGGCTCAGGGTCTGGCTTCCTTGTCCTAACACATCTAGAGAAAGCACTGGATGATATGCCCACCTTCTGTGAAATGCTTGATGCACACTATTCCTGCTCAACGTTTTTAGCACTGAGAGAGAGGAATTAATCTGATGGGAAATCCCAGTCAGTCCCTCAGTGGACCCCACTTGCATCCACAGACTAAATACTTGCCTGATCCGGGAAGGCATCAAACACAGTTCCTGCACCACGGGTGGAGCCAAACTTGGAAGCTTTGAAACGGCGGATGATATCTTGCAAGGTTGCAGCCACCACAAAGTATTCCTGCTTCAATCTTAGCTCCTTCCCTTCAAAAAACTTCAAGCCAGAGAGATAGAATGAAAGTGGTTCATATTATAGGTGTGGCCAAAATGTTACTGGTGTCTCGTGCCCTGGAAACTTTAGGACTAAGGCCCACTGGACATCTGCTGAGGGGTGGTGGTTTGAACGCCAAACTGTGAGCCTTTGCTCTTTCCTGAGACCCCATGAAAATGGCACTAAAAGGATTCTCTAAAGGCATACAGATCAAAGATAAAGAGGTTGGGATAAAGACAATAGCAACAACCTTTTAGAGGCTGAAAACCAGATGCATGAATGGTAAGTGATTCAGAAGACCTAAGACAGCCAAATCCTGACCTGGTAGTGGGGAAAAGCCAAAAAGCAACTCAGTGTGTACATTGGAGCCCCTCAAGGCTCAGGAATTGGTAGTACCAAGTACTTTCGGAAGTAGGGAAGAAGATGAAGGAAAAGGTTAATGACAGCCTAAGGACACTTGGCCTCCAACCTTATCTCCAGTTCCTGCAGCTGAACACAACCAGCACCATGTCCATGACCGCCTTCCTCACTGCAGTCACATTCCTGGCAGGCAACGTATCAGGAAGCACTGGCAGCCGTGGACCGTGTGGAGAACCACGACTGGCTGAGAATGCCCTACATGACTGTGAGACAGGATTGCAGCCAGGCCATGGTGTGCAGGGTGGAGGCCTTAGAGGCCACGATGGCGGCCACCTTCCAAGTTCCTCCCACATAAATTTGCTGTCGGTCAGCAAAACCGTGTAAATGTCACCAATAAACGGTCCTAACCCTGAGCCATCACCCTTCAATTTTTATAGATCATGGAGCTGCCCTGTCTTTACCTGGTCACAGAATTAAAAACTGTAGCTTCTATTAAAAATGTAAGCCTTCACTAATATCCAAAATCTACAAGGAATTCAAACAAATCAGCAAGAAAAAAAATAATCCCATGAAAAAGTGGCAAAGGACATGAATAGACAATTCTCAAAAGAAGATATACAAACAGCCAAGAAGCATATGAAAAAATGCTCAATATCACTAATTATCAGGGAGATGCAAATTAAAACCACAATGAGATACCACCTTACTCCTGCAAGAACGGCCATAATTAAAAAGTCAAAAAACATTAGGTGTTGGTGTGGATGTGGTGAAAAGGGAACACTTTCTACACTGCTGGTGGGAATGTAAATTAGTGCAGCTACTATGTTAAACAGTATGGAGATTCCTCAAAGAACTAAAAGTAGAACTACCATTTGATCCAGCAATCCCACTACTGGACATCTAGCCAAAGGAAAAGAAGTCATTATATGAAAAAGACACACGCACGCACACACGTTTATGGCAGCACAATTCGCAATTACAAAGATATGGAATCAGTCTAGGTGCCCATCAACCAATGAGTGGATAAAGAATATGTGATATATATATATATATACACACACACACATATACACACACACACACATATACCATGAAATACTACTCAGCCACAAAAAGGAACAAAATAATGTCTTTTGCAGCAACTTCGATGAAGCTGGAAGCTATTATTCTAAGTGAAGTAACTTAGGAATGGAAACCCGAATATTGCGTGTTCTCACTTGTAAGTGGGAGCTTAAGCTATGAGGATGCAAAGGTAAGACAATGATGTAATGGACTTTGGGGACTTGAGGGATAAAAGGCAATTTATTGGGTGTATACTGCTCAGGTAACAGGTGTGTAAAATCTCAGAAATTACCACTAAAGAACTTATCCATGTAACCAAAACTACATGTACCCTTAAAACTATTAAAATTAAAATTTTTTAAATGATGAGCACCCCACCCCCGAAATGTAAGCCTTGGACCAAAGTCTTATTAAAACAAATGAATATGAGCATAGAGGTCTGCATATAGAATATCTGGGGCTCTAAACTCCCTAATACTTAAAAGTATAATCACTGACCTAGGCCAGTGATTCTATGTCACTGACCTATGTCAGAGTTTTTTAGTCTGATAGGAATATATCAGTGATTTCCTTGATCACAGATAATATAAAACAAATATATATGTGTATATATAATAAAAATATTATATTAAAATATATTAAACATATATATTAATATATTTATATTTATATTTTTGAGACAGGGTCTGGCTCTGTTGCCCAAGCTAGAGTGCAGTGACGTGATGTTGGCTCACTGCAACCTCTGCCTCCCAGTCTCCAGCAATCCTCTTACTTCAGCTTCCTGAGTAGCTGGGACTACAGGCATGCACCACCATGCCTGGCTATTTTTTTTTTTTTTTTTTTTGAGATGGAGTCTCACTCTGTTGCCCAGGCTGGAGTGCAGTGGCGTGATCTGATTCCAGCTCACAGCAGCCTCTGCCTCTCGGGTTCAAGCGATTCTCCTGCCTCAGCCTCCCAAGTAGCTGGGATTACAGGCATGCGCTACCATGCCTGGCTAATTTTTGTACTTTTTGTAGAGACAGGGTTTCACCATATTGCCCAGACTGGCCTCGAACTCCTGAGTTCAAGCAATCTGCCCATGTCAGCCTCCTAAAGTGTTGGGATTACAGGCATGAGCCACTGCACCAGGCCATAAAGCATATTTTGAATGAAGGCTGCAATAAGTTACAAACTATGATTTGAGGTCTTTGCTTAAGTATGAGATACTTGATGAAGGCTTTATTGCAACATTAGTTAGTGTACCTCCTGTCAAGAATAATTGCCTAAACTTAAATGGAAATATGAGTCTTTTTCAGTTAAACACATTCCTAGAATTAGCATTTTCCTCTGGGATTTAGCTATTAAAAGGGGATATTTAAATGAACTAAAAAGTATTTATCAGAAAAAAAGACTAAGTTAATAGAATAACCAAAGTGAACATATTGAGAGGAAATGTATATAACTGGGCATAGTATGGGCTAAATTAGGGAAAATTCATCAGAAAACCAAGCAAGCAAAGAAATTAAAATTATTAATTCCAGGATAAGTTAAACATTTTAAGAAAAGGAAAAGTAATCATTATATGAGGACACACATATGCACAGATCAGCTGTCTGTAGCATTACATAGTCATAATAATGTAAATGCTGATTAAGGAGTTAGTGGAAATTATGATGTAAGCATGTTGAGAGAATTGGGGATGGGAAGTATGTGTTCATGTGGTGAGGGTGGGAGTACATGTGAGGATGTGAGCTAGATTCTCCATCTTCAATGGTGAGGAGTCAACAAACAATTGTAAAAATGAAAAAAAATCAACAAGTAGCAATAACTGCATGTTATTCAGAAATATGGAAGTAAGTACCCAGAAAATCAATTATGTGTATATACAACTTTGATAAAAATTAAAAGTCTGGATTAAAAATTAAAAGTCATTAATAGAAAACTGTCTGGATTGATAGTACAGGTTGAGCATCTCTAATCTGGAAATCTAAAATCTGAAACTTTTTGAGTACTCATGTGACACAGCCAAGTGGAAAATTCTACCCCTGACCTCATGTGACAGGTCATAATCAACACAGAGTCAAAACTTTGTTTCATGCACAAAATTGCTAAAAATATTATACAAAATTGCTTCAGGCTGTGTGTATAATGTGTTTATGAAACATAAATGGATTTTGTATTTATCCTTGGGTCCCATCCTCAAGATATCTCATTATATATGCAAATATTCCAAAATCTGAAAACATCTGAATTCTGAAACACTACTGGTCCCAAGCATTTTGGATAAGGCATACTCAACCTGTACCAACGGAAATTTATAGGTGGTAGAATTAGGAACCAGCTTTTATTTTATTCTTGGTACTTTTTATGTTACTTGTATATTTTTTCTAATGACATGTATCATTGTAAAAGTTATGAAGTCATTATTCTAAAACATAATAAATAGCACTATGGAATCCATCTCTAATAAACTGTAACATTTATTGAGCCAGGAAAGTTTTAAGGTCCTAGAAATAAAATGATTAATTACACACAGTCCTTGACTTGAAGAAGTTCAAATTAGTAGGCAGAGGGGGGATATAAACAAGGCTATAAATACAATGTGATGATTTTTTTTTTTTTTTAAATTAAGTTAAGCTAAATATACACTATTTTGAGAACCTGGGTGATCAGGTAATTCTTAACCTAAGCCCTAAAAGATGAGTAGGAATGTGTCAGAATTGACACACAGGGTCAGAATATTCCCTGCAAGCAACGGATGCCATGCAAGGCATGGAGGTGGGAAGCAACAGGGTCAATAGTCCTGCACAGCTGGGGCCTATTGTTGGGGCAAAATCATGGAAGATGCATCAGGGGACTGGTAACCACATCAATGAAGAACTTAGGTAACATGACTAAGATTCTGTCCTTCTCTTATAGGTGATCCAAAGTCTTTCAAGAGTTTTAAGCAGGGAACAGATATCTCAAAGCTGCAGAGTGAAGAAAGGTGCAGGCTTCCTGGAAGAGAAACTAATGTTTGGACTAGGGCTATGGCCAAGTTGAGAAGAATGAATTTGTTATTGTAATTACAGTACAAAAGGATTTATCAGCTCACTCTTAAAAACAAACAAACAAAAACATGATCCTGAGAGCTCCCTTTTACCCAACAAATCTAGTCAACTTTTTGCCCCGTGCTAACTTCGTATATATTGTCAGTTACTGCAGATGATTATTTCCCAGTAAAATTAGCTTTGGTCCTTACTGAAGACAGGAAGATGAATTTCAAGGCCCTGCAGCCTGGGTTTAGGTTGGCAGTATGGTCCCAGACTTGGAAGAATTCTTACTTTGACCCTGACATAGAATAACTTTTTGCTTTTGGGTTAGAGATTTCCCTGAAATGTACTGAAGCCACAATGTTTTCCACAAAGGAATAATAACATATACCATTAGGTTCCTAAAAATGCTCCAGCAAAATCCATGTAATCATCTTCCCTTCTGAGGGATCATGATTTAACAGCAGGTGGACATCTGGTATTAAGGACTATTCATGTCCTAGTCCCCCCAAGATCCTTGTTTTCTGCCATCTTTGTAAAGCAGAGTGCTAATTTTATTGCTTCTGAGAAAACTTTGAAAAAATCATTACAGCTTCATGAAAAGGATTTTACCCATAGAGAAGTTTAGAGTTACATATATTTAAAACAACTAAGAATCAATAGCAGTTACCTGAGATCCAGTTCCAAGTGGTGTGTGTGTGTGTGTGTGTGTGTGTGTGTGTGCGCGCGCGCGCGCGCGTGTGTGTTGAGACGGAGTTTCACTCTGTCACCCAGGCTGGAGTGCAGTGGTGCAGTCTTGGCTCACTGCAACCTCTGTCTCCTAGGCTCAAGCGATTTTCCTGCATGTTGGCCAGGCTGGTCTTGAACTTCTTACCTCAAATGATCTGCCCGCCTCAGCCTCCCAAAGTGCTGGGATTACAGGCATGAGCCATTGCACCTGGCCCCAAGTGTTTTTTCTTAACCAAGCTATATTTATAATAAAATTAGAATAATTGAATTGACGATAAGAAAAAGATGCAAAAGAAAAAGATACAAGTTAGTGGCAGGAGAAACAGGCGTTTGCTCATGGGACTACCCCAGGGTATCTGACTCCATCTAGCATCAGGGTAGAGGACCAGAAAGGGCCTAGTCAGTGAGAGAAGAGGCGAGGCAGGAAATCTTCAGTGTCTTCTGACTTTGCAGATAAACTTTCTATCTGGAAAGGAAGTAGTGCTTCACCAGTGATTTACTTCATCTCTTGTATCCAGGTTTTGTTTTAAAATACATCTCTAGAACTTCCCCATTAGTGATGGGGTCACTAATCAAGGGCAAAATATAAATTCTGATTTCATGAACTATACAGATTTGTTTTCCTTACTTGGTTGGGAGGGGAAATCTAGACAATTCAGGAAGAAATATGGAGCTGCTTCTGCACATGGAAAAACATTGATATTAAATGTGTTTTATAGGTTACTGAACAGGCTCTTGTGAAATAAACTGCTCCTGTTGCCACTAAGAAAGCAACCTTGATCACTCACATTGTCATTGGGATAGAGGACCCGGGAGATGTTCTCGGCCAAGTTTCGGTCCAGCACAGCCTGAATGTAGTCTCCAACATTAACTAGGGGAAAGTTAGAGAAACAATAAATAGAGAAACCAGCCATTGTTGTTGGAAACCTCTTGATCTCACTGGCTCTGTGCTGTGTGTCATGTGGGATTCCTAAAGTTCCTAAAAATCCCAAAGGATTTCAACACACCATCATGCTGGACTTCACATGAGAATTGCTTGAAAAATGCCCTCCCTACTTCCTCCATACAACACCTGCTTAGTCACTGAAGTTCAGATCAGAAACTCAAGGCTTTTTTGTTTGTTTGTTTCAAGCTCAATTTGGTTTTAACTAGCAATCAAAAAGATTAAGCACACGCATAAAGAAACCAAGACCTGTGCTGTACTCACAGTCTCTGAGGTTAAAGTCATTCGGTGCCCGAGCAGACCAGAGGCGCATGGTGTTGACAGTGTTGTTCATGTAGCCGGGCACCGGGGTGTCATATGGCAGAGCCAGGACCACCTGTAGGATTAAACAGAAACAGCTGCTCATTGTTTCCCAAGTGTGATGACATAGGTTGAACATGGGGCTGAGAGGCTGCAATGGAATTCTATTCCTGGCTCCATCACCAACTCAAATTGTGTGAGGCCTAAATGGAGAAGAGGGTCCCAGGGCTGCAAAGGGTATTAGAGGAACATGTGGTTCCTCCCCCACCTGGTACAATCTAGTGACTGGAACTATCCACACTGATGGTCCTTTATAATGTTTCTATGTTGACTCTCTATGTGTCCTTGCCCTGATATAAATGCAGTGGAATGGAATGATATGGTATTGGTATTCAAAAAAGTTTATCTTTCATGTTTCATATCAAGCCATTGCTCTAATAATAATAAAATATGATATGCAAACAAAGTGACAATGTGAATCTGTACCCAACAAAAAATAGCACTTAGAATACATTTTGCATAGGTTTTTCAGTGATCTGATTTCAAATATGATGAAAATCAATGGAATAGGAAATTTATGAAGCTATAACATCTCATATAATATTTAAAATGCTGTGCTAGATTTTTAAAGTTGCATAAGGAGTTATTTTAGTGATTCCTATAGTGATCTGCCAAATCAACTGATAATTAGCTGAGTTGAGTCTAAGAGGTAAGTTTTGGAAAATCTAGCTTGATCTTTGTGACAGTCACTGAAATAGAGAAGAGGAAGATGAAGTATGTTTCACAGTGCATCGAAAATTCATGTGAGAAATGATTCATTTTTATTCCCTGCCTCATCAGAGTCAAGCTCGAAGGAAGGAGAATGACAGAATAATTGAACTGGAGGATGCTGGATCTTATTTAGTGCAACCCACTTATTTTGGACATGAGGGAGCTGAAGCTGAGAGAGAAGTGACTTGCCCAAGGTCACAGTCACGGCAGCACTGAAACCTAAACACGCATCTCTTTAATTTGGTCTGCCAAATTGTGAATGAATGAAGCATTCTAGTCCATATCAATCACATATATTCAGTCATGCTTTCATGATCACCGTGACCTCAAAGTAATAAATTACCCCCATTTAAATATCTTTCATTAAGAGACAAAAGTCTCTGGACTTTTAAAGGAAGTTGTAATCAATCAGGGAAAGTCATTTGCAGGCTGGGATTGAGTCTCGGTTCAAACAAGAGTTTGACTCTTCTGACCTTTGAAGCATAATTAAGGCAGCCCAGGAAGTGCACAGCTTAGATCTTCTTTCAGAGAACCTCAAAGAGAACTTGCTCCCTCAGAGCTCACACCAAGGCTGTGCTCTCTGGGATGCTCCATGTGGCTGGGACACTAGGGCCGGGACTTCTCTAATGGGCAATCTGTAGTCTCAGGCTCCATCAGCCTGGCCACTTGCTCAGAGTGGCACTGTGGTCTGAGGCTCTCCATGAGAATCCTCCTTCTTTGCGCTTCACTTTTCACAGGTGGCACACCTGTGTCACAGTCTGAAGACTTCCTCGTCCTGCTCCCTCTCCTCTTTACCTTTCATAGGCATCCCCCCAGTATGTCACTTGCACTTCTTCTCTCTGGTGTCTGTTTCCTCGAGGACCTAAACTGACACATGACTGTGTCATTTGACTTTATTGGAAGCCATCCCATGCATGCACAGAGCACATGTGGCCTCATGCTCTGAGCTCACTGGGTACCAGTTTGGGGTTAATTCATGTGATTACTTCAATCTATGAAGCTAAGTTGCATGACTTGGGCCAGCTCACTTATATTACCTCTGCCTCCTAACCTTAACTCTGTGGGCCCAGAAACACACACTCTCTCTAATTGAATTTCTTGATACATTATGAAAATATCTAGAGGTGCTTTGTAAATACAGGTTAGCTCAGCAGTGGGACCCAGAGTGTAAATAAAATGCTTCCAGGATTGATTGTGTAAACTGCATACTTTTATTTTTATTTTATTTTATTTTATTTTTTTGAGATGGAGTCTTGTTTTGTCGCCCAGGCTGGAGTGCAGTGACATGATCTTGGCTCACTGCAACCTCCGCCTCCCGGGTTCAAACAATTCTCCTGCCTCAGCCTCCCAAGTAGCTGGGACTACAGGCATAGGCCACCACGCCCGGCTAATTTTTGTATTTTTAGTAGAATTGGGGTTTCACCATGTTGGCCAGGATGGTCTTGAACTCCTGACCTCAGGTGACCTGCCTGCCTCGGCCTCCCAAAGTGCTGGGATTACAGGTGTGATCCACTGCACCCAGCCAGGAATGACATTTAAAATTATTCAATTTTGCTATCAATACCTTAATATAAAACCAAAGAGGTAAGCATGCTGGTTACTATAGAACTGACAATTTTCTGGTGCAAAAAAAAAAAAACAAAAAAACACCGAAAAGCAAAAAACAAACAAACAAACAAACAAACCGATAATTTTCTGACAAAGTTGATTGCAAAATGACCCTTGTAAAAGTCACTCCTCTCTTGGCCTCAGCTCCCTTGTCTCCAAAATGAGTGGGTTGCACTAAGAGAAGTAACAGATTTATTTACAAAAATATATTCTATTACTCAATACATGACATGCCCTATACTCAATATCACACTGTATGCTACATAGTCAATGTATTATCTGCTGAACTAAATACTATACAAAATACTGGCTATGCGAGCACTCTGAATACCTGAGTGTCAATCCACTTGGTCCCAGTATTGGTGTGTTCTACTTTTCCATAGAAGTGCACAGGCAGCATGAATTCTGGGCGGGACTTCTCCCAAGGGTTTCCATATCTGAGCCAATCATCTGCTTCTTCTACCTGCAAAAGGATACAGTATTGCTTAGAATTTATTTGTGAGGAAATGTGAACCTAGCCCTTCAATTATATTAAGTTTAAAACATCTTTAACTGAAACAACTTATGAATACTGAGTACTCTTTTATAATTGTTTTACAGCCTACAATTAACAATAATAATACTTGCTAATACAGCTCTAAATATTTTATATGTATGACTGCATTTAATCCTCACATTATATCAACCATATAGGAGGGAACTATGATTCCTCTTTTAAAGATGAGGAATTGTAACTGCTCAAGGTCAAATAGTAAACGGTACAGATAAGATGTCAAGGTCAAACAGTAAATGACAGAGATAAGATCTGCCCTTAGGTCTCTGTGTTCCACAGCCTGTGTCTTAACATCTGTGAATCCAATTGTCCAGCTTCAGCTAAAGACAGAGGCCTTCTGGGGATGTTTACCATTGGATACCTGGGCCTGTCGAGTCCTACACAATGGGTTCAGTCAAGATTCTTGTGGCTCGAATATACAGAATCAGTTAGAAAATGCTACTTACAGAACACTCTTTTAATCAAGCTTATTGATACAGGTACAGAACATTATTGCATTACGTAGTCTTTGCTTATATTAATCCTTATGTAATTTTGATTTGATAATGAACTATAGATTATAGTTTATTTTGAAAATAACATATTCTAAGAAGTAATGAACTTATTTTATTGACAATTTCAATATTTTTCTAGGTATTTATGTCAATGTATAACAAAATATTTCTTATATACAATTTTAAACTATGGCTTCTATTTAGGATACCCTGGATATCAAATACATTTTCATTTGCAACAAACAAACAAACACATCAAAATAAGAACACCACCACCACCAAACACATTGGAGGGGGATGTATTTTTAAAGTAAATTATTAACCTTTAAAATATTACACATACAGTTGTGGATTGCTTAACGACAGGGATACATTCTGAAAAATGTGTTGTTAGGCAATGTTGTCATTGTGCAAACATCACAGAGTGCACTTATACAAACACAGATGGTGTTGCCTACTACACACCTGAGCTATATGGTATGGCCTCCTGCTCCTAGACTACAAACCTGTACAGCACGTTACTGTACTGAATACTGTAGGCAATGGTAACATGATGGTAAGTGTTTGTGTATCTAAACACATCCAAACATAGAAATGGTACAGTAAAAATTCAGTATAAGACATAAGAAATGGTACACCTGTAGGAGGCAGCTCCATTACCATCTTATGGGACCACCAATGCATATGTGCTCTATTGTTGACTGAAATGTCGTTATGTGGTGCATGACTATACGTTAAAAAATGGAATTGTGTTCTGGCCAGAAGGGGGTAAAAAAAAAGCAGCTTTGTCAATGAGATCATCTCCAAGATGGTTATTTTACCTATTTGATTCCTCATATCCACCTCTTAGAAAACTCAGCTGTAGTTTTAAAAGATATTGCTTAAGAATTAAACACAATGTTGGACATCTCATGATCACCTAAACATGAGTGTAATGCCTGTTTCAGGAACAGTGTGAAGAGACAAAAATAAACACTAAAGATTATTGTCAACAGCTAGACAAATGAATACACGTTCACTTATTCAACCTTTGATAATGACTTTTTATCAAGAAAGCTGGTAAGCTTCCCACTAATATTAACTACCAGCGTCATGATGAATGGAAATGGGACTCATAGCAACAACATCTTTAGTTAGGAGAGCTAGGAGCTAGAGAGCCACTGGAGGAAGGAGGAGGTATCGGATGCAAGATGAAGCCTAGGGAAGGCTGGAGAGAGACCTAAGCTCATCAGAAAGTCACATCTTCTTAAAATTTTAATAAAGAAACCATTGAGGTTTGCCAATTGACAAGAAGCTTGTTAAAGAGTCCATTAACTTGGCCAGGTGTGGTGGCAACTCCTGTAATCGCAGCACTTTGGGAGGCCAAGGTGGGCGCATCATGAGGTCAGGAGTTTGAGACCAGCCTGGCCAACATGGTGAAACCCTGTCTCTACTAAAAATACAAAAATTAGCTGGACATGGTGGCAGGCACCTGTAATTCTAGCTACTCAGGAGGCTGAGGCAGGAGAATCACTTGAACCCGGGAGGCAGAGGTTGCAGTGAGCAGAGATTGTGCCACCGCACTCCAGCCTGGGCTACAGAGCGAGATTCCATCTAAAAAAAAAAAAAAAAAAAGTCCATTAGCACAAGCTTCATAACTAGAAACGCTATAATAAGTAAAATGAAAACATCAACAAAGGATCAAAACACCCTGACTTACAAAATACTTTATGCTGCACTTAGGCAAGGGCCAATTTTGGGTTTTAAAATACTGAGCAATGTGAACACTGCTTCCTGTAACAGGAAAGAACCATAGGCCTGTGTGCCTTGTTTCAGCATGCAGGGCTGTTGTAAAACCCATCTGAAAGCATTATATGAAATAGGAGGACGATGAGGCAGAAACAGTTTTCCTCTGAAAACTCATGACCATGGGAGAACTGATGACATTTTTTTTTTTTGCTGAGAAATACAGCAGGATCATATACTGTCCTGCCCCCAAGAAGCCTGAAGTGCTCAGATAAGAGAGGATGGGCTCTGAGCTTCCTCCTGTGGGTTCACTCCTTGACTCCTGTGGAAGTCAGAGGTTGCATTTACTCTTTTTATTTTTATTTTTATTTTTTTGAGACACAGTTTCGCTCTGTCACCCAGGCTGGAGTCCAGTGCCACAATCTTGGCTCGTTGCAACCTCTGCCTCCCAGATTCAAGTGATTCTCCTGCCTCATCCTCCCAAGTAGCTGGGATTACAGCTAATTTTTGTATTTTTAGTAGAGATAGGGTTTCACCATGTTGGACAGGCTGATCTTGAACTCCTGACCTCAAGTGATCCGCCTGCCTCGGCCTCCCAAAGTGCTGGGATTACAGGCGTGAGACACTGCGCCCGGCCACATGACATTCTTAATGCCATCAAATGTTGGTTGAATTTTTTTCCTGCCAAATAATAATTGGTTTTAGCTTTATGGGGCTAACAACTTGGAGACTTTATTTGCTTGCTGTTCTTTATTGTGAATCTCTCACTGATTCAGTAAAGAATCGGTGAATAAGTATATCAATTTTATAAGATTTGTATTTAAGGTAGATTGAGAAACAAATGTTTCATAACAATAAGTTGATCTGAGAGAGCTGAGGAGAAGGAGAGAACTATCCCTTGCTGCCTCCACTAAATCCACAGAAGCTGCCATATGGTGATAAACCTTCTCTCTACCTTGCTTTCTTCCAATGAATTGACAAATTGATCTGTAAATTTAGGTTTCCATGTAGCCAGTGATCCCCAAAATGCACTAACATGCTAATCATATGAAGGGGTAGGGGTGGGGGGCCAAGATGGGAGAACTTTCATCTACATCCAAGTGAGCTGTCAGAGCTGTTTCATCCCAGAGGCTGCACAGGGCTGAAGAAAGCAAGTGCGAATCTGTGGAGTAAAAGAGCCAACCTGGGTGCAGGTGGCAGATGGACTAGGCATTTTTTTAGAGGAATGACTCAATGGAGCCTGTCCCAGCCAGCAGGGATGGAGAGGTCAGCCCAGGAGACTCTGTTGACCGAATTCTAAGAAATGCTCTTCACCTGTGGGATATAGAGTCCACAAAGAACCAGTGAACAGACATCAGGAAAGCCCATGAACTTGGCTTTCTGATGTTATAAATAACTGATAAATGTTTCTGTGGCACACCAAGAATTCCACAATGATAATTAGAAGCTTTGCTGAGTAACGTGAATCGTGTATGACTGGCTGTCACGAACTAGGTGTGGGTTCTAAGAGGCAAGAGAAGGGCTGCAGAAGCCACCTGGATCCAGCTCCGAGATACATACTGTGAGCGCCTTTCCACCTAGGGCTTTGGTGTGATTGTGAAACTTCTGTGAGGTTGTTGCAATCGTCTTTCTCCCCACTTCCTCCTCAGGGCCAGCAATTTTCATAGAGGACTATTACTGCACTCCCCATGAGAATAGATGGTAAATATAGAATTTTAGCAATACAATTATTTTCCTCAGGGGGTTCATGATGAACACTCTATGACTGCAAATCTTCCTTGAAGACACTCAAAAATGAAAAGCCCATCAACCTTTAAAAATCTTCCCAGCATGTGGAATTTTCATTAGTCTTCTTCAAATCTGCCTTTGTAAGAACAGTGTTACGTATGAGTGGGGGCATGAGTGTACTCTGAAGAGGCCTGCTGCTTTCTTGACAGATGCTTTTTGTTTTTTATGGAAATAATTTCTTTTTTATGGTATGATATATTTTATGTTTGACAGTTAAAATCCCATTCCAGTAAACAATGGAGGTGCTAAGTAAAATCAGATACTCTCCTGATTCAATTCCAAGTCATAATGAAAGAAGAAATGATGGTTGATAAGATTAGCTTTGGATTTTATTTTATGTTATTTTATTTGTTTATTTTTTTGAGACAGGGTCTCACTCACTCGCCCAGACAGGAGTGCAGTGGCACTATCTCAGCTCACTGCAACCTCCGCCTCCCAGGCTCAAGCGATTCTCCTGCCTCAGCCCCCAAGTAGCTGGGATTACAGGCGTGCGCCACTATCTCCTGGCTAATTTTTGTATTTTTAGTAGAGACGGGAGTTTCACCATGTTGACCAGGCTGGTCTTGAACTCCTGACTTGAAATGATCCACCCACCTCGGCCTCCCAAAATGTTGGGATTACAGGCGTGAGCCACTGCACCTGGCCAGCTTTGCAATATTTTGAATGAGCAAAACCTATTTGATCTTTCTTTATTTTTCTTTTTAAAGAACACTGGAATACACGCTTTCTTGGTCTGATAGGAGAGAAAGAGATAGTTTCCTGGAATACAGATCATTTAAAAAGAGCAAAGGTAGGTGTGATAATGGTGGTCCTTCATAAAATGTAAGGGGAAAATATACCTGAGACAAAAAAATATTGAGATTTCTTTCCTGAGCTTCTTTTAAATCTTCCATCTGACAGTAGTTAAGAGATAAGAAATGAGATCCTTGGAGATTCTGGAGTATAGTGAGTAGCACACAGTATCCTTTTCAAAGGCTAAAATTAGATACCATGTGTTGTTTGGTTAGGTTGTGTCAAAGTTTTGGTTGTCCTGGAAATGCCTGCTAAACTAGGCTCTCAGCATGGAACTCTAGGTTACTCCATTGGGGAGAGGAACAACTTATTTCATTTTTATAACTTTTAATGATTACAAAATACACATTACTTATGGAATATAAAACATGTAGAAGAGTAAATAGAGGATAGTACATATATTTCTTACAGAAAATGAGATACGTAGAAGAGTACATAGAAGACAGTAGAAGTTGCCCGTCTTCCAGGGCTAACTTCTGTTGAAGCTTTGATGTATTTTTTTCTAGCACTTTTCCTTTATCTTTCTGGCCTCTTCTGGATAGCTGAGGTTATATCACCCTTACAACTCTATATCCTCTACTGATAGCTAACACAAATGATTTCCTATTTTGTTAAAATTAATCAAAAATATAATATGAATGGCTTCACTAATATTTTATTATAGAATACCACAATTTATTAAGGTGTCCTTTTCTGAGGCAAAATTAGCATTTTATTGTGTGCTTACTAATATTAGCATTTTATTGTGTGCCAGATATTTTACATGTTTTTATAATAATTCTGTAGAGTTTGTATCTCCATTTTGTCATTGAGAAAACTGAAGTTCAGGGAAGTTTGGTAACCTAATTGAGGCAGCATACCTTATAAAAGTAATCAGGTCTCCTAAGTTGACATTAGGTCTCAAATGACAAATTGGGACCCAGGCTTCTCTTCTATAAGATGCTGCCTCTCAGCTTTTATTTGTTTGTGGGTAGCTAAAGATAAACAGCAATGGTCCTTAGCAAAATGCGGAAGTCTGTCTTCTACTCTATCCCCAATATTCTCCTGAGCCTTTTTCCTTGGCACATTCTCTCATCAAACCAAATTTTTTAGTTCTTCCCTTCCTTGGCTCACAAAGAATCCAAATACTGAGGGAGGGAAAGAGGGCAGTGGTGACACTAAACTCATTCTCATCAGGCCATCTTCCTTTCTCCTGGCATCAGCCTAGGTCTCTGCATCCAGTCCCTGAGCGTTCTCTTGTTGGACTCATCTCACAAGTGTGGGAAAGGCTCAGAGAGCTCAGGGTTTTTGGAAACTGAAGATATATATTTCTGTCAATGGTGTATATATGAGACAAAAATAGAGCGAGAGAAAGCCTAAATCACACTTAGTATCAGCAAAAACTGTCCACACTAGGGCAATTGTAGACTCAAACAATTACTAGAGATTAAAAAAAAAAAAAGTACCTAACAATCTGGTTTTGTTATATAAAGTAAAAGTAGTGTCATTTGGATAGATTTGTACAAATTTCTATGGAGCAATGTAATTATACATCTTAAATGCGTGCCAGATTTATTTGCTGTAACAGTTAACAACACTGTCTGATTTCATCTTATAAAAAAATCAGGACACTTGGCTTGTATCTTGTAACCTTGGCATGTTAAGGAAGGCAAGACTCTGAGTGTAGAAGAGAATACTGAATGTGGTCCTGGGAATCTGGGGATATGGACATGTATTTGCCAGCAGTGTGATCTGAGTAACTTTACTTCCTCAGAGACTCAGTGTTGTCACCTACAAAATGGCATCGTGCTTCCTACCATCAAGGGTTCTTGGCTGAGATCATGAGTCAAAGATGTGCCCTCCATAAGTTCACACATTTTAGTGGTCTACATTCAGGCAGTCAGTGATAAATATTTTCAGAGCACCCTGTGAGTCAGCCACTGCACTCGGTGCCATGGATCTGGTGATGAGTGATACTGGAAGGTTCTCTGTTCTTGGGAAACTTACATCCTGAAGCGGGAAGATGGATAGATAGAACTCACTGATACCAACAAAATGCCAGAGAAATTAGTACAGCTCTATGTTAAAGGTCCATATATTATAAATCATCCAGAACACCATGAAAGAGAAGTACCTTAATAACAAAATTTAAAAAGATAGCTCACACACCTGCCATCCATCTCGGATCTTCTGATTGAAAATCCCGTATTCATACCGAATGCCATATCCATAGGCTGCAAGTCCCAGGGTTGCCATGGAATCCAAGAAGCAGGCTACATTCAACAGAGCACAGGCAAAAGATAGAGTCACTAAGCTGAGTCAAAATTTCCAGTCTTTCCCTAAAACACATGGTAGCCACAAAACATTGCTATATGAAGAACCACATTTGTATTCTAAAGCACAGATACTACTGCACAATGGGTATTGATTTTTTTAAAAATAACTCAATTCTAATTATAAAATTAATACCATACAAAAGTTAGAAAATGTAAAAAATGTATAAAGAAGAAAATGTCATCTATAACCTCACCATCTAGAAATAACCACTGTGTACATTTTGTTTGAGAACAGATAAGGAAGCCAGCCTGCACGAGATAATGTCGATTATTGTCCCCACACTGCCTTTTCTAAGGGAAGCTCTCTCTATCCTCCCCTAAGACTCACTCCATTGGAAAAGACAGTCCCAGGAGAGTATAACTTACATATGTCCCATTCCCTTCCAGCACCTGACTGACAAGATATTCTGTGGCCACCTCTGTTTCTTCCGGGCTCATGGAATTCTACTGTTGTTCAGATATTAGGTGATCATATGCTTCAGGGAGGCTGAACCAGGAAGTGAATCTTGCTCGATTGTTCTAATCTACTAAGCCAATCATAGCAATTGTATTTCCTTCTCCATGAGCATACAACGACATTCAATCAGATGAGAGGTGCTAGAAAGTCTGTTGGGTATAGAATTCTGGGAAATATTTTCCCTGCTGCCATTATCTGTTTTCCATGAGGGGAAAGACAAAAGGACCAGAGATGTGGAGTCCTGCCGTACTCCTGCTGCTGAACAAACCAGTCTTGGCATGGCCTAACCTCTGGAGTTCTTGTTATGTGATAACACATGTCCTTGTTGACTGAACCATTTTTGCTGGATTTTCTGTTATTTGATGACAGGGCATCTGATCCAGAACAGTGAACCAACAGGCTGGGTAAGGATCTGTCTTGTGGTTGGATGAGAACTAAGGCGTTACACTAATCAGATTGTCCCTCCCAGGAATTTAAGCTGAGAAATGTACAGAGAATGAGGAAGTGTACAGTAGGAATTAAAACTGACAAGAATATTGAAAGCTGTAGATCAAACAAAAAGGGACTGAATGAGGTTGGTGGTACAGCCCTTAAAACAGAGATCCACAAACACAAATGGTCTAGGCTTTCAAGTTTTTCTAACATCGCCAGTCCCTATGCTCACATATGGCCTGGCTCTGCTCCCATTCCTGTTCTCTTTGAGCTGTGGCTCTTCAGCTTTTCCTGAGTCATGATCAGATTATCCTTAGAGGGGGTCCCAACTTAGATGAGATCATCTAATGAGAATTCTCAGCTTCATCAGCCTCTTCACTCTGACTTTATCAGTCAACTTAAGGAGCGATGCCATGAATGTCGGGCACAGAGTTAACCTAGCCGACGAAGATTGAGGGCTCGGGCTTCACATAAAAGGTAGGCAGGCTGGTTCTTATTCTTAGATGTGCATTTCATCAGCACTGCTGGCCTTCCTGCAGCCCCATAGAAAGCCTACTAAATTGTCAGATAATTCACTTCACGGGAAGGTAGCAAGTATCCCACAGGCATTGTTTTATTTTGTTTTGCACATTATTAATGGCAATGTTAAAGCACACTGTGACTAATGTACTAAGGATGAAAAAAAAATGAAACAGATGCAAATGGATTTCTAGTAATTTGAGTGTATGCAAAATCAGAAGATTTTTGAACAATTTCTAAAAGAGAGGAGATAATTATTTTTTCATAGAATACAATCTGATACATGTGTGGTAGTACATTTTTATTATTAAATTTAAATTTCACAGATAATACATTAATGCATCTTCTTAAAAATATTAAGTTACAGACAAAAAAATTTATTATGCCAGCATCCCCTTTGATCTCTATCCCAGTTCTGCACTCCTCCCTACAGGAGGTCATAGGGAACAGTTTAGTATTTAGAATTCCAGACCTTTTATTCTACATATTCACATTATATACCTATGTGCACACACACATATACACACCCATGCACACACATATATGTCTGGAATATATATCTTCCAGATATTTTCCCTACATATTTACACACACACACATACACACATTCACAGAAAATATTTAATTTTTAAAAAACATAAATGGTATCACACTGTATGGCTTTAATGCAATTTGATTTCTCTTTTAATTTGGATATCTATCTAGGAAAGTACATCTAGGTCAATTTTGTTCTTCGACAATCGGTGTAGTACTTTTATAAACTATACTGTAACAATTATTTTCCCCACATGTCTTCTTACGTGTGTTCTTCTTTAGGGTAGATATCAAGTGGAAGTACTAGGTTATAGAGATGGATATTCTCTAAATTAATGGAGCTGGTATTATATTTTTAGTGCTTTCCTATATATTTGCTGAAAAACTATTCCCTGAAAAAAGCAAAGAACTTAAATTGTATCTATGCTCAAAAAGGACATTAATTAAAAACCATACCAATAATATTAGTGTATCATTGCCCACTAGTCAATCAAGCAGTCAAGTGCACAAGGCAAGACAATGATTGACCAACTGGGGTCATGCCTCTGACCTGGAGTCTACCACTGAAAAAATAAAATAAAATAAAACAACGGCAACTTAACTCAGGTCATGCCACACAAGGATGTGAGTTGAGAATCTTTGAACAAATAACAGTGAAGTAAAGGCGCTACTTTTGACCTAGATGTAGTTTCCTGGATACATCTCCAAATTAAAAAAGAAATCACATTGTATTAAAGCCATACAGTGTGATTATGTTTCTTAAAAATTAAATGTTTTCTGTGAATATATATATGTGTGTGTGTGTGTGTGTGTGTAAATATGTAGAAAAAAGGTCTGGAAGATATATATTCCAGACGTTTATGCGTGTGTGTGTGTGTGTGTGTACAAATGTATATAATGTGCATGAATATGTAGAAAAAAAGATCTGGAATTCTAAATACTAAACTGTTCCCTAGGACCCCCTACAGGGAGGAGTGCAGAACTGGGGTAGTGATCAAAGTGGACGCTAGCATAATAAATTTTTTAGTCTGTCAACATTTAACATACCCTTAAGTGCATAGGAAGGATCTGGTTAACTGAGTTTTAAGCAGTGTCTCTTTTGTTCAAGTTCCCGTCTCTACTATTTGTGTAGAATTGATCAAACCAAAGTGCGAACTCAAGAACAAATACATCTACAACCAGGTCATACCTTGCACTTCTTCTAGGAAGCCTGTCTGGTTCTTCCAGGCATGGTCATGCATGGCATCTTAGATGTCTTCAATCGGCCAGACACACTCACAATGTCACTTACCAGCAAGTCTCCCAAGACCACCATTGCCAAGTCCAGCATCTTCTTCAATTTCTTCTAACTCTTCTATATCCAGTCCAAGCTGGTAATGCAGGGAAAACAGTATTGGAAGCAGATACAAATTCAGGCCATTCAGAGGGACAGCCATTTCCTACAGCTCTGGGTAAAGGTTTTCAGGTTTAGCTGTGTACTTAAACTAGCATCAGCTCCCTTGAAGGTTGTTCTGGCATCAGATACTGACTGCAGAGGCAAACTGTATGAGACGGTGCAGCTGCAGCATGGAGGAGAGTGTAGGCTCTAAAAGTCCATTATTGACTCTGTTACTTCCTATATGACCCCGGGCAAGCTACTAACTCTATGCCTCAATTTTCCTATTTTAAAAAAGTGGAGGCTAACAGTACCTACCTCATTGATGATTGCTGTGAATTAAATAACATTATACAAACAAAGCATTTGGAACTATTCTTGGGCAGATATCCCTCAATAAATGTTAGCTATTATCATTGAAAACATTTTTTTTCTGTGTGTGTACAGTAGGGTTAAAACCTCAGAAACAGTCCAGTACCAAGCTGATATTAGTTGGACTGAGGGGTTTTGAAAATGACCAAAAGGCCTGAGGTCAGACGTTCCTGAATGGACTAAAGTTCATCTTTTCATGACCACAGCATATTTACTCAGTAGGGTCAAAAGTTGTTAACTCAAAACCAGCTATTGAGTCACTGCCCCGGAGACCTGGGGCCTGACAGCAGGCAGGGAAACCGCAGTCCTGCAATCCAGCTGGATGGGGTAAAATCCTTTACTTTTCCCTGGGGTAGATAACAGGCTGTGGGAAGTCAAGCAGCATCTGTGAATTTGGACATGGATGGGACTGACTGCCAGCCAGCTCCCTGCCCCAAAGTGCTGGGGATCACACAGCAGAGTCCACAGCGCCACTGTGCACTCGGGACAGAGCTCTGCAGCCCTGGAGATCACACTGCACTGCTCATTTTACAATGAAAGAATTGTTGGTCAGGCAAATGACTTATTCTATGCTTACTAGATGCAAATCTAGCCCAGGCATGGCTAAAGGTGGTCTGTTGTGAAACAACTGGGTTCTTATCTGAAAGTTAGGCAACCCATGAAACTGGCTATTTTTTTAAATGGAAAAATAATTTGCACATTTAAAAACATATGTGGAATACGTACCAATGCTTGAAGTTGTGCCCCAGTTTCCATGGAGTCACCTATTTGGATCCCTACCTTTATACCAAAAGTTACTTTCTCACACAGGTCTTGACAACTGTATCTTACGAGTTCAACCATGGTTATGCTTCTGTTCAGTGTTAAAGGGGCTTTCAAATTTGCTCTCTGGAGATTAGAGCTTACTAGGTTCCTCATGTAAGCCAACTGCTGGTGCTAACACTCAGCATTTTTAAATTCTAAAAATGTAAGTCTACAGTGTGATACAGGCCGGCACGGTGGCTCACGCTTGTAATTCCAGCATTTTGGGAGGCCAAGGCAGGTGGATCACTTGAGGTCAGGAGTTCGAGACCAGCTTGGCCAAAATGGCGAAACCCCATCTTTACTAAAAATACAAAAATGAGCTGGGCATGGTGGTGCATGCCTGTAATCCCAGCTACTCAGGAGGCTGAGGCTGGGAGGTGGAGGTTGCAGGAAGCCGAGATTGTGCCACTGCACTCCAGCCTGCGTAACAGAATGAGACTCCGTCTTAAAAAAAAAAAAAAAAAAAGTATGATACAAATTTTGAGCAAGTAGACATGGATCACGTCACCCCGCCTGGCTATAGGCTACTCCAAGGCAGGGATGTTATTTTCAGCTGATATTAGGGGAAGGAGAGGGAAGGGACATGGAGAGGACCTGCAGGGGTTCTTTCCCAGGGAATACTCCACCTAACCACATACGTGTGGGTTAGGTATGACCTGGTTGTAGATGTGTTTGTTCTTGAGCGAAGGACACATGAGGGGACAATCCTATGGCAAAGGAAAGGAACAGTTTGAACAATCTCTCATTTAGAATTTGTCTTTGCAAATACACATTTCTCCTTTCAACTACAGTAAAAAGGTTAAGGACTACCTGTTTTGGGTGTGACGGTGCCTGAAGCTCAGGAAAGAAAAAGTTAAATATATTCATGAAAACAACTTAGTACATTAGGGTTAATACTTCAAGCTCCTGCTTTAAGGAGGAAGTGTATTTTACCTCTCATTAAGCAACAGAGAAAGTATGACAACAGAATTTTTAAAGCTGATCATTTTCACAAATTGCCTTGATACATGGATAACAAAGTTTGATCATTTCTTAAAAATGAGATAGAAGCCCAAAGTAAAGCTTGTGATTCTGATAGCAGAAGACTCAAGTACTTTTAAAAGGCTTGTTCAGACATTAATTTCTGAAATGTAATTTGTGGGGAATGCTGTCAAAGACTTTGATTGCAAAAGAAAATTCTCATGAGTCATAATGAGTTCTCTAACTTCTTTTTCTGGTTGTTAGTCTTAAATGAGAGATACCAGTGATGTATATTTCTAAAAGTTTGTAATAGCCACATCTATAGAGGTGATTTTTCACTCTTATTTCACTTTATTTTTCTGTTTAATGTCCCCAAGTTTCCTGAAGTGCACATGAAATTTAAAGAGACAGGATGAGAGAAATCTAGGAACAATGTACCTGGTAAATGGCTTCATCACAGGCATTTTGCAGACCGAGGTTGATCATGGTGTTCTGTAATGTTCGGCCCATGTAAAATTCCAGAGAGAGGTAATAAACCCTCTGAAATAAAGAAAAGAAAAGAAAGATAATGTTTCTTCTAAGAGATCAACCTTACTTAACATAAAAACACAAGGTCATGTGTTAGGTCACCAATAATAAACAAATAGGCAGGACTATGTCACCACAGGTTCAAATGAGACTCCTGTCAGAGGTGTTTGAGCCAAAGCGACTCCATTTTGAATAGGAGCTGGGTAAAATAAGGCTGAGACCTACTGGGCTGCATTCTCAGAAGGTCTGACATTCTAAGTCACAGGATGAAATAGGAGGTCCGCACAAGATACAGGTCACAAAAACCTTGCTGATAAAAGGTTTTCTTTGCCTCCTTTTTAATGATTCCAAATTAGCATGGACTTAAGATATTTAAAAATATTTCAAAATCTTTTCTTTTCTTTTTTAAAGACAAAGTCTTGCTCTGTCACCAGGCTAAAGTTCAATGGTCCAATATCGGCTCACTGCAACGTCCACCTCCTGGGTTCAAGCGATTCTCCTGCCTCAACCTCCGGAGGAGCTGGGACTACAGGCATGCGCCACCATGCCCGGCTAATTTTTGTATTTTTAGTAGAGATGGAATTTCTACTAAGGCCAGGATGGTCTCCATCTTTGACCTCGTGATCTGCCCGCCTTGGCCTCCCAAAGTGCTGGGATTACAGGCGTGAGCCACAGCACTCGGCCTCAAAGTCTTTCTTAAAGACTTCTTTCTTGGTAAAGAAGACAGCCAAAACCCACCAAAACCAAGATGGCAACGATAGTGACCTCTGATTATCCTCACTACTCATTATACACTAATTATAATGCATTAGCATGCTAAAAAAACACTCCTACCAGTGCCATGACAGTTTACAAATGCCAAGGCAACGTCAGGAAGTTACCCCACGCAATCTAAAAGGGGGAGAAACCCTCAGTTCCGGGAATTGCCCACCCTTTTCCCAGAAAATTTATGACTAATCCACCCCTTGTTTAGCATATAAACAATAAATAACCATAAAAATAGCCAATCAGCAGCCCTCAGGGCTACCCTGCCTAAGGAAGAGGCATTCTTTATTCCTTTACTTAATTTTTTTTTTTTTTGAGACAGGGTTTCACTCTTGTCACCCAGGCTGGAGTGCAATGGCACTATCTCAGCTCACCGCAACCTCTGCCTCCCGGGTTCAAGTGATTCTCCTGCCTCAGCCTCCCAAATAGCCAGGATTACAGGCATGCGCCACCACGCCCGGCTAATTTTTTATATTTTTAGTAGAGATGGGGGTTTCTCCCTGTTGGTCAGGCTGGTCTCGAACTCGTTACCTCAGGTGATCCGCCCACCTCGGCCTCCCTAAGTGCTAGGATTACAGGCGTGAGCCACTGTGCCTGGCCCCTTTACTTTCTTAATAAACTTGCTTTCAGTTTACTCTATGGATTTGCCTCAAATTCTTGTGTGAGATACAAGAACCCTCTCTTGGGGTCTGGGATGGTGACTCCTTTCCGGTAACACTCCTATAAAGATATATGAAGGTCTAAATAAAAGTGTTACTGATACCAGGTTTTGACAAAGCACTATTTTTGGCAAAGTAATTCAGTATCTTTTACCCTCAGGGAGAAAAAAAGCAAACTCATCTAACTAACTAGATTCAACGTTTTGTGTTTTCCCCCTCCTGTTCATGAGCCTCATGAATAAAGCATAGGTTCTGGACAAACAGAAGTCAGACTGCCATAGCTCACCATTCATTAATAAAATATTTATTGGGCACCTCAGTGGATTCTGGTAAGGTGGGTTGGCCATGACTACCTCAAGTCATCCAAGAAACACAAAGATTAACTCCCACACACCCCATGGCTAGAAAATATTCCTCCTTGACTGATTACTGCAAGAAATTTTACAATTTATTTATTTATTTATTTAGACAGAGTCTCCCTCTGTCGCCCAGGCTGGAGTGCAGTGGCACGATCTTGGCTCACTGCAACCTCTCTCTCCCAGGTTCAAGCAATTCTCCCTGCCTCAGCCTCCTGAGTAGCTGGGACTACAGGCAGCTGCCACCATGCCCAGCTAATTTTTGTATTTTTAGTAGAAATGGGATTTTGTCATGCTGGCCAGGCTGGTCTTGAACTCCCGACCTCAGGTGATCTGCCTGCCTC
>NW_012106475.1:5786029-5790162 GCF_000951045.1 Mandrillus leucophaeus | reverse complement strand
GAGAAACCCTCAGTTCCGGGAATTGCCCACCCTTTTCCCAGAAAATTTATGACTAATCCACCCCTTGTTTAGCATATAAACAATAAATAACCATAAAAATAGCCAATCAGCAGCCCTCAGGGCTACCCTGCCTAAGGAAGAGGCATTCTTTATTCCTTTACTTAATTTTTTTTTTTTTTGAGACAGGGTTTCACTCTTGTCACCCAGGCTGGAGTGCAATGGCACTATCTCAGCTCACCGCAACCTCTGCCTCCCGGGTTCAAGTGATTCTCCTGCCTCAGCCTCCCAAATAGCCAGGATTACAGGCATGCGCCACCACGCCCGGCTAATTTTTTATATTTTTAGTAGAGATGGGGGTTTCTCCCTGTTGGTCAGGCTGGTCTCGAACTCGTTACCTCAGGTGATCCGCCCACCTCGGCCTCCCTAAGTGCTAGGATTACAGGCGTGAGCCACTGTGCCTGGCCCCTTTACTTTCTTAATAAACTTGCTTTCAGTTTACTCTATGGATTTGCCTCAAATTCTTGTGTGAGATACAAGAACCCTCTCTTGGGGTCTGGGATGGTGACTCCTTTCCGGTAACACTCCTATAAAGATATATGAAGGTCTAAATAAAAGTGTTACTGATACCAGGTTTTGACAAAGCACTATTTTTGGCAAAGTAATTCAGTATCTTTTACCCTCAGGGAGAAAAAAAGCAAACTCATCTAACTAACTAGATTCAACGTTTTGTGTTTTCCCCCTCCTGTTCATGAGCCTCATGAATAAAGCATAGGTTCTGGACAAACAGAAGTCAGACTGCCATAGCTCACCATTCATTAATAAAATATTTATTGGGCACCTCAGTGGATTCTGGTAAGGTGGGTTGGCCATGACTACCTCAAGTCATCCAAGAAACACAAAGATTAACTCCCACACACCCCATGGCTAGAAAATATTCCTCCTTGACTGATTACTGCAAGAAATTTTACAATTTATTTATTTATTTATTTAGACAGAGTCTCCCTCTGTCGCCCAGGCTGGAGTGCAGTGGCACGATCTTGGCTCACTGCAACCTCTCTCTCCCAGGTTCAAGCAATTCTCCCTGCCTCAGCCTCCTGAGTAGCTGGGACTACAGGCAGCTGCCACCATGCCCAGCTAATTTTTGTATTTTTAGTAGAAATGGGATTTTGTCATGCTGGCCAGGCTGGTCTTGAACTCCCGACCTCAGGTGATCTGCCTGCCTCGGCCTCCCAAAGTGCTGGGATTACAGGCGAAAGTCAAGCGCCCGGCCTACAATTAATTTTAGAATCAAATTTTTCTATAAGATCTATTTACTGGCAAATTCCTTATGTACAAGAAGATACCTAAGGTTTACTGGTGTTTGTTCTTATTGAAGTTGGAAATTTCTCTATTGACTTAGACATTATTTGCTTTTGACATGGTAAAAGTCAGGCAAATACCATCAGATTTGAAGGTGAGAGGTACAACGGTCAGACCTGCTGAAAACTTTCTTTATATACAATCACAGTTTACTAATTAAAAAAATAAAATAGAACCAGTGAGTAACTTCATCGTCTCCTTTTACAATATCTTACTCTCCATATCATTTATCCTCTGCTTCTCTACTAGACACAAAACAAAACGGCAAAAATCTGTAAATGCACCAATATAGTTACCTCAAATTTTAGGGATTGCCCCATTTCTGTAAGATAAGAAGTAAAAAAAGAAAAAAACAGAATTTGACCCATTAAAAAAAATTGTGAACAGAATTCAGTATAATAAAGGCCTATTATCATATTTAACACACTAGTTACACATAAATATTTAAAACAAAATATTATTTGAAAATGTCAACTTGGAAATTTCATTCTTTCCCATTTTCCTTTTATGAACAATTGAATTCTAAATTTCACAACAAATAGTCAACATCCATGTCCTAATGGGCCATCTAACACTGCTTTCCAGAACACATCATCTTCGTTTTCATCCAAGCTGTTTGAATGTCTATAATGCTGTTACTAGAACCCTCACCAGCTATTAGATGCCTTCAAATGATTGGATGAAAGTACATTTCTGGGGCAGACATAGGCAATGGCTGGTGCTCTAGTACATGATAACTGCTGTCACAGGAAATAGTATTTTAAGCCACAAATACCCATTTGCATAATATTACCCAGTTTAAAAAAATCCTTCCCTGTGTGTATTTTCATTATCTCTATAATCATGATGTTTTGCCTTTTTCTTTTAAATAATCTATAAAAAGCTTGTTTATATAGTATATGTTCCACACTTGCAACTGTGAGGTCATACCCCCAGGAATAAGGACTACATCTGTATTAAGTTTCTTTGCCTCCCTTTTAATGATTCCACATTAGTACCAAGTTAAGTCTTCTTAAAAATACTTCAAAGTCTTTCTTGAGAAATATGTGGTTGCTCAAAATAAGGCAAATGAGAAAATATTTCCTTGCATGACAGGCTTTATAAGGACAGGAATGTACGGTGATTCCCTGTTTTCTCATAAATAACTTTTTGGAGGTAATCTCTCCTTATATTTGGGAATACATAAGACCTTAAAAAATAGATCTTTGCCATCCTCTTAATTAATGGTCTCTAAACATTTGTTACATATGCCTAATAGTAAAATATATGAGCATCTCCAATATACCTTATAAATTACAAGCATGTACTATGATTACTAGTATTTTATGTAAAAGTGGGTATTTTCAAAAGCCTTGTAAAATAAAATAAAGAAGATATAACAAATATTTTAAAAATATGTTTTATTTTTATCCCCAGCATTAGTCAGAGGGCCTGGGTACTTCTGGGAAGACCTCTGGAACACCGGTCAATAAACTTGAGACTTGCAGGTCAGGCAAGAGTTGACATAGAAATGTGGTAGGAAAGACACTGCAAGTGAGTTGGGGGCCCCGCAGTGGGGATTGGTTTGTTGCGAGAGCAAGGTGGGTACAGAGGGTAATGGAAGATAACAAGGGAAGAACAGGCCCACCTGGACGGAGAAGGGCTTTTGAATACTTGCTTAAGGACTATGGCAGGCAAGAGGAGCCAATGAGAACTGAGCAGGGGGCAAGATGTGTTGCTTCAGGAAGCTTAAGCAAACTACAAGGCACAAAATGAGATGGGATGGTATACTCCAATGCCTTCAGGAACTAGGCAGAGAAAATAAATGTGTAACTGAGGTCACATAAAGCAAAGAAGAGTACCGGGCTAAGAAAAGGAGTGTGCAAGTCCTGCCCATAGGAGCTAAAAATTAAACTCCTGAAAAACGTCTTGGCCAACAAAAAATGTCTGCTATCCTTATTCAGCCTCAGGCTGCCAGTTTTACCTCTTCTAGAAAGGAAAATAACCACGTAGAAGTCTGCTACAACAAATGGGTAGCTAGAGCCTCACCAAGGCAGGAAGAGAGAACGGAGGAGAGCAGGTCATTCAGGGGAACCTACATAAATCAACAGAAATTGGCAAACAGTTGAACGCCAAAAAGTGAGACTAAAGTTTGTGTCTGGATCGTCAAGATGGCAATGGCATTAAAATAAAAAACACAGAGGCCAGGCGTGGTGGCTCACGCCTGTAATCCCAGCACTTTGGGAGGTCGAGGTGGCCAGATCACGAGGTCAGGAATTCGAGACCAGCCTGGCCAACATGCTGGAATCCTGTCTCTACTAAAAATACAAAAATTAGCTGGGCATGGTGGCGCACACCTGTAATCCCAGCTACTCGGGAGGCTGAGGCCAGAGAATCGCTCGAACCCGAGAGGCGGAAGTTGCAGTGAGCTGAGATTGCACCATTGCACTCCAGCCTCGGTGACAGAGAGAGACTCCACCTGAAAACAAAACAAAACAAAACAAAACAAAACAAAACAAAACAAAACAAAACACAGAAGATGGGGCAGGATTGGGAGAAATAATGGTTTGAGTTTTTAACATGCTGAGTTTGAGGAAATAGGAAGATATCTAAGTATGTTCACTAAACACTTAGAAATGTACGCATAGAGTTTGAAAAGGAATTCAAACTTGGGATCCATATTTGGGATTCATCTGCACAGTTATTAGAGAGCAAGGGGGGTGGGAAAGGAGCACACACCTACTGGCTCTAATTTATGAGGGGAGGAACCATCCTGTTTAGACAGACGACTGTGA
>NW_012106475.1:5784110-5785323 GCF_000951045.1 Mandrillus leucophaeus | reverse complement strand
TGCAAGCTCCGCCTGCCGGGTTTACGCCATTCTCCTGCCTCAGCCTCCCGAGTAGCTGGGACTACAGGCGCCCGCCACCGCGCCTGGCTAGTTTTTTGTATATTTTAGTAGAGTCGGGGTTTCACCGTGTTAGCCAGGATGGTCTCAATCTCCTGACCTCGTGATCCGCCCGTCTCGGCCTCCCAAAGTGCTGGGATTACAGGCTTGAGCCACTGCGCCCGGCCTGTGTAAATAAATTTTTAAAAGATAGTGGCCGGGTGCGATGACTCACACCTGTAATCCCAGCACTTTGGGAGGCCAAGGCTGGAGGATTACTTGAAGCCAGGAGTTTGAGAGCAGCTTGGCCAACATGGTGAAACCTCCTCTCTACTAAAAATACAAACTTAGCCAGGTGTAGTGGCAGGGACCTGTAATCCCATCTACTCAAGAGGCTGAGGCAGGAAAATCGCTTTAACCCTGGAGGCTAAGAATGCAGTGAGCCAAGATGGCGTCACTGCCCTCCAGCCTGGGCGACAGAGCGAGACTCTGTCTCAAACAAGACAAAACAAAACAAAGCAAAACAACAAAACAGTAAATATATGTATACATAAAGTGTTTTCTAAGGTGCATTTAAATTTTTAAGGATACATTTTAGCAGTTGCTACCTTGGTGGAGGCCTAGGTCTTTGGGGTGAAGAAGAGTTACTTTCCATTTGAAAGCTGTTACAGCTGCGATTTCTTACTATGAGAATTTACATTCATTTTCTTTCTTAAAAATTCTTACGGGGTTTCTTGGGCATTGGGATTATAGTCCATTTTTTTTCACACCTTTACATATTTAAAAAGTTCTAATAAACGTTTATATGTATTTCTCACTGCCCCTGGGATGTATCCCAATATTTTATTCTTTCCAATATGTCTCCACCTGGCTTCTCCAGTTTCCTCTCCCAATACAGACTCACACCCGGCCTCACTCCAGCCTGCACACAATCCCTTTCCCTGCCATGTCCTCCCCAGTCCTTCCCAACTGCCTCTCGCCCTCTTCGCAAACTGTCAGGCAGAGAGTTTGTCCCTCTGTAGGTCCAAAATCACCCTAGGGAGGTCTCTGCTCCCGTCCCCACGCCGTGG
Organism: Mandrillus leucophaeus; assembly: GCF_000951045.1. NCBI lineage: Eukaryota > Metazoa > Chordata > Mammalia > Primates > Cercopithecidae > Mandrillus > Mandrillus leucophaeus. The sequence continues at coordinate 5,784,217 of NW_012106475.1, read as the reverse complement.
ATGGAAGTGGTCCCTGACCAGCCTTCCTCAGCAGCTCTGGGGGCAGGCCTCGGGGGTGGAGGGGCTAAGGGTGGGGGGAGTGTGTGTCTTCGGGGAGTACGAGTCCA
>NW_012106475.1:5773824-5777645 GCF_000951045.1 Mandrillus leucophaeus | reverse complement strand
AGCCGAGGTCCAAGCGCCGGCGAGACCCCTGCCGGCCCGGGACCTGGGTTCGGGGGCTCCCTTCCGGATCTCCAAAATCTGCCGAGGCAGCGTTTGTCCCGCCTCTCCCTTCTAGAGTGTGGAGACACAGGAAGACGTCTGTGTAGGGAAGCACGTCGTTGGCAGACTGCTATTTTGCAGATGTTTATTTGTTATGCCATTATGACTGTTAGGATTTCTCACCTGCAGTGGCTTCCGCCATAAGCACCGGGATCTGGAAGGACGGCACGTTTGACTTCTGTTGTCCCAACCTCCCTTGCCAGCCCTTGGCACCGCCCCAGCTTGGATCCTCAGGGCGCCTCTGTTGTTTTCATTCATTTTTTTGAGGACTCCAGGGTTTAGGTTTCTTGACTCCTGGACCCAAGTTCACCCTGCGGGTAGGCACCCTGTCGCTCATCCTTAGAGGTAGGTTAGTAAGAATCAGAGCAGGTGAGGTGAAGCTCTAGGCTCATTATGCGGCAGGGTCTTTTACCTTAGGCTTCTTCTAATTATCTTTTAACCGCAGTGGAGGGTGTGGGGGGGAAAACAGAAGGGTATGTGTGTGGAAAATGAAGGGATTACTCACTGGACTAGTTGCCTTGTTTACAAAAAACAACCCAGTCTGTGTTACTGTGCTGTACAGGCTGATCTTTGCACCTCCAGTTTGGGTGGTGTTTGTTTGAATATGCATGTTTATGTATGTTTAAACCTTGGCAAAGGCAAACACTTGGCATTTTAGGATGTCAGAGGTTTTTTCTTCCTCATTAAGTAGTATTAATATGTTATTTTAGAAAGAGTCCATTGCCAGAATTAAGTTTTCTTTTTTCTTTTCCTTTTCTTTCTTTCTTTTTTTTTTTTTTTTGAGATGGAGTCTCGCTGTATCTCCCAGGCTGGAGTGCTGTGGCGCGATCTCGGCTCACTGCAAGCTCCGCCTCCCGGGTTCACGCCATTCTCCTGCCTCAGCCTCTCCCCAGGCGCCCGCCCCCTCGCCCAGCTAATTTTTTGTATTTTTAGTACAAACGGGGTTTCACCGTGTTAGCCAGGATGGTCTCGATCTCCTGACCTCGTGATCCGCCCGTCTCGGTCTCCCAAAGTGCTGGGATTACAGGCGTGAGCCACCGCGCCCGGCCAAGTTTTCTAGAAAAATCTTAGTATACCGATATTAATATGTTTTGCTTTTTATATTGAACCAAAGTTGATTATTTTGAATTCATACATGGTGATGGGGAGGGGGTGATGGATTAATTGATTCAGACCAAATGTGACCCTCACCATACAAGTGAAAGTTCAAATCTCATAGGTCTGACAAAATTTCCTGAATCCTTGTCTTCCCAGATTCTGAAGTTTGGACTTGTGCCTTTGGGGCAGAGACTGAATTGGGCCTTATGCAACTCTTGCAATACCGATGACCTGCAAAGGAAAGTATTTATAGAAGAGATGAGCATGAGAGTTTGGATCTGGATGGGGCCAGAAATACCCTGAATTAAGAGTGGGAAGGTGGGCCCATCAAAATCATTGATCTTAAAAATAAGTAAGGCCTGTGGGGTAAAATTTGAAATAAAGCAGAAAGATAAGTTTCTTTGATAATTATATAACTTTAAAAAGTGTTTATCAGCTTTGAATACCCCCAAGATGGTCACAGCATTAAGCCAGTTATGGATCATTCGCACATAGGTGTGAAATTAGTCACTCAGCTTTAACAGCTGGATGAAAAAATAGAGTAGCGCCTGGGATGAGGGAATGCCAGGTCTGTGTAGGTCTTCCTCCCAAAAAGGTCTCTGAGCAGGAGAAGGCATCATAATGTCTGGGCACTAGGGAGTGAATAATTAGGGGGCACCCAAGAAGGGATGAAAGACACCAAAAGCAAGCTCACTCAGTTTCTTAGTTTTGCTTAAGACAGTTTCAAATAGATGGCTCCCAGCTCCGCTGCCTACTTTCCTGTACTAAATTCTTGTTGGAAACTCAGGGTAATGAAGAACTAATGAACACATTATTTTCTTGATTCGCTATCCAGTCAATGAGCCTGCACCCCCAACTTGAACATTTCTCTAAGCAGAAAAATCATGAACTGTAGAATGCTCAATATATAGAATATGGGGAAGAACCATACATCTCCATGTTAAAAAGAACATGATGGAACCAGGTGATTTAGGGTGCTCCATAGACCCGGTATTAAATGACAATAAATTACATTGCAAGGCCGGGCGCAGTGGCTCACGCCTGTAATCCCAGCACTTTGGGAGGCCCAGAGGGGCGGATCACGAGGTCAGGAGATCGAGACCATCCTGGCGAACACGGTGAAACCCCGTCTCTACTAAAAATACAAAAAAATTAGCCGGGCGAGGTGGCAGGCCCCTGTAGTCCCAGCTACTAGGGAGGCTGAGGCAGGAGAATGGCGTGAACCCGGGAGGCGGAGCTTGCAGTGAGCCAAGATCGCACCACCGCACCCCAGCCTGGGCGTCTGAGCAAGACTCCGTCTCAAAATAAATAAATAAATAAATAAATAAATAAATAAATAAATAAATAAATTATATTGCAAGACAGTTATTCCCCTTTCACTTTTCTTTATTTCTGGAAAGTCTTTTGTGTCAACATGTTAGCATTTTTAAATCTATATTTTTAACAGAATGCAGGTCCAGACTCTAAACGTTCTTAAAGTTTTAGCATCTAACTAGAATTTAATACAATTATCTTCCATCTATGGTAAATGATACTTTTTCAGTTGACATTCTGATATAAATTTTGTTTCATCTGCTTGTTCTGTGCTAGTCTAGGACACTGAGGCCTTGAGAGGGTAAGTTACTTGACTAAGAAAATTACTATCTTTAAAAATCTTTCCTTTACCCTCTCTTGACCAGAAAGAACCAGAAACTCTGGATCCCTGAAAACGTATCAGATTTCAGTGGCTCACATGTTTATAGCTGCCTTACTCACAATGGCCTATATTATTCCTGCTTCTCATCCACTGCTTCCCCATGGCTGCTGTAACGAAGTGGCATTTGTAGATAGCTGAACAAACTGTCCAGAACTCGCAGACAAGTGTAAGTTTCCCACTGTTGGAAATACAAAAGAACATGAGAAAAGGTAGTGTGTTAGTTTGGGTCTTCAGAGAAGCAGAGGCTAAGGCAGGATTAAACATGTTAGAGTTTTTATTGGGGTAAATGCTTGTGGGAGGGAAAAATAGAGAGTGCTAGCCAGCGACAGCATCAGACTGTGATGCAAGTGTGACCCAGAGTGAAGGGGAGAGAGATGGAAGGGTAGAAGGGCATATCTCAGACAGCCCTGTAGTCCCAGGAAGATCCAGTAGCGCCACTGGGCAGTTCTGGAGCACATCTGCTGTCAGGAGACCACGGTACTCTGCTCAGTCACTGGTGGGAGCATTCCCCAGGAGGCATGGCCTTTGCAGGGCTATCTGGAGCCCCGGGTCGGTTATGCTTGCTGAAGCTTGGGGCGTCTGTGAGGTCTTTTCTAGTGACCACCACAGAAAGAGATGAGATAAACAAATATAGGTTAATATCCACTGTGTTTCAAAGCAGGGCCTATTGTGGTGGCATACCACTTTCAGATTCATCAAAGTGGCTACTAGCATTTTCCAAGGGCTCAGGCAAAGCTCATAATATGCATTACCTCATTTAATCTTCTCGTCAGCTCTGTGGGACAAGTTCTGTTTTTCTTTCCATTTCACAGATGAGGAAATCGAGGCTTAGAGAAGGTGAGTAGCTTGCTCAAGATCACCTCAGTAAGTGATGGAAGAGGTTTTCAAGTCCCTTAATGTTGTTTCTCCTCCCCCGAAACAGGATTTG
>NW_012106475.1:5772218-5773374 GCF_000951045.1 Mandrillus leucophaeus | reverse complement strand
TCCCTTAGTGTCTGCAGAAAATGCAGCTGACTGCATTGCCATCTCTATAATTGGCTATGACAGTGACCATTTACTCATTACCTGAGTATATTTGGCTTGTCGCGAAACAAATGGATGTTCCTGACACTTTCAGGTCCTGTCATATTTGATCTGCTCATTGATAAAGTAGTTTGAATTCTTAGGCATAGTCCAGTGGGAGTTCCTGAACAGATGGAAATACTTCCAGCCTATCTTCTTCTTCTCCCTCAAATCACTGACAGCCTTCATATGCCTATTGTAGAATATGCTGAGATTGGAGAATCACTTACTGCCTTGATTTCAACTTCTGCAAAGTAAGGACAAAGCTCTCTGTCCTTCTCACTCTGTAAAATGGCTAAGCTCGGCTGGGTGCAGTGGCACATGCCTGTAATCCCAGCACTTTGGGAGGCCAAAGCAGGCGAATCATGAGGTCAGGAGTTCGAGACCAGCCTGGCCAACATGGTGAAACCCCATCTCTACTAAAAATACAAAAACTTCACTGGGCATAGTGGTGGGTGCCTGTAATCCCAGCTACTCGGGAGGCTGGAGAATCGCTTGAACCCTGGAGGCGGAGGTTGCAGTGAGCCGAGATCGCACCATTGTACTCCAGCCCCCAGGCGATAGAGTAAGACTCCGTCTCAAAAAAAAAAGATGGTTAAGCTCAAAAAGATATGAGTGGAGAAGGTAGAGAAGTGCTAGGAAATGGAAAAAGCATTATTAAGATGGAAACTTCTAGGTTGGGATTATGTTTTGACATATTAACCAGTGTTTTGATTTTCTCCTGATGGTTTACTTTTTCACTATCTCCCTCCCACTTGAGGTGCTTATAATCTCTGAGGAAGATGTGAGCCTTCCTGGTTTTGAACTCCAAGTTAACATTCAGGAGACACATTAAGCAGCAATGGGAAGATGACACGGAGGTGTGGGGAGTAGAGACGTCACTGGTCTTGGAGTCAGGATCCTGGAGCTGGCTTCCTCGATCAGGTAGCAGAAATCCCAGGCAGGCTGAGTATCCGAGAAGTGTGCAGGACTTTGCTCTGCTTCCTGAGAAGAGCCCAACGAGGAGGTGACTGCCTGGAGGGTCTCGGTAGTCAGGTCTTGGACAAGGTGCACAAAGGCTCCTCATCCCCAGGGAGGC
>NW_012106475.1:5769097-5771025 GCF_000951045.1 Mandrillus leucophaeus | reverse complement strand
AAGTGCTGGGATTACAGGTGTGAGCCACCGTGCCTGGCCAAGCTTTCACCTCTGTATGGGAACAAATGAGGAGAGTGATTCTGCACAATTTTGCAAAGCGATATGAACAAATCCTGACCAAGGAAAGGAAGTGCAAAGTGTGCTAAGCACAGGATTTCAGCAGATAACCGTGATGCGATGTGCACAACGGACAGCCTCTTTGCTGCCTTGTCTCAGGGCCTTTGTCATGCAAACCCTCCACTGAGCCCACATTTTGACTTGCCCTTTGTACATGATTGATTAATTGCAGGCGTTAAGTATATAAAACATATAGACTTCTATAAAAATATTATTGATTTTTAGAGTTTTGTTCCCTTTTGGGGGTAAACCTAAGGAATCACAGACCCCAAGTTCTCAGATGCCAAATACTTTAACTTCTCTAAGCTGTTTATCCATTGTTAAAGTTCTAACTAGTAAGGTGCTTAGATAGTGAAAGATAACATGTGTTAGCTTAAAATATACAAAAATACAGGAAGAAAATAACTTCCCTTTCACTTAATATTTCCTAGAATGGACGCTGGGAGTCTGATGATATACTGAAGGCTGATCTCATATACAAATGAGGGCTTTTCTTTTTGCAGTTCTTGTTGTATTAAATAGATTATAGTTCATTGAGCATAGCTTTGCATAGCATAACCTACCTCTGTTTTTCAAATTCAATGTTTCTAATTTACTGATTTATTAGGAAAATATTTGTTAAGTACCTACTATGAGTCCAGCATTGTGCTGGACACTTACAGTGAACTAAATTGACTGTAGAATAACAAAACACCTTGTCTTCCCAGGATCCTATCTTCTGAGAACCACCCGCTTCTCTTTATCTTCCTGCTTCTGGTCTTACCTTTAAGTACAAGCCCATATACTTACTGTGGGAATGGCTGTTTTACACCCTGACCCAGTTTTTACAACCATGACTATAGGACTCCTGTGGCGTCATGAAAGAAGAACTGGGTATTAGCCAACTTGGAATATCAACAATGCGATCATTGAATGGGTACTCACTGTTACAAGGTACTGTGCTCGCTGCTAATGGTATAAAAAATTCAGTTCATGGCATCTGCCTTACCCAGAACCTTTAAACTAGCTCAAGGCACCATATTCGCATGAAGTTACAAGGCAGACTATGCTAAAGAAAAAACAAGTAGCCCAGATCTTAGATGGTAGCTGAGGTCACAGGAAGAAAAGAATGTCTTGCATTTGTCTAGAAGCCAAATGATAACAGCCATTTCTCTATCTTCCTAGAAGTTCCTTCCTTCTCCACCTTATTGAATGATAGTTTCTCAGTCATGGAGTCATCATACGTTTCCAGCTTAAGATGAAAATGTAAAGTTTCTCCCCACTCAGAATTTTCATTTTGTGTTTTTTAGGGACTCGATGTGTGAACTGCAGAGACAGACTGATACCAGCAGGTGGAGGAATTCACCATTTGAACACATCACAGGCTACTGAATGGTTCAGCAGGATGTGACTGCAATTTTAATCACTGCTTCATTTCCCTTTCTTTGTTCCAGATATTTATGCAGCAAAACCCTGTGAGAAGATGAGCCATAATCTGAAGAAGATAAATAAAAATGGATTATTTTTATCACTCTAGACAGAGCATAAAGAGATGGCATTTTCTCCGTTTTAAAATCTCAGATGTACATACATTGAAATCTAAAGAAAAAATTATTCTGATAAATTGGAGAAATTTAAAAATTATAAAGAAGTATGGAGTTTCAACATTCTTAGATTTAAAGAACACTCGGCCGGGTGCGGTGGCTCAAACTTGTAATCCCAGCACTTTGGGAGGCCCAGACGGGGGGATCACGAGGTCAGGAGATCGAGACCATCCTGGCTAACACGGTGAAACCCCGTCTCTACTAAAAAATACAAAAAACTAGCCGGGC
>NW_012106475.1:5659993-5766528 GCF_000951045.1 Mandrillus leucophaeus | reverse complement strand
CCAGGTTCAAGCAATTCTCATGCCTCAGATTCCTCGGTAACTGAGATTATAGGCATGCACCACCACACCCAGCTAATTTTTTGTATTTTTAGTGGCGATGGGGTTTTACTGAATTGCCCAGGCTGGTCTTGAACTCCTGGGCTCAAGCAATCCACCCACCTTGGCCTCCCAAAGTGTTGGGATTACAGGCATGAGCTACCGTGCCCGGCCTGTGTATGTTCTTTATTGCATGCATATCCTCATTTCTGTTGGAAATATAACTGCTAGATGTGACATATAAGTTTTAATGCATTTTCTTCTGTATGTGAAAAATGTTGTTTGAGTACAGATGTACTGTTCTTTGGAAGTAAAGTATTTGAAGCAATGAAGAAAGCGAATTTGACTAGAAATCCAGAAAGAAAGAGTTGACATTATTTATAGTAGCTGGGTACTGATACTTTTATTTATGTATTTATGTTATTTATTAATGTCGAATCTTGATTAGTTATCATAAGTTATAATAAGTGGTAACAAGGCAAACCATTTCATTGCTCGTGCCGGATTTAAAAACTTACAGCGTAGTTTTTTACTGGTATCTAGAATCTTTTTAGAATGCCTCATCCTGCAAACTAATTATTAATATTAACCTCAGGACAATAGGCTTGGAAAGTAATTTTTAATTAAAAAAAATTTCTTCCTATCTGTGCAGATGGTTAAAAGCTGATTGTGGCACTCATAGTTTGTAGCATTTACACTAGAAACCAGGAAAAATCAGTGAATCTTCTAATTTTTTATTTTTAGCTAATAAGTTGGCAAATTTATTGTAAGCATTGACCACTGTGTTTCATGAGCTTAAGCTATGAAGACCGTATGAAACGGAGCAACACTAAGTCTGAGTCGTAAGAAACAAATGCTTTGTGATGTGGGCCTCACTCAGAATGTCTGTGGCTAAAAATATCCCTGCGGGGGTCAAAGTTATCCAGTGGATCTTGGCTCAACCTTGCGGATTGGGCATCTAATCTACAGGAGCATCGTTTAGCAGATTTCTTGGAAACTACTATTTGTTTTATTTATTTTCTAATAATAAAAATAGAATGTGTTTATTCTAGAAAATTTGGAAAGAGTATACAAATAGAAATACAAATTGTATGTAATAACGTCATCCTTTGTTAATATTTTGGAGTTTTTCAGTTTTAAAAGTGCCTTTCTTTTTTTTTTTTCTCAACATAGCTCATTTGTTCAACCCATATGTTACTGAGAACTTCTTGTGTATAGATGGCAAAACTGAACAGAACCAGAAATTCTGCAATCCTTTATAGGGTCTCCAAGACCATAACTTATACAACAGAATCAAGAACAACTCTAAGGTCAGTGGTGGTGATGGAGAAGCTGCAGACGGGGATCTCTGGGTGACTGTAACAAAAAAGTGCTAACATAGCAGCCCCGAGACAGCAGACCTTAGAAAGGCCTACTTGCAAGGTTGACCCACGGCCAGCATCTGGGAACTTGGCTTTCAGGAGTCTTCCTACCATTCTGAGATTGATAAGGATGGTTTACTGTGCTTAGACTATTTGTACAAACCATATGGTTTATGCTGAATACCATTGTCCTGCTGGAAGTCTGAAATTTTATATGTGCTAGGCAGAGGGTTTCTATGACCAGTCCCCAATAAAAACCGTAGGCTCTGAATCTAATGAGCTTCTCTAGTAGAGAGCACTTTGCATATGTTGCCACAGGTTGTTGCTGGAGGAGTTAAGTGCATCCTGTGCCATTTTACTAGGAGGATCCTGGAAGCTTATGTCTGATTTCCTTTGGGCTTTGCCCCATGTGCTGATTTTGCTTTGTATTGAATTTTGCTTTTGCTGATTTTGCTTTGTATTGAATTTTACTTTTGCTGATTTTGCTTTGTATTGAATTTTACTTTTGCTGATTTTGCTTTGTATCCTCTCACTGCGAGAAACTGTAACTGTGAATACATTTACTTCTGAGTCCTTTGAGTCCTTCTAGCAAATCATCAAACATGAGGGTGGTCTTGGGGGCCCTTGAAACAATGACCGACTAGGAAATTAAGTTGTCAGATGAGTCATTACCTCTACTTTCACAAAGGCCGATAAAGTAAACTTTTTTAGGATAAAGTTGGGCATACAACTCTTTGAGTAGAAGAAATATTAAAGGAAATGTGTTGTTTGGGCGTTGGTTTATTCACAATCAACTCTGCCCATATTGGCTTACTCTCCAATCCCCAAATCACTTACTCTCAATCATACAAGCACTTCTCACTTAAGACTGGCACTGGTTTAGGCCGGGTGCAGTGGCTCATGCCTGTAATCCCAGCACTTCGGGAGGCCAAGGCTGGCAGATCATGAGGTCAGGAGTTCAAGACCAGCCTGGCCAACATGGGGAAACCCCGTCTCTACTAAAAATACAAAAATTAGCCGGGTGTGGTGGTGCACACCTGTAGTCCCAGCTACTCAGGAGGCTGAGGCAGAAGAATCGCTCGAACCCAGGAGGCGGAGGTTGCAGTGAGCCGAGATTGCGCCACTGTACTCCAATCTGGGTGACAGAGCGAGATTCCATCTAAAAATAAATAAATAAAATTTAAAAAGACTGACATTGGTCTATATAAATTAAGGAAGCCTTTTCAAAAACTTGGCAGGGAGGGAGGTAATAGAAGAGAATAATCTCACAGAGCAGGAAATGCCTTCAGATTGGATATCAGACATCATTGCAGCAAAAGTCCATTAGACAAACACTGTCCAAGGGAATTCGTTATTGGTTGTTTCTTTCCTTGGGTCTTATTCTGCTTCCATGTTTCTGGTGACCATTGTTTTGGAGCAGAATGGCTTTTACCATGTCCTATTGTCTTGAGAACTCCAACTGCAATCTCTGAGCTTGTCAGAAGCAAAAAGGAGTCCCTTAAAATGAAACCAACCAGGCCCGGCGCAGTGGCTCACGCCTGTAATCCCAGCACTTTGGGAGGCATAAGTAAGTGGCTCGCTTGAGCCCAGGAGTTCAAGACTAGCCTGGCCAACATGGTGAAACCCTGTCTCTACTAAATATACAAAAAGATTAGCTTGGTGTGGTGGCGGGTGCCTATAATCCCAGTTACTCGGGAGGTTGAGGTATCCGAATCACTTGTACCCGCGAGGCAGAGGTTGCGATGAGCCGAGATCGCGCCACTGCACTCCAGCCTGGGTGACAGAGCGAGACTCTATCTCAAAAAAAAAAAGAAAAAAGAAAGAGAAAAGAATAAAGAAAACAACCGGCCCCCATTCCCAGATGCTGTCTACACAAAGTTGAAATACTGCACAGAACAATTTAGTTCCACATTCTCTCAGTCATCTCTCCTGGGCTGGGCTAGGGTTTTCCTTTTGCATAATCAGAGGTTCCATGAAAACATTTTAACAACAAAATCGGGTGGGGAGAAGAAAATAAGCAGTTTTTCTCTGAAAACACCCTTCTAGTGTCCTCAATGCAGCAATGGCTGGAGCTTAAAAATTCCCATCCTTCTAGCCATCTTACTCTCAGCCCCCTCTCTTTTGTTCTGCTACACTGAGAAGCATAATTTTTGTTCTCAAGAATGTGAACAAAATGCCCTGAACATGGCTGGCCTTTGAAGATCTTGCATTTCAGCCCTCAGATGCAGCATCACCTCCGCAGCATGGTGTATCCACTGCCTCCAGCTGTGGTGTCACTGAGACGGACGGTCTTCACAGGATGTGAAAAGAGAAGGCAGGGTGCCCTCTTAGCTGCAGCAGATATTCTCATAGCTGCCTGGGTATTATTTTGTGCAGGCTTACATTTCTGAGCTGGCTTCTGATACTGGAGTGACCCAAGCTCCTTTTTCTCTCCTTCCCAGGTGACCATGTTTCTCTGTTCCAGAGGGTGCAGCCTGTTTATTTCAACAAATTTCCTTTGCATCTTGGCCACAGTTGTGTTTCGCAGTCCAGCCTCCTTTATGCTGACATTGACCTAAATGCTTTTTAGGCACTAGTAGGGACATAAGTGACTTTATTTTAAATGCTAATCTGCTGACTAACCCCAAGTCTGGGAATACCTCCAAAATGAATAGGTGATATATTACTGTTTATGTAGGAACACTTATTCATTGTAAGTTTCCCTCAAAACAATCCTTGATAATGTTGCAGAAATCATAGACTGTGATGCTCATAGCCACCTACACATTCCTTCTAGAATACAGATACTTTTCCCTCAAGAAACACATCCTGGGTCTGGGCGGTTGCAGTGCAGAGATTTACCTGTCTTGTAGCCAGCTGCCTAGGACCAAGCTTCTGTGTGTATGTTCCCCCCAATAAATCACTTTATTTTATTTTTATTTTTTAAGACAGAGTCTCACTTCATCACCCAGGCTGGAGAGCAGTGGTGCGATCTCAGCTCACTGCCACCTCTGCCTCCTGGGTCCAAGCGATTCTCCTGCTTCAGCCTTCTGAGTAGCTGGGACTACAGGCATGTGCCATCATGCCCAGCTAATTTTTTTATCTTTATAGAGTTGGGTTTCCTCATGTTGGCCAAGCTGGTCTCAAACTCCTGACCTCAAGTGATCCGCCCACCTCGGCCTCCCAAAGTGCTGGGATCACAGGCGTGAGCCACCATAACCAGCCCCAATAAATCACTTCATATCAACAGACTGAATTTGTCTGCCTCATTCTTTGGTGTCTTGGCTCCTTCGGCATTTGGGGTCCACTTTGCATTTATGACCCTTTCATATATGCACTGTCAAATGGTTGACAGGATTTCTAATGCTATTGAAACTTTTAAATTTTAAGACGTTCTTATGGGTTTCTTAGTGGGAAGTTGTAAGAAATTGTATTAGAGATTATTACGTTGATCAGCAATGACCTGAACATTGAAGACTGGGAAATTTAATTGAGGAAACAGAAGACATTGAGCTGAGGATGGCTCTGGAGGCGTGGGGTGAGCTGTAGTATCGGAAGCTTTCCACACTTCTGATACTGTATTCCTGGTGAGAATTGTTGGGCACAGAAAGTAAAGTGAGGGGGTGCCAGAGAGGTACCAGAGAGGTACTTGGGAGCTTTGCCTGAGGTTGGCCTTGTTCACTGTCCTCCAGGACACTTGGTGGGGACTAAGACCCTACCGAGAAGAGTCTCTTTTATACCATCTTGGTGATCCTCTGGAAGGGCCAGGGCCAGGGCCAGCTTGCAGGGAGACCAGTTCTCTATCAAAATTTCTCCAGGTCCTGGATATAAACCATTTCCATGTATTCCAGAAAATGGGGGAGAAAGGCTGATTTCCCTCTCCTCCAAAGCCACTCTTTGATCCCAGTTGATGACATCTTCTTTAAGCCATACATGCCAGCGTAGTGAGCAGATGGAGCTGAGAAACATTGCTCAGTATTAAGTATTAGAGGTGTGTGCATGGGTGGTTGTGGTTGGTTTGTTCATGTGCACATGGAACAGCTTACAGGGAACAATAGGTGCATGGAGTCATAGTGAAGAAGACATGGTCTCTGCCTCCAGGTAACGCATATTCACAAAAAGTACTGCTAAACAAAATTTAAAACTTGAAAATCATTCAAATCTATGTTTGAGGATCCACAAAACACACATAAGACTGGAATTTTAATTTGTTACTCCAAATCCCAAGTGGAACAACTTTGCATATGAGGACGGAAGGGAGTTGAGTAGCTCGCTGGGGAATGTGTGGATTTGTGCTTCTCTGCTGTGTGGAAAGTATGGTTAAGAGTGAAGGCCCCAGGGCCGGGCATGGTGGCTCACTCCTGTAATCCCAGCACTCTGGGAGGCCGAGGTGGGTGGATCACCTGAGGTCAGGAGTTCAAGACCAGCCTGGCCAGCATGGCGAAACCCTGTCTCTACTAAAAATACACAAATTAGTAGGGCATGGTGGCAGGTGTCTGTGGTCCCAGCTACTTGGTAGGCTGAGGCAGGAGAACTGCTTGACCCCGGGAGGCAGAGGTTGCAGTGAGCTGAGATCGTGCCACTGCACTCCAGCCTGGGCGATGGAGTAAGACTCTGTCTCAAAAAAAAAAAAAAAAAGTGAAGGCCCTAGAACCAACATGTAAGGGTTTAAATCCCAGCTCTGTCAGTTACCAGCTATGTGGCCTTGGGCAAATACAGAAACGTTAATTGCTATAGTTTCCTAATTTTTACAATGGGGGATAATGGTAATCCAACTACATGACACTGTTGTATACATTAAATGAGTTAATAAATATGAAATGCTTCAAATAGTGCCGGACACACTGAGCACTTCCATAACACTGGCAGTTACTATTATTATCTGCCCTAAGAAGTATTGGTGGGAACTATATTCAAGGACTATAAATTTTTTTAAGTTACTCAAAATCAAAACCCGTTGTAAATAATTTTACCTCTCCACATCCTCACTGTGAACGTAATAGCAACGTATGTTTAATTATATACTGACTATTCTCCATTGCAAGGATAAACTTAACAGCTTAAACAAAAGGAATCTCCGTGAGCTCCTCCTGCACTAGACACAGTATATTTTCTAACTTACTCCTCACAACCACCTTAGCATGCAGATATTATTATCTCCAATTTATGATAGACTAAAACTATTGTTTAACGTTAATTAACTTGTCTAAGCTCACATCTAGTAAGTGATTGGTCTCGGCTGGGAACTGGGTTTTTGTGACCCCAGAGTCCACGAGACAGATTTTCAGGTGAATAAGATTCAAATAATTAAAAAATTTGTAAAACCAGTTGTGTGGATCTTTATGTCAGAAAAAAATGCCCAGCTCAGTTTCTGGTAGCTTAGAGGCAATAATTTCTTGTGTTCGTTGCTTGGGAAAGATGTGTCAAGTAAAATTGGCTGTGGTCCCAGTTTCTACTGAGTTGTGGAAGCTATGTTGTTTTTTGAGCTAGATCAGTTGTGAGCGTTTGACATTCTGAGACATAAAGTCAATATAGAAGAGAACCTCCCCTCTCACTGTTTATTCTCCGCTACCATTGTAAATGTCTCCCAGCTTTCTGCCATTTCCAAAACATTTACTTTTGTTAAAAAAAAAAGTCCCAGAAATTAAAGGCCCAGACTAAACAGCATTCATTCATTTAAAACATTACATAGATATAACCTGTCACTTTACTTTGCTTAAACCCGATGGCTTCCTGCTACACTTGGAATAAGCCCAAATACTTTATCATGGTGCAGGGGACCTTGCTCATTTTGCTGCCAAGCATCCATCCCTACTTTTCTAGATATAGCACTCAAATTGGGTTCAGTGGCTGGAATTCTAAGCGGTGATGTCCTGCCCTCCCTCAGCTAGGAGGCAGACCCAGGACCCAAGCAAAATCAGACACCATCTTTCTGGAATTAAATCTTGAGCAGTGAGACAATAAAATGAGGACGAGCTGGAGCTTTTGCGCTCCCTTGGCAGTCTCTGATAAGACCCAATGTTCATCAGTTCCCACTACCTTGATCCCCAGAGCTGCCCTGGTTCCCATTTTTCTGAGCTACCCTATGTCTTTCTCACATATTCCTTCTATGCCTTTAGGTCAGCCACAGTCAGGTTGGGTGTTTTTGTAGCTAAAGATTCCTACCTGGCACACCTGCCTGGCAGGGCCTCCCTGTAGTAGTCCCTCAGTGTCTGTGGGGGCATTGGTTCCAGGACCTCCTGAGATACTGAAATTCACAGATACTCAAGTCCCTGATATAAAATGGTGTAGCATTTGCATATAACCTCAGCAGGCTGGGCTATCCACCCTCCTTCCTCTCACTGCACCTCACCCTCACTAACTCTTTGACTTACTGGGCTTGTTCCCACCTCAAGGCCTTTACCCTTTTCCTTGGTCCTGGCTTCTTCAACCCAAATATCACCCCTTTAGAGAGGTGATGGCTGACTTTTCCATATCTCTCTATCTCATAGCCTGTTGGATATCCTGTGTTGTATTTATTAATACTTAAAATGATCTTGATCTTTGTTTACTTATTATTTGCATTTCCCTATTAGAATATCAGCTGTAAGAACATAGGGACCTTGTCTTTTTTATTCACTGGTATTCCTAGTAATAGCATTGTTATAACAGTATTTAGCACTTAATAGGTGCTCATTAAATATTAATTGAATGAATGAGTGTGTTGTCTGTGGTACATCCTATGTGTAGCAATCATATGTCATATAACCTACTGGTTAAGAGCCTGTGTCCGGGAGTCAGACTGTTCGGGTTCAAATCCTGGCTGTCATACTTGTGTACTGTGTGACTTTGGGCAAGTTGCTTAACCTCTTGTGCTTCAGTTTCTTCATTTCTAAAATGGTAATAATAAAAATGCATACGTAAGATGAAGGGTAAGTAAGATGAATCACTAAAAGCCCTTGGTACCTTGCCTGGAAAACAATAAGATTCAATATTTGGCAACTTATTAGAGCACAGTCATCTCTCTGTATCCATGAAGCCTTGGTTTCAGGACCCCCCTGGGATACCAAAATTCACAGATAGTTAAGTCTCTGATATAAAATGGTGTAGCATTTGCATATAACATATGCAAATCCTCCTATATACTTTAAATCTCTAGATTACTTATAATACTTAATGCAGTGTAAATGCTTTGTAAATAGTAGTTATGCTGTATTGCTTTTATTTGTATTATTTTTCTTGTTTTTTTATTTCCTTCTCAATATTTTCAACCCAAGCTTGTTTGAATGCACCCATGTGGAATCTGCGGATATAATGAGTGATTGGATTTCTCAATTGTAAGAAGTTCTAGTTAGAGATTGTATGATGCTCCACTGGTTTAATAGTAGCTCTTTTGACAGGGCGCCGTTGCTCAAACCTGTAATCCCAGCACTTTGGGAGGCCAAGAGTTCAAGACCAGCCTGGCCAACATGGTGAAACCCGGTCTCCTAAAAATAAAAAACTTAGCCTGGCATGGTGGCACGCACCTGTAGTCCCAGCTACTCAGGAGGCTGAGGCAGGATAATTGCTTGAACCTGGGAGGTGGAGGTTGCAGTAAGCCAAGATCACACCACTACACTTCAGCCTGAGCAACAAGCGCGAAACTCCCTCTCAAAAAAAAAAAAAAAAAAAAAAAAAAAAATAGCTCTTTTGGAGAAAACCAAAGCCAAGTTCAACATTTAATGTACACCACTTTGAAAAACTCTACTTACAATAGCATGCATTATCTGCCAAAATACATGCCACTTTGCTCTTCAGACTAACAAACACAATTGGGGACCCAAATACCTCTCTGTCAAGCAGGGCCACTGTCAGTTATATGTAATGTAATGATTACCCTTGCACGAGATCTGGACCTTGTTATCATATTTGTGAGGCTGCAGAATAATTTAAAGAATGCAGTGGGATTATGTGTGTTGTTTTTTCTTTTCTTTTCTTTTTTTTTTTTTTTTTGCATTTCTCTTTTGGCTATTTTGTTTGTATTGCTACTGTTAACTGAATTATAAATAATAGGAAGTAAAGAGCTTCTGGGAAGTAGCTGGAAGCTTTTGACAGATTTAGACATCTGAATGATAGTTCTTGACATATCAGTTGGCCCCAAAAACTTCTCCTAGATTTAAAAAATTTGTGATTTGTTGTCAGCATCTTGACAATTTTATTAATTATATTATCCAGTGTATAACTATTATTTCAATTGTATATTATCCAGTGAATGATTATTAATTTTATGCATGTACAATATATTTTTTCATTTCTATACTGCATTATAATGGAATATTTTAAAAGACCTTTTAAGTGATAATTAAGATGTGAATTTAAGTTTATCAGCTATCAAAGGAAATAACTCAACAGAAGTTAACAGAATGACGAAATTGTTAGCTGGTGTAATGCCTCTGTGACATAGCTGAATTTCTACTCTGCCCTAACACTGCTTTAAGAAACAGGATGCCTGCAATAAGAAGTTCCCTTTGTAACCAGAACAGTTGAGACTGGTTAGAACCAAAATAGCTGAGCAAATGACTTCAAAAAAAACTCAGGCTTCGTTATAATCTCATTTCCATGCTAAATGACACTCTGACCAGCACCATAACAGTGACAATTGCTAGGACAATGACCAGAAGAAGTTATAAAAGGACAGAAAAGAAGGAAGGAACTCCAGTTCTGGGAAGTTCACTGGCCATTTCCAGAAAAGACCGGAATCTTCCTCTTTTCATTTTTCTTTTTCTTTCTTTCTTTCTTTTTTTTGAGACAGAGTATTGCTGTGTTGCCCAGGCTGGAGTGCAGTGGCTCCATCTCGGCTCACTGCAACCTCCTCCTCCCGGCTTCAAGTGATTCTTCTGCCCCAGCCCCCAGAGTAGCTGGGATTACAGGTGCGCGCCACCATGCCTGGCTAATTTTTGTATTTTTAGTAAAGATGGGGTTTCACCGTATTGGCCAGGCTGGTCTGGAACTCCTGACCTCGTGATCCATCTGCCTTGGCCTCCCAAAGTGCTGGGATTACAGGTGTGAGTCACCATGCCCAGTCCCTCTTTTCATTTTTAATGTCCATCCCCTTTGTTAGAGAAACTTTATTTTCACCCCTCATCCCTCACTAGTCAAGAAGTTGATTTGTGAGCCGTGCTTCCACTTCTTAATTCAGGGCCATCGAATAAAGTCTGCTCTACTTGACAATTTTATTTTTGTGTATTGGCTTCATGACACTGAACATGGAAAGACTTCACATTTTGGGGCATCGACTTTGTTGGTTATAAGATGATGCCCCCCATCTTATTGTTTTTCCGAATGTGTAAGCAATAACAACTTTGCTGAGTATACACTACTCGCTCATTCCTTACCTCTGGGCTTTCAGCCCTAGGCACGCATTCGAATCACCTTACAAAGTTCCAGATTCTCAGGTTGCATCTTAGACCAATTAAATTAGTAACCTGGCATCAGTATTCTTAAAGTTCCCTAGATGATTTCAGTGTGCAGTGGAGGCTGAGAACCACCGCTCTATCCATGGCTGATGAGTTTCTTTTGACATATGTTTTAAGATGTTTCTTGATTTGTGAGATGTTAAGGTGTAAAAAACAAAACAAAGCAAAACAAAACAAAAAGCCTGCTGGACCTGGTGGTTCACGCCTTTAATCCCAGTATTTTGGAAGCCTGAGGCAGGAAGATCCCTTGAGATGAGGAGTTCAAGACCAGACTGGGCAACATAGCAAGAGTCCATCTCTACAAAATTTTTTAAAATTAGCCAGTAGTGGTGTGTGCCTGTATGTGCCAGGTATGTGCCTGTAGTCCCAGCTACTCAAGAGGCTGAGTCAGGAGGATGCCTTCAGCCCAGAAGTTTGAGGCTGCAGTGAACTGTGATCACTGCAGTGAACTGTCATCATGCCACAGTGCCCCAGCCTGAGTGACAAGGCGAGACCCTGTCTCTCAAAAGAAAAACACAAAACACAATGCTTGCATCTGAGAAATAAAATTGTGATTGCTATTATTATTCTAGCTCTAGAAGGAGTCAGACCATGAAAAACATCAGATTGGGTCAGGTCAATTTTGTGGGACAACTGATGTTCCTTAGTTGTTCTCCTTTTACAGTGTCTTTGACATTGTTTACTAGGAATGTACCCCAGTTATTATAAAGCTTCCTTTGGTTACTGCCAGACACCCGGCAAGAGCTTAGAAATGAAACTTGATGCCTAAAGGAGAAAAAAAAGGTAAAAAAGGGAAACAAAACAAAACAAAAAGCATGGTGTATGATGCATGTGAATCGCCTGGTCACTGGGTGCGCCTGTGTATCCTGTACTCTTTTGGGTCCCTGATTTCACATCCCAACTCCCCTTGGAGTTTGAGACCAGCCTGACCAACATGGAGACAATCTGCCTCTATCAAAAATACAAAATTAGCTGGGCTTGGTGGCACATGCCTGTAGTCCCAGCTACTCGGGAGGCTGAGGCAGGAGAATCGCTTGAATCCAGGAGGCAGAGGTTGCAGTGAACCCAGATCGTGCCATTGCACTCCACCCTGGGCAACAAGAACAAAACTGCGTCTCAAAAAAAAAAAAAAAAAGAAAAGAAAAAAGGAAAAAAAAAAAGACTCAGTGTTTCATCTGATTCCTCGGGATTCTTTCTTTCCCCATCCCTAAGCAAGGAGGGCAGGTGCTCAGATTCTCTTAATATCAAAGCAAAGTGTCCCCTTAACTAGGATGATAGCTAGCTTAGCCTCAGCATACGTGTTAATTCTTGGCATGCCTTGAAATCTTGAAGATGTAGAATTTGATAGTGGCATGGAGGTTTGGCTGGACCTCAGAAATTTTAAAGACTGAGTGATTTCTTTCCTATAAAGAAATTTGTGGTTTTCTGCTGGTATATCAGGTCTCAGTACAACACTACACCTAGATAAAGTTTGCATATTCTGCAAAGCCTCTTATTTCTGCCAAAATGCCAACGATAAAATCAACCTCTTGAGAAGCTACAATTAACCTTCATCTAGTCATCATTTCAAGCCTGCCCAACCAATAAGCCTGCAGACTTATTTCTTCACATCTGACAGAAACAGTGCCCGCCAGGCAATTAGGAAAATATATTGAGATCACATATGAAAATCAGCATTACAAAAGGAAAAATTAGGATCCTCATTTACTGCAGGTGATTTGCTCATTATAAACTAATTAAACTACTAGGTTGAAAATGCAGTTCAGAAACAGAGAGTAGAGTAGTTCATATTTAATATCTCCATCTTTCCTTAAAAATTGTTTGTTAAATGGCAGCCTAACAGTAAATCAATAAAGTCCATAAATCTTTGGTTCTAGAAGTGGGTTTAGATAAGATAAAGATGGGTCCATTTAATTAGGGAAGAAAACAGAAGGCTATGAGGTATGAACAAGAATAATACAGGAGGGTTTAGAATATAAAATATAAGTTGGAGAGGAGCTTTAGAAAATTGAGAAGCTTATTGCATCTGGACAGGTTTAGGGAAATAGGAGCAGACTATTATGGGTAATTTGAAGGAGGCTGGAAGTAGAGAACTCATTAGACTCCCAGTCTCACATGGCCCCACAGTGAACGCATTACAACACAGCCCTGGCAAAGGATGGCATCCTGCCTGATGGGGCCTGAGACAACGCTCCTGCACTGTCCATACACTTTGCTTCCCACTGAGTGATACTTGAATGTTGTCATGGAATTTTTCTTTTTGTATTAAGATATAATTTACATGTCATGTAATTCACCTTCTTAAAGTATATATTTCAGTGGTTTTTAGTAGATTCACAAGATTATGCAACCACCACCACTATCTAATTCTGTACTGGAAATTTGATAAAATGTTGATCCTTTTTCTTTTTTCCCAGTGGCCCACACATCTGTTTCTATAGTTTCTCTTCACACAGCTACGGTAGGGTGAAGAAGTAACAAATTGAAAGGCCTAGACTGAGGTTTCTGTACATCTATTTAGTTGCTTTTTTTGTTCACTCATATTTAGTACTCCAAATTCTGTGTTTATCCAAAAAGTTGGTTCTTCAGATAAACACAACATTTAGGTAGCCTCAGTTGTATGTGATGTATTATGCCAGATCCAAGCTTCCCTAAACACCAGCCTTAGTGGAAATGGCCAGCACGTATTTTGAGAAATACATACAGGTGTCTTTAGTGTGCTCATATAAATAATAAGGTAGTGTGACCAGATAATTTGTTTGTTTATTATAGTTCCCTTGATTCATAGTCAGAAATCTGGATTCAACAGCAAGCCCTCCTTTCTTCTCAGTGAGTTGAGTAGATAGGCAAAAGATTAATGCCCACAGTAGAGGGAGGAATAAAGGGACCTCATTTCTAGAAAATACAATGATTTCTTGCAAATCACTTAATCACTCCTATAAGGAAATATGGGGAATCAGAAGTTCCATTAACTTTAGTACCACGAGAAGAGTAAAACATAAGTAATGTGTTCCATTAGGTAGTAAACAAGAGCAGAAAACCAGAAGAGAGATAGAGAGAAGAGACCAACAGAGGAAGAAGAAAAAAGTATCATGGTAGAGTGGAAATGATGGTGCCAGCGGCCCACCTGGAGCCACTGCTGCAAAGGCTCTGGCTGCAGGGGGCAAGGTGAGCCTGGGGCTGTGTGCTTGTTGGAGCCAGTAGGGACTGGGAACAGGCGAGAGCCCTGCTCTCTACTGAGTTGGCAGGGCGAAAGCCCCATGCTACCAGGCGCAGCTACAGCAGCCCAGCCATAACTCTGGACCTGGGCATCCCTGTGCTCTTGGGGCCTGGGAAACTCCCCTCTACCCATGGGCTTAGAAGTACCTGCTCCTGTTCCCTGGCCTCTCCTTGCTCCTGGTGCCCATTCCGGGCTGGAGCAAAGTTGTGGTCAAGCCCAGGTGCTGTCGGAACCGCCCCCAGGTGTGCGTGTGCACCAGCCTTCTGACGCCTCAGCCCCCTCTGGACTTTGGGTGCTGATGAGCATGGGAGGAAGGCTGAGGTGGAGCTGAAGACAGCTCAGTGCAGGCCTGCAGGCACCCCTCAGCACGAACATCCTGGGTACTGTGGAAGGCATGTTGATGGCGGCAGGAGACAGTTATGCTCCTGGACAGAAAAGGGCAGGTCCCTGGTGAAACTGCTACCTTCAAGCAAGGGATGGCCTGAAGCCTGGGGGCCAGGCTGCCAGTTTTGGGGCAAGTCCGTGGCCCAGAGTAAGAACTGATGATGCTTTTTCCAGGCCCTTCCATTGCTGCCTATGGATCGATCAGTACACACTTCCTTCCTTCTGAGCCCATAAAAACCCTGGGCTCAGCCAGACGTTGACACTACCAGCAGAAAGGAGTTACCCACTCTGGGTCTCCTCTCTGCTGGGGTCTGCACAGACATCAAGGTCACCTGTCTGTGGAGGGAGCTACCCACTTCAGGTCTCCTGAGAGCTGTTCTGTCACTCAGTGAAGCTCCTCTCTGCCTTGCTCACCCTCCAGTTGTCCATGTACCTCATTCTTCCTGGGTACAGGACAAGAACTTGGGACCTGCTGAATGGTGGGACTGAAAGAGCTGTAACACAAACAGGGCTGAAACCCTCAGATGCCACCCTCAGCTTGCCATGTTGCAGGTGATGAGAAGGAGAGAAGAGGTGTGGCTCTTCTGGGAGCCCATACTCCGGTGTCACAGCCGGAGCCAGGGCTGTGACACCCTCTTTGGGGCTCTGTGGTTCCTGGTGTCTCCAAGCTTCTGGATGCCACCACATACCCTTCAGCCAGATGCATGTTCCTGTAGTGGAAGTTGTGTGCAGTACATCTGGTCCAGCCATAGCCTCTTACAGAGCCAACATCTGTGCCAGAGCTTGGAGCTGCCTGCCCTCCCGCAGCAATCGGCATGCCTGGCTGTGTGCAGTGGCCAGACCCAGAGTTCACTTGCCCACACATCCCTTGCCATTCTGTGGCTGACTCACCCTTGGCAGGTGTGGGATCCAGGCTGGTAGTGTGAGCTGAGCGCAACCTGCCAGGCTGAGTGGGCAGAACGAGCCCAGCAGGTGCAGGCAGTACTCAGACAGAAGGCGCTGACAGCCACAGAGGTTTTTGGCTGGTGAAGTGACACCCCAAGGATTCTATGACAGAAAGAGGAATGTGCAGAAACTGGAATGAACAGAGAGCAGTAGCAGCTACCAACTGTGTACTCTTCCACTCTGTGAGGTTATAACTCAGACCATATATTTGTAGGTAATGTTTTACCTTTAATCAAGAAACAAAGCGTTCTTTTTAGTGGCTAACGTTAGGTAGATGAATAATGTTGTAATTATTTAAAAACAATGGTATTGTTTCACCATTCAAAGAAATGTTAAAGGAGCTAGGTTTGAAAGTTAGTGAAACTCTGTTTTGCAGTACTATAAAATTGCAAGCCAAATTTGTGGCTTTTAAAAAATAAAGTAGACCAGGAACGTTGGCTTACGCCTGTAATCCCAGCACTTTGGGAGGCTGAGACGGGCGGATCACAAGGTCAAGAGATCAACACCATCCTGGCCAACATGGTGAAACCCTGTCTCTACTAAAAATACAAAAAAATTAGCTCGGCGTGGTGGCATGTGCCTGTAGTCCCAGCTACTTGGGAGGCTGAGGCAGGAGAATTGCTTGAACCCGGGAGGTGGGATGGTGGGATTGCAGTGAGCCAAGATTGTGCCACTGCACTCCAGCCTGGTGACAGAGCGAGACTCCGTCTAAAAAAAAAAAAAAAAAAAAGGAAGTAAATCCCCAGTGCTTGGAGGCAGACCCCAAACATCTCCACTGGACATTTCACATGAGGTTAAATTTCAGATGAGTAAAACCAAAAAGCAGTGCCACATGCCCAAGGAAACAGGGGAAAGAACACAAGCCCTCCAGAGATCTGGGGGCCTTTCCAATGAGACTGTGCTGAAGAAACATCGCTCTGACAAAGGTGAACTGTCATCCCCAGTAGAGAAAAACTAAGACATTCTAGAGACATTTTGTTCTCTCATAAAAATCATTTATTGGCACACCAGAAATGACAATTTTTTTCTAGTATAGTAGTTGTATGCATCTGTAATTGCAATTCAGTGTAAACTACATGTTACAAGTCACTAGAAATCTAATTAGCAGGATGAATTTAATAAAGAACAAGAGGAACTATGAGTCTACCACGGCCCAGCCATCGAGTCTCATTGGAGAGTAAATCAAATATCAAACTAGTGTTGTCCTGCAACAGTTTTTCTGTAGCCACAAGAAAAACCAAGACGCACATAAACAGGATAGCACCCATTCCATAAATTAGGTACACTTAACTAGAAAAAGATTGTAACTGATAGAACTAATCTAAATAAAGTAAGCACAAAAGTAAATAATTAGCTATTTACATATATTCCTTTTTGCCAAAATTTTGTTAGCTTTCCCATCCCACCTCTTCCCTTCTATTTGTTATTCTTGCTTTGTCATGGTGAATTTCTTGGCTCACTGAAAAATATTTAGACAACTAATTAGAACTTCTTTCTGGGTCCTACCTTTCCTAAAACTTCACGTCAAACTAACGAATTTCAAGGGTAACCTATGTAAGTCTATCTCTATATAGAAGTAAGATGCATTATTATTCTGCTATCAGTCATAGTAATGACATACAACCCCACGTTTTTCCAAACATTATTTGGACTACTCCAGAAAATTAGGCTGTGAATGGCAGCAGAGTGGATGGATTTTTCATTCAGAACAGGCACAGATAGTCTAATGGAGACAAGCATGTTTATCCTGAGAATGTGAATGCTGTGGACTGCAACTCAAGATCCCCCATTACTGAGAATGGGTCCTTTGCCCTCTGGTCACTCTTTATTTTTTCAGCTCTCAATTTTTAAGGCGTGGTATCATAGCAGCATCAGCAAATAAGAATGCTGACATCATTTCTACCAAGAAGGGCTCTGCGATGAGTGGCAGCAGGTACCATAATTAAATAGCGCAGCTGAAAGGGCATTGAGTTGGTACATTTCTGGTGCTATGCCCAGAATGTGTGGATTTTTAGCATCATTCTAGGAAGCCTGAAAGATCTTGCCCATGAGCCTCTTTGACCCTTGCCCATTTCCCTTCTAGTACATATGACAATTTGTAATTATTTTATTTTTGCTTTTTCTCCTACTGGAATATAAGCTCTGAAGGGCAGAGACTACGCCTGTCTGTTCACCACTGTGTCCCCACAGTGTCTAGAACATAATGTTCTAGTGTCTTGAACAGTGCCTGGTCAATAGTAGGTTCTCAATTAAAAGCTTGTATTAAATAAACGAACCAAATCATTGAGTCCCCTGGTTTGCCTGTGTCTTAGAGACTTTCCAGTTTTATACAATGGCCAGGGTTTCTGGCCTATCCTAATTACAGGGCCATCCTAATGATCCTACCCTGATGTGAACCTGTGTAGCAGATATTTTTGTGCTTCAATGAGTAGTAAAACTTCTCGGTGATAGATTCACTCTCCCAAAGCTGAGCTCTGCAGAGCTAACACTACAGGAGAGGTAACAGGGCAAGAACATTTTAGGAGATAAGCTGTATGCTACAAATTCAGCTCATTCTTCCCTACCTCCCCCTATAACCTCATTGTTTGATAGAAAGCTTAAGAAAAAAAGTTAGCAGGAGAATTTTCTCCTGGCAGTGCATGTCCAGTAAGTCACCAAAAAGCTGATCAGAAAAGAAAGAAAATATAACTCACCTACATAAAAAATTAAGTTAAATAAAAGCAAAATCTGGGAGTGGGAACCAAGTGACGTGGTGGACTGTCTAGGTCTTTTGTTGGTTAGAATTGTTGGACATGGAAGCAGAAGCAGGCATGACAGTAGAGGAGAGGTTGAAAGGGAAAAAGGCAGAGCTGTGGGTGTGAAGACTGTAGAGGACCAGCTTTTCTCTCCTCCTTCTCCTGCTCCTGCCAACTCTGCACCCCACCACGACTGGCTGAGCTCCTTGCTGTGGTTCTCGCAGGCGGAGGTAAGAACAGGCAGCTGGTGCCTCCACGGCACATCCTTAGGCTATTGATGCTCTGCTGGAGTAGAAGTCGGGGACTGGCAGCCCAGTGTGCAGCGTGACCTGGGGAATGAGACTGTGAGTCCTGAGACACATCATGCAACCCCCTGTCCCTTTACACAGTGCACCGTGGGTGTGTCCCTAACTCAAAAAGTGTTCTGTTTGCTTCTCTTTAAACATCTAGGCTACTGGGCATTAAAGGGAATTCAAGAAGAATCCTGCCTATGGTAAGAGGCTGCTCACCATGGCGGGCTCTCAAATCCTGGTGACATTTGATTATATGGTTCTCAGTCACCTGCCTCTTTTAAAGGATTCCGGGGAGATTGTGTTCCTTACAACTGAAGACATAGGCTTGGTTTTCAGGTAGTGGAGCCTGCTGGCCACACAACAGTGACCACTGCCAAATCCATGGATAGGGGACCGATTCGCAGAGACAGGACCGATTCGCAGACCCTTCCCTTATTACTTGTCCACTAGTTATTCCAATTAGGGCAAACATTTCTTTCTGGGGTTGCACAGATGATTGCCAGTTGTGAAAAAACATGACATTATACTATTTCACCAATTTCTGTATATCCCCAAACCTCAGTGGATAGCTATGGATAAAACTAGAACCATTTCATGCAGTTCTTGTCCCTGTCTTCTCCAGCCCAAGAGTCTTTATCAACAGATAATCAAAAGGTCCTGAAAACCCCTGAAGAGTATCTAGTATAAAATTCTTTGAAAGGGAAATGGCTAATGTGAAAATCCCTGAATGAGGTCTTTCTGAGACTCGCTTCTAGGGTAATTTATGGTTTTTCTTAAAGTGTAGAGGCTGAACTCTGAAAGATTAGATTCCAGCCTTCCAGAAAACCCCATCTCCTTGCAGGAAGAGAGAAGGGCAGGGGCTGCTAGTTTGCAATCAGTGTTACTGCACATACTGAAACACAACAACGAATTTTTATAAATAGTTTCCAAGGCTGGTACTGGGTAGGGCAAAAGTCATCTGTAGTGTTGTAATTCTCAAGCCCTATCTTAAGACAACCATTTGTGGAATGAGGCTCATAGTTGCTGATTAGAGGCCCAGCTCAGGAGGGAAGTGAAACCCTAAGCCCTGACAGCGGCTGGCAGGGCACAGCTCTTCCTCCATGCATGGCTCCGGTCCCCCTCTGGCCCCAGGCCAAGGGTCTCTCCACCATTCCTTGCCCAGGCAAGGACCCTCATGCCTTAGAAACTGTGCACAGGCTATTCCCTCAGTCTGGAAGGCTCCATGCAACTCACTCCCTCACTCCTTTAAGGCTCAGCTCACCGGTAACTGCAATAAGCCCTGCCTACACTGACCATCCTATTTAAGACTGCGGCTGCCCGCCCCAACCCCAGCACTCATGAACCCTTTACCCTACCATTGGTCTTTTCTCCACTGCACTAATCACCTTCCGACACACCATCTGATTAACATTGTGATTATGCTGACTTTTTATTGTCTATCTCCTATCACTAGGATGTAAGTTCTATGAAGGCAAGAGTTTTATCTGTTTTTTTTTTTTTTTTTTTTTTCACTGATGTATCCCAAACACTTTTAACTGTGCCTGGCACATTAAAGGCATTCTATAGATATTTCCTGAATGAATAAGAAGCTGTTGTTTTATTCTATAATAAATAATAATTAACTAACTTGTAGGTAGGGACTATGTTTTCTACTCCTTAGGACCTAACAGAGCCAAACAAGAGTGCAGAGAAGATGCTCAGATTTTCTGATAACGATACTAAAGTGTCAGTCTTACAACCTCACCTCTTCCCAGGCACTCCTGGAGCTTTAAGTCATTCCATTTGTTTTCATGCCAGTTGGTTAAAGGCTTTCATTTCTACTTAGAGGTGAAACTAGAGCTACAGGGATGATCATTAGCCAATCATGAAGAGAACTCCAGTTTCCTATGTGCTATTAACCACTCTGTGTCCAAGTATAAAGAAGATGATTATGTTTGGCGTGGAATAATAGCAGTTGTCAAGGCTGATCCCTTTCTCTCCTCCTCTCCTTCATGTCTTGGTCTGGGCCTTACGCTGTCAGCTTCCCTCTCTCCGGTTGGACTGTACGGCCCTGGGCGGCCTTTGAACTAGCAGCCAGCAACAGCTGTTTAACCTCAGGGGCAGGGTGCTTACCTGCACGTTCCTGTTCAGGCTGACCGCAGGGAAGAACAGGCCCTCCACGTTATCAAATGCTATGGGACCTTGTTGTTCATCGTTGATAAAAAATGTCAAGTTTTTTCTATTTAAGTCGAGGAGGACCCCAATTGTGGCCCCTTTTGCGATCCCTCCCTCAGTTCTGTAGGAAAAGAAAAAAATGGGGGTTCACTTGCTTGTGGTCACTCTAGAAGCTCCCCGCTTTTGTGTGGTGAAACCAGTGTCTTGCAACCTGTTTATAATCATCACTACCCCAAAACCTTTTCCTTAATCATCCCTCGCACATAAATTTTAATACTGCAGATATACTGTATACCTGTTGGTACTGTACTGTGTGTATATCTGTGCTTTATATATAAAAAGAGTATGATTTTTTGCTCCCTCCCGCCACCATCAATTTTCACTTCCTAGGGGGAGATATCCGCCCTTGTGAGTTGCTCTGCTGTTGCTGAGCGTGAACTCATTCATTAGGGTCTCTACTACTGAGTCACAGCAGTAGAAAACCAAACATTAAAGACCAGGAAAAAGTCGCCTTTGGGCTATCAGAGCTCTGACTCTAGGAATGTTGCACACTTTGTATAAATGGTGTAAATTAAATATCATTCAATACAAAGTGACTTAATTTGAAAGTCAAAATAAAGAAGCACTTTGGTTGCACCTAAACCACATGCATGAGAAATTGGATTTGGGGCCTTATGTTATCCATTAAACAGAAAAACTCATTCCAGAAGGATAGTAATTTTTTCGCTTGTTGCATTTGAATTAAGAACTCAGAGGCTGTCTGTGAAATGACAGCGCTGAAGAAGAGGCTTCTTCTCTGTACAGTGAAATAATTATACTCTGAGATGTAGTGATTTTAAGGAACCTGCATACAAATGCCATTTTACAAAGAATTGTGTCTTATGCTTCAATTGATGGTTTCACAAAATGCCATTAAACATGGATGATCAGATTTGTCTTTCCTGTTTTTTTGAGATCTAGCAATATTGAACTTCATTCTCATCTCAGCAGAGCACAGGAATTTGTGTCATTCATTTCCTCTTGCATGCAGGATACAGACTGTACATAGTCATTAAAAGACAGGTTACAAATTGCCTCTTGTTAATTCACAGGTTTAACAATGAAAGCACAAGTGACAAGCAGTTTGCATGCAAGCAGATGTGTTTAGCATTAAGAATGTTTTTCTCTGCACAGTGTGATGGTTATGTCATTATTCACTCCTGCACTTCAAAAAGATGCTAAAAGGGAAAAAGTAAGTGTGGCATTTGGGTGATAGCACTGGGAATCTATTGACAGAGAGTTCCCCAAAATGCCAATCACTGAAGATAACCACTTATCTACATCCAGTAGGATTTGCTTTCATGGTGAAATGGTGTGTGTGTTCACTTCAAGTGACAGCGAATAATACACACTTGAGCTATAGAAACTATCCAAGGGAAAAGGAGGCTTTAGGAGTCTACAGGCTGGAGAAGGGTCAGTGATGAGCATACAGAAAAAGATAAAACAGTGGAGTCCAATTATCCTACCACTGTCTGACTTGCTTTCCCTTTGATCTGGTTGAACACTACTGTATTTTTTTTTTTTTTTCAGAGACACTAATGAGAATGTATCCTGGGGAAATCTTGGAGCATAAGGTGGATCAGGGTCCACATTAGAAATTTCTCTGCCTAGGAAATTTGTGAAAAATACATTTGAAGAACACAATCAAATGAGAAAGGAAATCCATTATAGTATGTGTTCAATTATAATTATCTATATTTTGGTGGTAGAAGAAAACTTCAAGGAGATTACTATATTTCCTTTCCTTAGCAAACTGGGTGCTCTGAATTAATACAGTAATAAGAGAGTTCTCTTTAAGTAAAAAGTCATTCAAATTGGCACCCATAAGCTTTAGTTTAATGAATCGTAATAAGAACAATGGCTACTATTTTCAGGTGCTTCCAATGTAAGGCATTTTCACATATTTCATTTAGTCTTCAGAAGATTCCCACATGGAAAAATTTTATTATACGAATTTGATGGATTTGGAAACTGAGGTTCAAAAAAACGAAGTAATTTGTCCAAAAGTGCTTTTCTGATAAGTTGTAGGTCTGCCTGTTTCAGCATCCTGGATTGTTTTCTTATAATGGATATCTATCGGGATTCTTAGTTTCCAGCCATGGGTGAAATACAGCAATGAAGGGATTAGGAAAGTACTCAAGTCTCTATCATCATACAAAAAGTAAACCACCAGCATGGACTCAGCTGAGGCTCATAGACTGCCTGTGCTACTTAATGTAGACCACCTGCTTGATTTCCTTAATATGGTCTATGTAATAGGTTTTTGAACTGGGGCTCTCACTCCTGATCAGAAGCCAACGTGAAGAAGGCTTGGTTTGGGGGCTGCAGGGTACCTGTTGGTGTGCGAGTTGTTGTGCATGAACCAGCTCCGGTTATTGTCCACATACATTGCCCAAGCTTTGTCGTCCTTTCCTAACATCACATCCTTCATCACGTCCATGCGAGCCACGCCAAAGGCAGGATCAGGGTGGTTGTCATAGCGATCCACCGTGAGCTCCCAGTAGTGAACGCCCTTGGAGAAGCCAGTCTTCCCTAGCACCACCCGGTCATCATAGCTACTGCAGGTCACCGTCAGGTTGTCATTGGAGAGGATGATGTCCGAGTGTGCCGAGCCAGGGTCGAAAGCAAACCAGGCCACTGGGAACAACAGAAGGGAATCAGGTTATTAAGACAGACCCAACAAGCTCAGCACCAAAACATACTCCTGGGCGGGTGAGGAGCGTTGTGTAGCGTTTTCATGCTGCCATGCAGGAAGGAGGCGTCCAGGGCCAGGGCAGACAGGGGCACGTCCTGGGAGTTGGTACTCTCTGCACCAGAAGCAGACGGAGGACACACGACCGATTCAGCAGGGGTTACCTGGCTCAGACTGCACTCCCAACCAGGTGATCCGGGAGTGAAGTGGCATCGATTTTGGAAGGTGCAAGTCCCTTCACCTGGTGACTGGCAGAACAGTGCACCAGAGACATAAAGGGAGAGGGGATGCGCTAAGATGCCTGTGTAACCCCTGAGGCGGGGAGGCTAGGAGCTAGAGTCCTAGATGGAGGAGGGATAAAACACATGGAGTGAAATCAGGAAATATCCCTTCAGCAGAAGTGCTAACATCTAGTTGCTTTGAAGTTTTCCTTGGCTCTAGTGAAAGCTCATAAGCTGCGAAGCTATAAGCAACATAAATTAATTTTCATGAGTGATTGTGACTCTATGTAGGACAGGTTGCTGTCTGCATAACTTAAAAAACACAGTTTGCGTGCTACTCCTGAAACTAATACACGTCAGAAATTTTGCTGGAGCAGTAGGTATTTCGGACATTAGGTGCAGATAGAATGATGTCTTTGTACACATTGTTACGCCCCAAGTTCTAAATGCCACCTATACATATCACACTCGAGAGATGTAATTGCTGATTTATTGAATCTGTGAGACACCTCACATGCACTTTGATCTTTGCTATTGGGTAACAGAATAAGGTTATTGCATACCTGCCAACAGCTTTTTAATGTCAACTGTTGTCATTCCAAGTGAAAGGCATGGGGGAGAGAGATAGGAAGCAAAATTGACATGGATAAGAAAACGTGTCTCTCCTGACAGACTAGTACCCCAAAAGGACTCAATTTAAAACATCACATATACTAAACAGGTGCTCTCTGACTTGTACCTTTACCCACATTTAGTGCTCATAAAGAGTGCTGTGCATTGATGTATAAGAAAATCGGGGAAAAAGTAAGCTTTGAGGCATCACATTAAAAACTACAGGCATCTTTTCCATTTTTTAAGAGTTTGAGAAACTGCTATAACAGGGTTAGAATGACAACTAGACAATTTTATTGATATAAGACAAGCTGCCGCTATTTATTTTGTGAAGGAAATTGAGCACATCAATCACGTAAGTAAAAGATAACAATTACAATAGGTATACTTGCCTAATTGAGAGTAAGGTGCAGATTGTGTCTCAAAATTGCATCCTACAAAGAGATACTACACATCAACGCTATGAAACAACAACCAGGTTGATAAAAATTACTTGTATACACTTAAAAAGCACCAGTTGAATATAGATACCAGAGGCCTGATCCATGAAAAAACAAAGCCCTTTTTATATTAGTTTACTTTGTTGGGTAAAAAACTGCCTCTCTGCGCTTCTAAAATGAAAAGCACATCTTTTTACCATTTAATAAATCCTCCTCCAGTTGATCCTGAACTCTGTAGCTGAATTTTTCATCTTTCCAAGTTCAATCTTTTCCTCTAAAGTTCCCACAGTAAGAAGGCTAGCTGTTTTAAAAATGAGGAAAATGTGCTTAATTGAAATGGAGAAATCACTGGATTTTGATAAAATTCTGCTCTCACTATTCTAGGCACTTCTGACTCTGGTTATGCCAAAAGGTCTTCATTGTGACTTGAGCCCAAATTAAATATAACTAAATGTGTAATGTAATCCATTTGTTAATATATACATCTTATTATTAATATGACAAATGTGTTAAAACTACCTCCTCTCCTTCTTAGGAGAGAAGACCCTTCTCACCTGAGGGAGGGGAGGTGGGATGGTAGAAGTGAGTGTGGTCTCAGAGATATATTAGAATCCCCTGTGGAACTTTTTCAACCCTCTCCCTTCCCTAAGATTTGGATACCTGTACCCCATGAGAAACTACATTGGGTGGAGGAAGACTGCCTAGTCTTAAAATGTTCAAAGCTGTGTGATCTACAATTTCTAGTGGTGTCGAGGACTGATCTAGAAAATGTGGTTTTGATGAACACTGGGGGATAAAGAAAGGATCATTTAATTTATTTTTCTATTTAGTAAGGCCTTTATATGCTAATTCCTAAAACATTTGCAGGATAACGTGCTGACTTAAAAGAATTTTACAAGAATTAAAAAAGCAACTTACTATAAAAAAGGACTAATGGTTGAGTTAAAAACAAAATACAAAAATTATGATCTTATTTTTGGTTAGTTTGCTTTTCTCTGGGATGAATTCACATGGAAGAGAATCATTTCCTCCCATCTCATGGCTGATTTTTATGTTTCGTTTCTATCAATTATCACTTCAATTCCTATTCATGTGTTAGAGCATAATGAGTATGGAACACCTGGAGTTTTAAAACTGACTCTCATATTCAACTTTGGAAATAAGTTTGTAGAATCTGAATTAGGGCTTTAAAAACTTTTAAATGAATCATGCCTTGTGCAACTTTTTTTCAAAACAAATATTCTGAAATCTTTTTACACTATTTTAAACACATTATCACACATTTAAGATTCAACAATACAACTAGAATAATGCTCTTAAATACACCCATCAAATATCCCAAAACTCACATTTCATTTTATTCTTGAGACAATATACATTACAAAGACTGTAACAATATTTCAGTACATTAGACACAAGGGAAAAGAGTTTCATAACAAAGCATGTTGGGAAGCCATAGTGCACAGAAAAACAATAAGAAACATAAAAGCACAAAGAAAAATGTCATTTTAAAGAGAGCTTGAAGTCCCCGCATCCTTTTTGCACTGTCATGCTGTGGCCTTCTTCATTCCAGAATGTGGGATGAGCAAAAAGAATAAAATAAAAAACAAAAGAAACCTTTGGAAATGTGAAATGTGCATCATGTGTATCCATGATTACAATATAGTCCTGAAGAGATCAAATAGGTCTGCATCTTAGATATTTTAAGATTCTATTTGCTAGGCAGTGTTCGCTACAAAGGAACACAAGTCTAGCTTTGCTGCAATCAGCCTTAGGCTCTGTCACAACCGGCTTGGCTGTGGGAAACTTCCAGGAGGCCAGACTTTTTGATTACTCAGATCTTTGGTCATTAGGCATTAGGAGTTAAGGGTTTCTAATCCAGCCAGCAGTGATCCCACCCCGTTGCTAGGAAAACACTCAGCCAGGAGCCCCACTGTCCTAGCAGTGAGCACAGGCTTTTGCAGAAAATGCTTTCACTTTCTGCTCTTTGGATTGCCTGCTTTATAGGATGCTTTCTGCTGTTGGTGTGTTTTTACTTTTATTTTACTTTGTCAATAAAGATCTCTTGAGTCTATGTTTAATCAGACCACTCCAGGCTGGATGCACTGATCCAGTCTCCCAGACACCGCTGGTTTCCTGGATACAGAAGGGCTGCAAACATTACTGCCACGGCCTCCACTCAGCTAGCACCTGTGCCGTGCTATGCCACTGCATGTGATGACAGAGCGGGTTATCCATGGTGGTACCAGCTTGTGCAAAAAGAGTAACTTCACTCATCACTTTCTGATGCCGTTATACATAGACCACAGCTCCATGGTTGCTCCTTGCACCACACAAACAAGAACACCACAAAGCTCCACCATCCCGATGCTCCTCATACCGGAAGCAGGCCACAGACACAGAGACTAGCTCATCCCCCTCACCACACACATGAATGGCAAGAACAAAACACGCATTTCAGAGATGCCTTCAAGGCACAGAGATCAAGGGGAAAGGTCTGAGGAGCTCAGCTCACCCGGTGCATTGAGAGACTGTAAAGAGGAATGCAAGCTCAGCTGGTGGGGTGAGGATCGGAAATCAAAGTAGGATCTCCCAGGGAAGCTGGGTTGTAGATTAAGGGTGGAGGAGAAAGGACTCATTCTACGGAGCGGCAATCTTTCCGAAGGCACTGGAAAAGGGAGGGTCTGTTCTTCTGAATCTGTGTCTAAATGTAAGATCAATGCAAACTAGAGATCAGAAGTCTGCTATGTCCCCGTGCATGGTTCCCCAAGACCTGCCTTAACAATGCATTCATACAAAGCCTCATCTTTCCCACAGGGTGCCACACTCAGGCATTTACAAAGCCAACGTGCCTGGGGGCAGGGAGGGAATTTTCGGCAGATCAGGACCCAAGACCAGAGGACACCTCCAACATCATAGGCGATTGTTGTCATTTTCTCCCAATTTTTAGTGGTAGAAAATTGGAAGGTTTCCTTTTAATTAAATAAAATATTTTTAGTGAATGTATAAAATGTAAAGGCAAATTTTACCTATTGATGACCAAGGGGATATTATTTTACCTTCAGTTGTCCTGGGAGTTACTACCTACTCAACAATGGTCTCTCAAAAGGTTTCTATTTAAGAGATGGTGATTTTTTACAAACTGTTTCCTATTCCATATTTTCCCCTTTCTCTCCTAATGTGTATTTTTCTGTTAGATGGATGAGCTGATTTTTCTACACCAGCACACTCCAGACTCTGTCTTTGAATAGGGGAGGAAATGTGGGGTGGTCTAAGGAAGACAGGGCTGGACAAGTAAGCAGGGAAGGAGCCTTACCTTTGTTTCTGAATTAGGATCAGACTCTAGGGATGTCACTTGACCATCTTTGTTTCTCTAATGATAAACAGACTGTAGGCAGTGGTGAGGTGCATTGGTGGCAAAATGTCTGTTTCTGTTCAGATGGTCAGGTTTGGCCTGAAGATCATTATTATATCAGACTAAAGACTTAACAATTATTTGATCTGGTTTTAGAAGGGCATGAGTTAGTTTCTCTAAATTACTAAAATTGCTCCTTTCTATTTTGTCAAACAATAGCTGGTTCTATGCATGGTGTGGTCTAGTCAGAGATGGATCTTTCACCAATTGAAGCCTTCTTAATATTCAGTCTAATAGCAATAATTTAGGAAATACAGACGGTAGGAAGGTAATATTCTATGTCCACAATCACAAAGGAACTTTCTTCTCATTGAAATAATAATTTCGTTTTTGTGACCAGGGGGTATTTCTGTGAATGTTTTTCTGGTTTGAATCAGTTACCAGCAATTCTTTGCTGGACATACACTTCTATCAAAATGCTACTCTGCATGTTCAAGCAAAAATAACCGGAGTGTGTATGTGTGTAGAACATGATCCTATGTGAAGAACTCAGAACGAGGGCGTTGGCAAGTTTTAATTTAATACCTCCAAGAGTCAGCCTCTGCACTCACAACACTAAAGTTAGCTTTTCAGGCTTTAGACTTATCTGTGGGGGGATGACTTTTAAAAAATAAAAGTATAAACCAGATCTCCCAGAAAAGGAATTGCTATTTATGGAGTTAAGACTTTGTGTTCCCACTAAGAATACATTTAAGTTTTCTTCTACCTAAACTTCATACGGTTTGAATGACTTAATATCATGTATTATCATTTCTTTCTTCAGATATGATAAATCAAAAATTATTTGTTGTGATCATCTTAAGGGGAAATTAGCCTTTGAGTGTAATAGAAAAATTCAAAATACAACACCCAAGCGCCACAAACCGGCATGGGCTTCTTTTAAGGAGCTAGGGCATTTACAACCATATTTATGTCAATACAAGATTTTATTTATTTATTTATTTATTATGCATTATTTATTATTTTTTGAGACAGGGTCTCACTCTGTTGTCCAGGTGGGAATGCAATGCCACGATCTCAGCTCATTGCAACCTCTGCTTCCTGGATCAAGTGATTCTTCAACCTCAGCCTCCAGAGTAGCAGAGACTACAGGCGTGAGCCATCATGCCCAGCTAATTTTTCTAGTTTTTGTAGAAATGGGGTTTTGCCATGTTGTCCAGGCTGGTCTTGAACTCCTGAGTTCAAAGCGATCTGCCTGCCTCGGCCTCCCAAAGTGCTGAGATTATGGGCGTGAGCTACTGCACCCGGCCTAAAAAATTTTTTTATTAACAAGAATTTGCTTGGAAATGTATTTTTCACTAGGTGTGACAGTCAATTCATTATATTGAAAATATTTGTTGCTTTACAATTTAATGGAAAGGACATATAAAATAAGATGAATTTCAGAGTGTATTGAATTCCCAAGCAGTTATCTGAAAACCAGTGAAGAGATGTTTACTGAACGCAGACCTTGGGGAGTGTATCCAAACCCATCATAAATTGTACTCACCTTTTCTATTCTCAGCACCAAGAAGAACTTAGAGTAGGTGATGGCACCCCTTTGTAGGGTGGGGAGTGAGGGTAGCTATGGTTGTTCACAGGATTAGTAACTTGACACTAAGATAGTTATGGCTCTTCCTATCCTTCCATTTGGATCCACTGTTTACTGATGACCCAATTTTCCTTGACTCCTCTCACTCTTGAATTATGCCCTCTAATCAGGCAAGTTTATTTAACATCCATATTGTACAACCATTTCATTTTTGTTTTTGAGTTTTTTCCCCATCTATGACCTCCCATTCCCTACCAGCTGGGCTTTTACCGTATTTTCTCTAAGTAGCTCTTAACAACAACAAAAAATCCTACCTTGCAATGAGAACTTTCCAAATGAATTACAAGAGAGATACATTTTCCAACTGATCCCAGCTTGATTAAACAAGCAATTCACCCCTCATACCCTTCCCCATGGGCGTGTAGTGCACACGCTGGGTCAGCTGCCTATAAGTCATCTATACCACTCCACATTACCTTAGATTTCAGAAGTCTTAGAGAGAAGACACTTAATATCAGAGGAGCTGCCATCAAGCTTCCCTTTGAAGTTCCCTGGGATGAGGAACTCATTGCTTCAAGCCAGCTCCCTCTAGTTGGCAGTTATTGCTTATATTGATCTAGACATACCTCTTTGGGAGCTCCACTCTCCAATTGTAGCGTTACTATCTGGGGCCACATGGAACAGATCACTAGTTCTTCAAGTATTTGAGGCCAGTCACCAATCCTCTTTAAATCTTCCCTTTTCTGGGCTAAATAGAGTCAATGTCCAACCATTTCACTATGTATGGATTCCAAATCCTTTACTCTCCTGGTCATGCCCTCTGGACATGTTCAAAGGCATGAATCAAAGACAATATGACAACATTGAGAAGAGTATTGCCACTCCCTGGTTTAGCCAAATCACACTTAACTCACATTGAATGTGCACACACCTACTTAAGTGTGTATTCTGCGTTATGCTCATGGGATGCAGGAAGAATGCACACACTACTTCCTCACCTCCCCTTCAAAACACAACTATCACAATATGGAGAAGGCTTCTCAGCCATTCATATTCTATTAGTAAAGACAAAGAGGAATGAGGTTGTCATTTTTTTTCACAATACATGATACAAAGCTATGTTTCAGGTCATAGCTAATATGCAGGATAGTAATTATTATTAATTTTTAACTTTATAGTTCACTAGAGAAAAATGAGGAGCTCCTGAAGAGACTTTTAACATCACATCATGTTTCATCACATGCAGGGATCCCGTGTGGTTGCCGAGCTTTGCTGAGTGAAAGCAGTTTAGCAGGAAAGAGCAATGGAAAACAGTATGTCAGTGGCTGAATGTGGTGACTCTAGGCATAACTATAACTCTAGGATGGGACTGTGTTCATAATGAATACGTATCAAGACATGCTTTCCATCAACTCTGTCAATGACCATCGTTTTCCTCTTGCTCTTTCCTGGACTTCTTTCCCTTCCCCGCTAGGACTGGCTGGAGTCTGGAGTTAAGGTCTACATAAGGGCAGAGACCTCTGCTTAAAAAAAGCAATCAAGAATCAACAAAGCAGATTGGCTGGAGACCACTTGTATTATTGACTGAGAATATCTAGGTGATGTACCCCTGTTTGGCCACCATATATTTCTTTTGTTTCTTTATTTCTTTTTTAGAGACAGGGTCTCATTTGGTCACCCAGGCTAGAGTGTACTGTGTAGTGGTGATCACAGTTCACTGCAGCCTTGAACTCCTGGACCCAAGGGATCCACCTCCCTCAGACTCCTGAGTAGCTGGAACTACAGGTGCATGCCACTACACCTGGCCAATTTTAAATTTTTTTTGTAGAGACAAAGTCTTTTTATGTTGCCCAGGCTGGTCTCAAACCACTGGCCTCAGACAGTCCTCCCACCTCAGCCTCCCTAAAGTGTTGAGATTACAGGCGTGAGCCATGGCACCCAGCCCGTATATTTCTTTCATTTGTTCATTAGCCAACGCTATTGAACACCTATCATGTGCCAGACAGTGTAGTAGAATTGAGCAGTTGGGAAACATAAAGTTGGCAGGAGACTCAACCATAAGAAAAATAATAATTTAGAGAAAATCAGTGTTATATATTATTGATTGGTTTTTACACTTCTGGGGGTGGAATTTCTTGACTGACTCCAAGTACAGAGTACTAAAAATTTTTGCAGATGTTGTAGAAGATTTGAAAAGGTAGTCTTTGGGGTGTTATTTTTGGAATCTAAAGAGGAAAAGCAAATAGACTGTGGTTGCTTATGATAGTGTATACTAATCCAGCATCCTTTGTGTCTGGGAGAAGTCTGGGTTGTCCTCTTGTCTGTAGTGAACAACTTTGTAATTTAAGCAGTCCTTGAACCCAGGTCCAATAAGATGGTTGTATTTTGGAGCACGGT
This sequence comes from Mandrillus leucophaeus, assembly GCF_000951045.1. Classification (NCBI taxonomy): domain Eukaryota; kingdom Metazoa; phylum Chordata; class Mammalia; order Primates; family Cercopithecidae; genus Mandrillus; species Mandrillus leucophaeus. The sequence continues at coordinate 5,734,640 of NW_012106475.1, read as the reverse complement.
AAGGCAAGACATGTCACTAAGAATTGTACAGTGTTAAAAGATGAGTTTCAACTCAATTATAAACCAGCTGTAAAGTAATTTGCTTTTGTTGGGAAGATTTTAAAAGAGACAGAGAAATGAATGAAGAATGAGGCTGTTTTCGTAAATGGTCTTATAAGCAGCCAAAGTCACAATTATGTCCAACTGGTACATAATTTATAATAAAAGGTGGTATTTTAAGCTTTCTTAAGTGTGGCATTAATTGCAATTGAGAAGTGAGAAACAAATCTGTTTTGAAAACTGTCTTTTAGAAGAATGAAACAGCCTTTGCCACCCCAAGGACAGCGGCATACTTCATCACCAGGTTCTCCATTCCAATTTAGAATACAATGGCATTATTTATAAGGAACTATCATCAGGAGAACTGAAAATTCCTGTATTTCAATTAGATACAGAGGATTCCAAAGGACTAAACTGCTTTCCAGAGTATCAGTTGCAAAGCACACTTCCCAGAACCAAAAATGGGGTTCTGAATCTAATTCAGTCCTATGGAAAAATGCAAGAAATTCCCTGGGATATCACGCATGTGTCAAAATTTAAAAGAACAAAGTATCTCTCTTTTCTGGGCTCTGAAACCTATCATTATGCCTCTCACCTTGGATTTTGTAAAATTTACCCAAATATGGTCAGGTATGATTACCTACCTTGAGAACTTTGTCCTGGAAATGCATATTCTTCTAACTATTTTTGGAGAGGCCCAGATGCTCTGGGTCAGGAAAAGCAGAGACAGAAAAACCATCTTTCAGTAGACCAGATACATTTCCTTATGTGATCCTTTATGAATCATTTTCTATTAGTGTTGAATTTTCAGTATCATAGGCATAACTTTAAGACTCATCATGACCCTTGGAGGAGGCAGGAGGTATCTAATGCTGCTTCATAGCATTTTCTGAAACAACTTTCAACAGTAATTTTAGAGAGAGAAGCCACAGAGGTACTAATTGTAAAGACTTAGAGGTCCTCAGCTCTAAGTCCGTAGTTTTAGAGATGACAAAACTGAAGTTCAGAGAGGCTAAGGGACATATCCAAGTTACACCACGGCTGTGGAGAGATACAATAGAGACTCAGGTAGGATCAATTCCTGGCGGATAAAATTTTGGGGTGATGAGACTATTGCTGCTCCTTTGTAACCCAGAAATATACAAAAGGTAAAGTTTATGCCACTGGCCCCAGAGCACATTCCAGTGGTCTCAGTGGGGACCAAGGTTTGTGTAGAGGACCTAATAAACCTCAACTGTGTTAAGGATAAATCTCTTCTTCTCTAAATAGAGTGGTTAGTTTATGTAGTGGTTAGGGATTGGAAAGGCACACACATCACTGTCCTCCTTGGAACTTTGGCCAGAGGGATTAGATGGGCTGAGGTGTTGCCTATAGTTGTTCTTCTGACAGGTTCTTTGTTGCTCACAAGGTCACAGCATTTCTGGAGGTCTCAGCACATCAGGGTGCAGTACTTATGCTGGATCAAAATCACTATTAAATATGGGCAAAGGAGCTGGGCACAGTGGCTCATGCCTGTAATCACAGCACTTTGGGAGGCCAAGGCATGAGGATCACTTGAGGCCAGGAGTTTGAGACCAGGCTGGGCAACATCGTGAGACTCTGTCTCTATGGAAAAAAAAAAAAAAAAAGCCAGGTGTGGTGGCATGCCTATAGAGCCAGTTACTTGGGAGGCTGAGGCAGGAGGATCACTTGAGCCCAGGAGGTCAAGGTTACAGTGAGCTACGATCGTGTCACTGTACTTCAGCTGGGCGACAGAGTGAGACTGTCTCTGGAAAGATAAATGAATGAATGAATAAATAAATAAGTAATTGCAAAAAGATTCTGGACAGATGCATCTGAGGCCAATTTGCATTCAGACAAATGGAAGCATAATTCTTTTTTTTTTTTTTTTGGAGACGGAGTCTCACTCTGTCCCCCTGGCTGGAGTGCAGTGGCGCGATCTCAGCTCACTGCAAGCTCCGCCTCCTGGGATCATGCCATTCTCCTGCCTCATCCTCCTGAATAGCTGGGACTACAGGCGCCCGCCACCACGCCCGGCTAATTTTTTGTATTTTTAGTAGAGATGAGTTTTCACCGTGGTCTCAATCTCCCGACCTTGTGATCCGCCCGCCTCGGCCTCCCAAAGTGCTGGGATTACAGGCTGGAAGCATAATTCTATATTCTGTCTGCACCATTAAATCTTTTCTGGGTAGTTTCCTTTGATGCACAGAAGAAGGAGCCACCACACTGAAAGGGGCAGTGTGATGCTGAGAGTCTAATCAGGGAGAAAGACATTTTAATCTTTATGAGTAACATTGTCTAGGCCCACTTTTTAGAAAGCAATTTTTAAGATGTAGTTTCAAGAATCCCAACCTATTTGTCATTAGATAAAACAATCCTGAAAAATGCTGGGTAGATGGCTTGAGAGCCAGCCTTCTTTTCTTGAATTATTGCTGACTACCTTCTCTCCACTTTCCCTCCCAGTTAGGACAGGAAGGGCTGGAAAGCTTCTGTGAATAAACGGCTCTGTCATGTCAACCCAAGCAGGGCTCTGAGTGCCAGATCTCATTTGGTAGTAACTTTCAAAGGCCTCAGAGATGTAGCTCTGATATTCCTTTTCCTTCCTGGGCAAATCTTGTCACTGCCAGCCAAGAGCATCCACTGGTATCAGTGGGTGAAGGGCCTCTCTAGGTGACCTGCTCATCTGGGATGGGAGGGAGCTGGAGGAAATTTCTGCAAAGACATGAAAATGGGCACAGGACCTGATAAAGAGCTTGGATATGATGCTAGAAATGACGGCCACTCCCACATCTTCTTAAAGCTGGAATGCTTTTTTTTTCAAAAAAACTTTTTTTTTTTTTGAGATGGAGTTTCACTGGAATTTCACTTTTGTTGCTCAGGCTGGAGTGGAATGGTGCAATCTTGGCTCACCGCAACTTCTGCCTCCCAGATTCAAGCGATTCTCCTGCCTCAGCCTCCCAAGTAGCTGGGATTATAGGCGCCCACCACCACACCCAGCTAATTTTGTATTTTTAGTAGAGATGGGGTTTCTCCATGTTGGTCAGGCTGGTCTCGAACTCCTCACCTCAGGAGATCCGCCCAACATGTTGCAAGTACTAAAGTCCTACTTCTAGCTGGGATTTCTGGATGAGCACTTGAGGCAGCTACCCAGTGCTGCTTCATTTTGACAAGGTGTTTTCAGTCACCTTGCAGACAGACTTTGGATAGTTTTCCCTCTCTTTCCATTTGGTTGAGTGCAAATAGCACTTTTCTAATGTTAGCATCACAGCGGACTGTGCTGAGCACTGGGGGCTTAAAGTCCTGGATCTAACATATTATTATACTTAATCTCTCAGCAGCTCAGTTTCCCATAAGTAGAGAAAGATGACGATAATAATACCTTCCTCATAAAGTATAGTACTAAGAATAATGGGCCATCTAAAAATATTCACAGCCGAATCCCCAGAACCTGTGAATACGTTATTATCCATGGCAAAGGGGACACTGCAGAGGTGATTACACTAAGGATTTTGAGATGGGGGAATTATACTGGATTATCCAGGTGGGCCCAAGGTAATCACAAGGGTCCTTATCAAAGGCAGCTAGGGGCTACATGGTGGCTCATGCCTGTCATCCCAGTACTTGGGGAGGCCAACGGAGGAGGATCACTTGAGGCCAGGAGTTTGAGACCAACCTGGGCAACACAGCAAGACCCCACATCTACAAAAAATTTTAAAAATTAGCCAGACTTGGTGGCACATGCCTGTAGTCCTAACTACTCAGGAGGCTGAGATGGGAAGATCCCTTGAGCCCAGGTGTAGGAGGCTGCAGTGAGCTATGATTGTGCCACTGCACTGCAGCCTGGGTGACAGAGTGTGACCTTGTCTCAAAAAAAAAGGAAGGTAGAAAGGTCAGAAAGAGATTGGAAGATGCTACATGTCTGGCTTTATAGCCACAAAGTCTATTTAAATAGACTAAATAGATAGAATTTGTCCTACAAAGTCAGATGTCTAGCCCCTACCTAAATAGACTTTGTAGGCAGAATCTATTTAGGTAGGAAGAGGGAAACTAGAGAAAAATAAACAGAAAATGTCTCATCCTGTTCTCAACCCTGTATGATTTTTTTAAACAGGAGTACAGCTTGTCTCACACATAGCATAAACCTCAGAACTCTGAGTATTAAGATGGTCTTGTTGTATAACGTTTTCAACAGATACTCTTTTGCAGATGGTTTCGAAGACTGTGGCACAGCCATGATGGCTATTAGATGAATTAATTTAAAGATATACATGGCCAAGTTTTGGGGCTTGAGGGCTTTATTTTAAAATTTCATTAAAATTCTTAATTGCTTACAGTTATATTTCATCTTAAGTCAGTATAATTTAGTTTAGATATGCAACTGGCATTTTTTCCATGGGTGTCTTTGATACCTCTCCAGGAACTTTGCTTTCAGAGAACTAACCACAGTTGAACTCATATAATAATGCATTCTCCTTTCCTTTTCTCTCTCTCTCTCTTTTTTTTTAAGATGCAGTCTCACTATGTTGCCCAGGCTAGATTCAAACTCCTGGGCTCACAGGATCCTTCCGTCTCAACCTCCCAAGTATCTGGGATTACAGGCATGAGCTATGGCACCTGACTCCTTTCCTTTTCTCTTAATAGTACGTTCTTTATAATTTCCATTGAATTTAATTTGTACTGTTTTCCTAATTCTCCTATAAAAGTTTTATCTTCCTGCTAATCCTTTTTCCCTTTTTTTTTCAGTGTTTATCACAATGTGTAAGAATGGAACTATTTATATGTTTATTTCTCTAAGGCTTGTCTCTTTTTCTAGCTTGTAAACTCCAGGACAGCAGGGATAACATCTGTTCAACACTCTATACCCACAGCCTAGTGCACAGTGGTCACTTATCAAGCACTGCCCAATAAATAGACAGATAAATTTGCTTTTGAAGAAAAATACCAATCAGAATTTATAGTAATGTAGACATTTGACCTCCCCTGCATAATGTTGCCTTTAGATCCATAGGTTTTGTGAAAGCTCACAGAGTACAGAGCATAAATGATGAGCAATTTAAACCTCAGACTAAATCCATGTCATTACAAGTTAGACTTCTTACTGCATATGAAATTTTACCCTTCTGTGATACAGAATTTTTGTTTTGAAGTTTGAAAAGGGATTAACTCTTGCTAAGAAGAAGGTGACAGATTTTGTTACACTAGAAAGCCAGAATGCACCACCCCACCACCCCCAATACCAGCAAAGAAAAAAAAATCTCTAAAGCAAACCTTTCTGGAAACTGTAGGAAATAAGATTAATAAAGTATAAGTGCAGTGAATGTACCAAAACTCTGTTAATAGCATTTTTCTCACTGATTTCTAAAAAGCAAACGAAAAAGAGATAATTATTTAATCCTATAGGCTTTCTCTATTGTTACAGATTGATCAAATCTTTTTTTTTTAAAATAAGCTATTCACTACATCTTTTCTTGCTTTCTAAATCTTGTCTCACTGGATGTATTAGAATGAGGGAGAAACAAATAGAACAAACCAAAGTTATGGAGAAAGTATGTGTGTGAACTTTATTTCATTATGAGAAAATTACTTCTGTGCAGTAACAGAGAATACTGATATCTATATGATGATAGGCTTTTCTTTGTATTCAGATACATACCTTATATTTGTACACAATATATAAAATTCATGGAGGAAATTAATTTCTACAGTACAGTTTCTTTGTTGGAAGAGAACTTGTTCCGTTTGTTTCATCTAGAAAATGACCCCAGTTCTGTGACTGTGGTACCAAGGATCGCAGTTCCAATCCTGTAATTTATTAAATTAGACACCATAATCTTATGAACATTAAGATAAACTGAGGCGCTACATCCTCCTGCAGGATGAAACGAGAGACATAAGTGCTCAGGCTGTTATGCTAATAACTGATTTTTAGCAGAATAGTATGATTCCCATGATGTATTATGAATAGAAATAGTTTTCCCGTAGATCTGATAACACATATTAGCAACATTGCTACAAATTTCTCTCTGCTCTGCAGGCATGCACTTCACTCTTCAATCAAACCACCTTGTACACACATGGGAAATGAGGCCATCACCAGCAAGGGCCTTCTGCATTGCATCTAGGAAAGACTCTTGGAGGGCTTTAGCAGTTAGCATGGTATTTTGAGAAAAGAGGCAACTGCTCTCAAACTGATAGGTCCTCCCTGAGAGAAGTTGCTAAAATGATAATTCTGGGGGAAGCTGTAGCTGCCACATCACTGTACTCCAAACAGGAACAGGTCATGTGGGCATTTTCCCTCAGCATATCCTTCTCTTGGAATAGCATCATTTAGACTGACAACTGCTCCCCAAAGCACTGTTTTCATGGCTAGGGGCCTTTCATCCTTGCTGTGGGATTCAAAATTGTGCTTGTTTTTAACCATGTGAAGCATTTTAGGGTGACTGGCACATGTTGAGGTTTGTGGGAAGTGGGAAAAAACACCACCATAGTTCTTTTAGCTAACATCTTGAACTTGAACAAAATCAACATAATTAGTTCTGCAGAGGGAAGTTATGGAGAATCCTGGTGAAGTGGCGGGTGACTTCTTTGATTAAAATGACACCCCAAAGTGTCAGAATGCTTTGGCACCAGCCACAAATACCTCTTTGTAGGTTTAATTTCATGTGTCTTGTTTACTCTTAACATGAAAATGTTAAAAGCCTCAGAGGTTGTATCTGGTCATCAAATTCAAGCCTCTTATCTGAGACACATTACATGTCTCTGATGACCAAAATATTTAAAGTATAGCTAAGAAGCAAAAATTCTCTAGAGATGAACTTTGTACGGTGGCTCTAGGCAGCCTAGCCAAGATTGGAGGGGCTGGCAAAGATGAAAATGGTGGGTAATGCGAAGTTGCTGGTCTCTTCCTGTTTGGTGCCACAGGAAGTCTCAATCCTGGTGCTGACGGCCTCAGTTTTGGGTATGAAACGGAGGCGGTCTAAGTGGGTAAGCCAGGAGCGGCCAACAGACTCTCTCTGAACAGCTCTAGCACCCCACACCCATTTGAAACACATTCAGTCATACAAATCCACAGCTGGAAAGAACCTAGGTCCCACCCTCAGAACAAGCAAGTACTACAGAGTAACTTAGAATAATCTGGGCAAAACTGGCACATGATGTGTATTGGTGGAGAATGGGAGCCTGCTCTAGAGCCTAGATACATTCGTCTTACACACCGGGGGCACATTCAGGCCTTCATTTTTCAGCTTCTTCAACTGCAGCTTAGTTAGAGTGTTATCAAAGGAAGCCGCCGGCCCAAGCCATTTGAACTGCCGATGTGGAATCTTTGGTTTGATCACATCCACATACCATAGGCTCTCTAAAGGCAGGAGAGGAACAGCGGCTCTGTGCAGAATGCAGAGCGAGTCATGGAAACACTGCAGGAATGTGGGCAGTGGTGGGGTTACCTCCGGGCTTGCCAGCCACTTTAGATGCCACGCAGTTCTCGCTCTGAGGGATACTGCTGAAGGGCCTTACCCTCAGACGTTTGGAGGACCAGGGTCTTGCTGTACGGGCTGACTCCTGTTTTGTTGAAGGCCTTGACCCGAGCGTTGTATGTGCTGTTGAAGTGAAGACCATCCACAGTGCACATCGTCTCTTTCCCCACATACACCTCCTGAGAGTCAGCAAAGAACAGGACAGCACTTAGCCTGCAACCTTTTGAGGGGCGAAGAAGGCAGTGTCGCTCAGTGGTTAGGAGCAAGAGCCCTGGTGTCATTCTAATCTGGATTTGAATCCTGTGAGATATTGGGCCACTTAATTTACCTTTTTAGCCTCAGTCTCCTAATCTGTAAAATGAGATAACAATATCCACCCTATGAGGTTGGTGTGAGGATTACTTAATGTTGTATATGCAGATTAGCATCATGCCTTGTATTTAGCATGGGCCAGGCAGCTAATGAATGGTCGTTATTAGCAGCTAGGGCTTAAAAAAAATAAAACTGAGAGCTTATAGTTCAGATTACACTTATTAACTTGGCATTGATACAGTATATGACCCCTACTGAGCTCCTTATCCATAGTATGGTTTGTAAAAAACATGTTTGAAACCATGAAAACAGGAAGGTGGTCTCTGTCCTATGTTTAGAACTCCTCTGATGACTTCAGAACTGTCACAAAGATTACACTCCAAGCCACAGGGGGATAGATTTTCATCACAGTACAGAGGGAAGGCGGAGGAAACAGGGAAAGGAGGAAGAATGACATTTCAAAGGCTTAAAATAAATCCTAGCATAATGTGTCTTTAGCATAGGTTAGGCATTTGCCTCCCTCTTCAGCTGTACACACTGCAAAATTATGCTGATGTAATGAATAAAAATAATTTGCATTCAAAACACAGCCTTAAAATGACAACTCTCTGGTAGGATACTAAGAAGACCGGGATCTTGGATCGCCCATCAATTCATTACTCCTGCTGGAATAACAAAAATCAGAATATTATGCCCTCTCATTCAGTGCATCTCAAACTTTACGTGCATATGAATCACCTGAGGATCTTGTAAAAATGCAGTTGCTGATCCAGTAGGTGTCTGGGGTGGGGTCTGGGATTTTGCATTTTTAACAAGTTCCCAGGTGAAACCAATGCTGCTGGGGGAGGACCGCACTTTGAGTAGAGGAAAAAGTCAAGACAAAATAAGAGAATTAATTTATTTAAAGAATTGGGAAAACCAGGAGAGTTACTTTCCCAGGAGAAAAAAAAAAGATAATAAATGGCAAAGAAATGCTCTGAAAATGACACAGGAACTGAAAAGGCAAAGTCAGGAATGAGAAACCGACAAATAGACAGGATTTTACACACATACAACATACACTGCAAAAGACATGAAATGGAACCTGAGGCCCTTATCTTGGAAAGAAAGAAATTAGATTTTATCATGCCAATAAATCAACATATATGTAAATAAGGCTTCTCTATCAAAAGAGAGAACCTTTGTCCTTGAGAACTGTAGAAGACACGGTCCCTGCTCTCAAGTACTTAAACCTACTGGGGATCAAAAACACATTCAGGAAAAGGGGGCCTTGAGAGGCTTTGCTCTTGAAAGCTAGTGGCCCAGGTTTGGCCATTGGTGACCAGAAGAAAGCCTCATCCTCATGGGCCTGAGGTTTTTTTAGATAGGGTCTCCTCTTCTTCAGTGCAGGAACTGGCCTCAGTCCCCAGAAGGGCTGCTCCCTTGGGAAGCTCCAAGCATCAGAACTTCCAGGCAAGACTAGGGTGGAGAGGATGGAAAGTAAGGTGGCAGGGAAAGGATGCATGAGAATGAAACTCTGTATGAGAGAGAAGCAGACACATGCCAACAGGTGGTGGCACATGAATCATCAACCTGGAGGTACCACAGCCGTGTCTTACCAGGAGGCCATTCTGTCCTGCCTTCAGAGGGCAGCATGCAGCATGACCTTCTCAATGGGGATAGGGCTCCCTTGCCTTGGGAAGGTAGCAATCTTCTGGTACCAGTTCTATCTGGTGAAAGGCCCAGAATAAAACTACAGAACTGGGGAAACCTTTGCTAGAAAGGCTTCTTAGAATAGGGAAGCTGTAACAGGAGATCATGTCAATTAAGAGGAATGCCAATCAAAGACATTAGAAGCTGTGGATTGTAGAAATAAATCTTGGACAACGGTTAATTATATTATTAGCAATAAGCAATGATGGTAATAATAATAGCTAATAATGCACACTTGCCATGTTCTAGGCAGCACGCTAAGAATTTTGTATGAATTATCTAATGGACTCTTAGCAACAAGGCATGAGATTCACGCTATTGTTATCATCCCTCTCGTTAATAAATGAGGACCTGAAGACTCAAAGGGGTGATAATTAGGCATTGTCCACATAGCTAGGGTGGAGGAGACCAACTTGAATGCAGGCAGTGTGACTCCAGTACTGCATGTCCTGTCTCTTAAGAAGGGTAGGGCAGTTTCAGAGACTGCTCCATCCACCTTCATGGTAGAGGGAGAAAGCAGGCTTCAGGTATGGCCTGTCCCCGGGAGAGACGGGGAAGCCTGAGACTCCCTGGCAGGTCCTCTGACAGATCACTGGTTTGGGTTAACAAGTACGTAGTGGGCTCTCTACTGACCCGGAACTGACCACCGTTGCCGTCATCCAGCTCCAGAATGTATCCATCGGCGGGCACCGTGGACAGAGGTGGCTGTTTCCAGGACAACGTAGCGCTGTTGTTGTGGGTACAACATTCCTCCAGCTGTAGGATAGGGGTTGCTGGGACTGGAGAGGAAGCTAAACAGAAATTAGTGTAACTGGCTTCTGTTAAGCTGCAGATATTCCAGTATCTTAGAATGACAAACATCCCCCTGATAAACACGTGGTTAGAAGTAGCCAGCCTGGGGTGCACAAGGGAACTGAACAGAATCCTTCACAGAGTCCCCAGGAGTCAGACTGGCTCCTGATTTGCGGTTAGGCCATTTCCTAAGCACACAGTGGCCCTTCCCACCTTCATTGTGGCTGTTGGAGGGGAGACAGGCCGATTCACAGAACTGCTCTGTTCTCATCTCCTTGAGCACTGAAGACATTATCCCTAAAGGAAATGTTTACATGGAGGCTGGGTTTCCAGTCCAACTCACTAAAGCCCATTTAACTCATAATGTGCCTGAAGCTGTGCTAATTATTTTATCATAAAACTTATTCTGAGATTTAAACCCAAGTTAATAAACCAGAGACTGCCTATTCTGAGAAATAGCTCTGAAACCACTACATTTCCAATATTCTATCATTTTTTTTTTAAAACCAGTGATTCTACTCCAGGTCTTGTGCACGTAAGTAGCTACAACAGTGGATTTTTGAAAATTTGGTTCCCAGTGAGATCACAGTGATCTTTCCATTTCAAAACTTCCAAGGGACGTGACGTCATTATCTCAAGGTAGCTATACCTCAAAAACAGCACTAGGTCAAGTTGACTCATTTTCAGGTATAGCACACCCACTGTGAGCCTGGCATGTGGATTAGGGGCCTGGAGCATGACGAGGAGGCTCAAGATGTCTTTGCAGCCGCGTGAGAGTCTGTCATGCTGTTACGAGTCATAACAGCCCCCTCCACATTTTATACTGTGACTCTTTTCTAGTACTTAAAACTGCAAATTAGTTGAGCCTTCAGACACACATAGAAATATTAGTTACTGAATAATCCCAGTTCTTCATATATAAACTTAATATATGCACTTGGGAACCATGGTTTATTTTTATTTTATTTATTTATTTATTTTGAGACAGAGTCTTGCTCTGTTGCCCAGGCTGGAGGGCAGTGGCGAGATCTCAGCTCACTGTAAGCTCTGCCTCCCGGGTTCACACCATTCTTCTGTCTCAGCCTCCTGAGTAGCTGGGACTACAGGCGCCCGCCACCATGCCCGGCTAATGTTTGTGTGTGTGTGTGTGTGTGTGTGTGTGTGTGTGTGTGTTTAGTAGAGATGGGGTTTCACCGTGTTAGCCAGGATGGTCTCAATCTCCTGACCTCGTGATCCACCCACCTCAGCCTCCCAAAGTGCTGGGATTACAGGTGTGAGCCACCGCGCCTGGCCGGGAGCCATGTTTTTACTAACTGTTTAAAAAATTTTTTTCAGCACCAAAACATTGATTTATTATTGTTATTATGTTAGCACTTTAATAACAGGAGAGAACAGCTTGGACCATATCCAGGGACATTTAGATGAACAAATGTTCATCATGGAACACCTGGTATGCTGTACCAAAATTGGACTCTGTGTCTTGTGCACTGACTTAAATCTATGCCTTGTCAGTCATCCCAACCAAAACAGTGTTTAATTTTACAGCAGTTTAGAAAACAGGTTCTATGGTAGATAATCTAGAAAACAAAAGCAGCGACTGTAACATATGAAATGCAAAGGTGAAGCTGATCAATTGTCTTATACTTAAGAAAAGACTGTAGACACTACAATAAAATCATGTCTGAGCTACTAAATCAAACACAGCTAAATCAAAATTCATGCCTGTTAAAACTGCAGGCAATCGGTTTAGGAGAAGAAATCATGTTTCAAGTTTCAATGGCACAGGATTTGGGTGAAATCTCATCAAAGAGCTACAGCTACTGCAGGCTCAGAAGCCCCAGAAATCCATATTTGGAGAAAAGGAAATAAACTCATTGTCTTGCTCACTAAATAAACTACAGGACTGGTTGGAAAGAGATGGACACAGAAGACATAACTCCTTTCAATGAGAGTATCTAAATATAAATAGGCATCACCCAGGAGTTGTAACTACAGGATTAATTTTAGGTCATTTTAATTACTAGGGACTTTCCTTTTTATTTAAAATTTGTTTCCTTTATTAAAATGCATTTTTAACATATTTACTATGGAAGAAAAATATAACAGGTTTAGGGAAACCATTCTTCAAAGGGCTTGTGGAGACATGAATGATTCCCCCCAGGGGGTATTTATTCTTAACTGTCCTTATTAGTTAGTGCCCACCATGAAACGATTCCTTATGCTCTTATTTCATTAGCTCCATATTAGTCTTTCTTTTTCCCTTTGTTCATGTTTCAGGCAAGTCTGCATTTCATCAATTACAAAAATCAAAGAGTAAGATCACAGATGGTTTCAACTTAAATCATGCAAATGCTTACAACGTCTCTGATAAGAAACTCAAATGTACCTGTGTAGCCATAGGTATAATTAAAAGAGTAACTGAAATACATGATGTCATGTGTAATTAAAACATCAGAACCTAATTTATAAGTCCTTGGTGGATACAGTTTAAAAGACCAAAAGAATATAAAAAAGGCTAGACTCAATAATCTTCAGATCTTGATATTGTCCCAGATTTAGACAAATTAGCAAATGGACAAAAAGGCAAAGGGAGTGGAGAGGAAAAAAAACACAGAACTAACCCAGAGATATTTGCATCTGTCTAAATTTATTCCTCCATGTGCTGAGAATTAGTTTTCCCTTTTCCTTATTTACCCCCAGTGATGCTGTACATAAAAGGTAAATGTGCCAAAATTACAGCCTCATTAGCAGAGACTCAGGCTGACATTCTAGAAAAATATATTTTATAGTGGGTGTTATGTTATCCTATTTAACTTCATTAGGCACAAAATCAATGGTCTACTAGAAATCCAAAGTACTTTCCAATTAATCTATCTTTTATGATTCAGAAAAGGATAGCATTACAGTTTCTGCACTAAAATCTAAGGAAGAGCATTGTATTTTACTGAAACTCCTGTTATTGGGGCTTTCCTAGCTATCTTGATTTTTACACTTTCATGATCATTCTGGGGCAGCTGTTGTTCTCTCCTTAAGAATGAATTTCTCCTGACCTGATCAGGGTTCTAGCATTCATCCTTCTTTTAGCCTGTAAAATCAAGCTTTAGGCTAAAAATTCTCCTCTTAAAATACAAGGGGGCAGCTATTCTTACTAACTTCCTTGAAGAGGTCTGGCAGAACTGCGGTTCAAAATTAAATTTTCCAGCATCATCTTCTTATATCAATGTTTTCAAATGTCTTCCCTTTTTATTTCAAATTCTATCTCACATTTTGTTTATTTATTTATTTTTTTTTCACGAATCCTTCAGATTGTGAACACTCACAACCATCCAGAATTCCTCTGTGAAAGTACACAGGAGTGTGGCGGGGAGAAGTGAGAAGAGAAGCTGGGTTCCCGACCTCAACAGGGAACACTAATCATCAGGGATGCTTTCAAGCACTTTACTGAATGCTAGAGAATGTGGTGAGAGGTTTACAGGTATTCACTCATTTAATTTTCACAACAATCCTAGAAAGAAGATATTGCTACTATCTTTATTGTGCAGCTGAGGAAATGGAAGCACAGTAAGGTTTTATAGCTAGTAAGTGGCAGGACTGGCATCTGAAACCAAGGAGCCTGGCTCTGGAGGCTGTATGCTTAGCATTGCATCATACTGCCCCTCTCCAGTCCAGTGTCTAGAAATAGTGTACTGGAGGAAAGCCTCCATGTCTAATTCCCAAAGTTTCTTTCTGTTTCCTATAATGTGAACAATAAAGATTCCCCAAATAAAGATTCTACCTTCACAACTATGGTGGTTGGGAATGCAATTTTACTGCGTTATCTTCTCTGAAGGCTCATTTGTAGACTGGCATTCCTCTTTACGTGGCTGAACAATACAAATGGCATCTGAGAAAAGTTTAGACTTTAGAAGAACTACAAGCTGTTTCTGGAAAGCTATTATCGGTACACTGTTAAAGATAACCCTGAACGCATGTTTTGAGTCCATGCATTTCAGGCTATCAGCACGAACAGATTACCTGCAAGCGTGTGTGCTCATTCCTTCCCCGCTAACCCTCTGGCAGCTTTCCCCCTATGATTTATAGGAGACTCTATTCAGATCACACTGTCCTTGCCCATGACCTTGGTGCATACTCAGGGCTTATATTCAACTTGTGTCAATAAAAATAAATACACCCTTACGTGAGTAGAGACACTTAAAGGGATTAACAGCCAGTGGTCTATGTGCTAAAAAGGCTTGGTGAACTGTTAGGTCATTGTTTCATCCTAGTTCAGAATGAACAAACTGGCATTTCATTTCAGTACCATGACTCATGAATTTTGGGATTCTTTGTGTACTTAACCAATTTTGGGTTAATATTTATTGGGGGAGGAAGTAGGTATCTGAAATCTATTCTCAACCAAACAGTAAAGCCCTTGGCTGACTAAGAAGAGACTTAAAATTTCCTTCCTATAACCTGGAAAAGAGCTGATTATACAACCTTAGAATTAAGTGGAAAATGTTTTTAAAATTACTCTCTAATAAAAATAAAAGACAAAGCTTAATATGTTGTTTTCTATAAAAGAAAAGTCTAAAAGATCAAACGCCACTTCCAGTATTCTGGAAAGAGGGTAAGATGATTTTCTAATCAAAATAAAACCAGAAAATGTGCCATTACAATTTAGGGATATTTGAAAAAAGGTACCAAATAGATCTCCATTGCTTGAGGGTGGTGTGGAATCAGAATGGGCCAGTTAAATCCTTAGCTAACAAGAGAGTAAAACTTTAGATAGTGCATTCTTGCTGAATAGCAGCTGGTCTGAGTGTAAATATGTAAAAGCCAACTGTAAACCTACTTTCTTTGGTATCAACAACAACAATGGCAACAACAATGGCATTTATGATGAGCTTTTGAAACCAGAGATGTTTGATAAAATTCTGAGTCAAGAAGTAAACAGATATTTTAGTTATCATTTTGAGTCAGATCTTTAAATGCATACTTTAAGTGAATTTGAAAATATTTTAACTTCCTCCTGTAATCAACTTAGCACAATTGGAAAATATATATTGAATTACACATATTGTTAGTTTCACAAAGGACAGATTACTTTAACACCACTCCAAATGCTACGGTCTTTGAGGTGCAGTTTCTTGACGTATTTTTTACTGACAAGTTGTGAAAGTGCAGTTTATTAAACTGACTAAGAATATCTTTAAAAAAATGAAAAGATTAACACCACAACAGGAAGAGTTGTGTATATATTAACAGATATTACAGAGGCCAATAGAAGTCTGAACTCCAGCCAATCAAGTTCTATTGTGTCATGACCTTTGGCTTTTTCTTTCCATCACAAGCATCTGACAGATGAAAATTATTCAGATTCTAAAGAAGACTAGGCTCTCACTGAATTAATTAAACTCAGTGAGCACAAAGCAAAGCATATAAATTAACCAGGCAAAGTGACAATAATCAGAAGTAAATTAAATTAGACAAAGTGTTAAAAAGAAAATGAAAATGGAAGACTATAATCCAGTATTATACCAAATGGCCTGTTAGGTTAACTTCGTGAATCATTGTTCTGGTTGTTGTGTGGTTTCAGATGGATTTGTGCTGGGAGAGTGTTCTGCGTTTTGGCCCTGAGAGTACTTGGTATTCTCTGCTGTGTGTGCAGACTTGAACAGACTGGACAAACAGCCTTGTCCCTCTTACTTTTGTGTGCAGTCCTAAGTGGCCAAGTGACAGTGCTTTAGAAATGTGGTCTGTGATGCAGAGAGCATGAACTCGCAGTTCCCATACCCAGTGAAGGGCCTGTTCACTCCAGCTCAATCTTTACCATCCTGCCAACTGGCCTGGACTCCACCGTGGGCAGATGGACATGACTCAGGAGGGCAATGAATGGGGGAGGAGAGGG
The DNA here is from genome assembly GCF_000951045.1 of Mandrillus leucophaeus. Taxonomy (NCBI): domain Eukaryota; kingdom Metazoa; phylum Chordata; class Mammalia; order Primates; family Cercopithecidae; genus Mandrillus; species Mandrillus leucophaeus. Next base: position 5,718,443 of record NW_012106475.1, on the reverse strand, counting down.
TTTTGACAGCTGATTAAAGCATTTCAAAGCCCTGAGGCTTTTACCCTCTAACTGCCCCCTCCTCCTGCCCCTCACCAAGGCTAATTGGGTTAGCTCATTTTTTCCTCTACCACCAAAAGTCTTTCTATTGCTCTTTTGTGACATATTTTTTCCTCCAAGTTACTTGTGACATACCTTTCAGTGATTTTTATCTCACTGAAAGAATTGAGAACAGAGAGAGGCTGATCCAGGGGGATTTATCTGGGGCTCTATATTTTATTAAGGATGGGTTTATTTTACAGGCTACCACATTGGTATTAAAAATATTTTTTTAAACAGCAAGAAAGAATTGCTGCAACAAAAATGTAGATTTGTTAATATTAAGAGATGAATTCACTTATTCTTTGAAGAAGCTGCTTAGTGTGGCACCAGCTTTACAGCACAAACTAGAAGTTGTAGGAGCTGATTCTCTACCCATGCTCCCTGACTTTGAATCCTGGCCTTGCCACTCACTAGCTGTGTGAGCTCAGACAAGTAACCAGTCTTCCTGTGCCCCAGTTTCTTCAACTGTCTACTAGGGTTACGAGAATAAAATGAGCTATACGTAAAACACTTCGGAGAATGTCTGGTTTGGTTAGCACTCAATAAATGTTAAACATTTTTCTTACTGTAACAAAGCACACTTATTTCCAATCTATGCACTACTTCAAAAATTTATGAAGGCATCTTCCCAAGGCAACACATATTAAACCCAAAAAAAGGAGAAAGTTCAAAATAAAAGAGAGCAAAAATCCATTAAAAGGCTGAGAGACGTATACGTACCAAGTACAGGAACACATTTAACTGCCTGATGTGGACCCTAAGTAGACAGCCCTAAAACTTACTGATTTATATAATCTCTCTTTGATAAAAGGATGCAGGTATATTTTTCTTAAGAAACAAAACTTTTAAAGCACTGAATGCTAAGAGTCATTTACTACTTGGATGCTTAAATCAGGAGTTGCAAAGAGCAAATCAATTTCAATTTAAAAAATCAGCAAATGACAAAACTATAGAGATGGAGAAAAGATTAGGGGTTTCCAGAGATTAGAGGTGGTGGAGGGGAGGGGTATGACTTTAGAGGTGTGACAGGAGGGAGATCTTCGTGGTGATGAAACAGTTCTGTATCCCGATGCAGTGGCGATTATATGAATCTGTACATAGGATAAGATGGCATAGAACTATACACACACACTTTTCAGTGTCAACTTCCTGGCTTTGATATTATATTATAGCTACAAGATGTAACCATCAACGGAAGCTGGGTAGAGGGTGAATAAAACTTCTTACTATTTTCGTAACTTCTTGTGTATTTCAAAACAAAAAGTTAAAAAGAAATATTTTTCAAATGGGTATTACTTACACTGCCATAAAAATGCTGTTGCATGGTTGGCTTGATTTGTTATTTTTCTTTGAAAGAGTTGTTTTCCTTAAAATATTTTCAGCCCCCACCCAAAATCTCAAAGAGATCTTGCCATATCCCTTAATCATATAATCTAATTTTAAAGTTTATATTAAATTTCCATTTTCCTTCCAGGCTTGCGTTTTTCTGCCAGTATTGGCAGGCCAACTGTGATCCTCTCAAATTCCCACTGATCCATGCTCAACCATTTGCTTACTATCTCTATCCATGTGGAAGCAGTCATTTCAATTCTGGACTCCTCCGATTTATATCAATATTTCTGGATTCCTTTCTGTACCAAGATTTTATTTATGTATAGTGATGATCTCTTTCTCTCTCTGCCTTCCTCTTTTCATGTCAGCTGTTCTCTGGTGCTGAACACTTGAAATCTCTTAAGACTCTCAAAGAGGCAAGCATTGAGTTGATCTGAATTTATCCAGCTTGCTGAAAGGTAGGTCACACATTTATAAAGAGACATTTTCATTACATAAGTTAGGAGCCACTCCAGATTCTTGTAACATTAGCCAAAGGGGTACTGATCCTGCTTCAAGCACCAGCATCCACTCAGGATGTTGCTTTCTGACTTGGGGGATGCAAGGACATACCTTTCACCTGCACGAAGTCGAGCTGGTGGATGGATTGCAGCAGAGGGCTGTTGTCCAGACTCAAGTCAAAGTCCGTGGTCATCCTTGGAGTGAGTGTGCCTTTACCCCACTGATCCTCAGTCAGGTGCACTCTCCTTATAAGGGCGTCAGAAATCTAATCAGATAAAAAAGACCACAGCCTAAGAAATACACCACCACAGTCAAAACACAACACTGCCCCTTGGCTCTCCAGGAGCGTTACTCCCAAAATGCCTTGAGAACTCATACCCTGACTGCTTCAGTGCAGTTGGTGAGGAACACCCCATTAGGACTAGGGTGACTCATAATTTATCAAGCAAATCTGAACACTTTTGTGAGTCGGGGGGCACTATAAGAAATTAGAAGGTGTTAACTGATTTAATAGACAAATCTGAATATATGATCATGCTATTTATGATAGATTTACTAAATGCCAACAACTTTAAAGGATGATATGTTGGAAACTAGTTAATTTCTATTAGAATCAGTAGCTCAACCCTTCTAATTTAAAGTGTGGGTATCCTATCAAGACTTGGAAATGAGTTTCATAAAATAGTTTAGTGAGGGTGCAGATGGAATTTCTCACAATTTAAGCACATCACCTTCATGTGATTATCACTGTATTCTTTGGTAGAAAGCTCTTTCATTTCTTATACTCAATCTCTCTCTGTCACTCTTGGCCAGTTTAGTAGAGTGTGACTTGGAAGAGATCTACATGTTCCTTAACAAAATGTTCCTTATAATTGGGATCAAAGCTTAAGTAAAATCCAGCTTACACCATAGCATCTCACTAAAACAATTAACACTGAAGAATAAGAAATCTCTGCATTTGAGAAATCACTGACTTTCTGGCCAGTAGAAGGTGTCAAGAAGGTAGACATCTTACAAACTTAGACACTTAGACATCTGACAAAACTGTCCAAGAGATATTAATGAATAAGGACCGAATTCTTGGGCAAGGCAATAACTCCACTTCGAAAGAACTTACAGATAATTATGTTTTCATGATTAAACACAAGAATAAAAAGAAGCAAAAAAGAAAAAAAAGGCCATGCACCTCTCAAACTTGTAGTACATGGTAGCAGTGACTTCTGGGAAGTCAGTGGAGTTTATTTAGCAGGCACTTCCGTGTACACTGCAGTGTGAAGGTAGGTTCTGTTACTGAGGGACCCAGGCCCAGCCAGGGCTGTTGGAAGTCTGACTTAAGCATCCTAGACTATGTCCTATGGGACATTTAGAATCTGAAGCAGAAACTAGTTAACTCTTACCTGCAAAAAGCCACTAGGATCATTTTCCTTAATCACCTCCAAGCAGTACTCCATGAGACCTGTGGTCTGGCGCAATTTCACTGTGCAGTGAGAGATCTGATCTCGAACCACCTAGGATTAAAAAGACAACAGAGCGGTCCAAGATGGCAGAGGGTAGAAGAGAAGCAAAGTGGACCATTGGAAAGCTTCTTCAAACCAGAATCCATTCCATCCTGGAATGGAACTAAATTTATGAGAATATTTTCTGGGAATGTCTGCTGTGGATAAGGACTCTGGAAGACAGATGTGATAAGATTCTCAAAGGAAATTGGTAACTGGATCCATCAGAAGGGAAGGCAGGTAGATTTTAGAACCCTAGATCTGGTGACCTTGGTGCATCAACGAACACCTTCCAAAGGTCCCCCTGCCCTGCGCTTTTCTGTGAAGCTAACTCTCCTGTGCGGTTTGCCGGGGGTCTGTGGAGGAGCTATAGCTCCCCAAGATGTGGCTGCAGCTGTGCTTGGTGACACTGTCCACCTTCAGTGCCCTCTACGTTACTTTTAAAGAGCAGACATCACCATCTGAACCCAATTCCTTTCCCTTCCTGCCCCTCCATGCAGCCAATTGTTCTGCATCTTTTTCCCTGCGCTGTTGGTGGGGGGACTTGGAGGGCCAAGGTGGAGCTTGGGAGAGAGAATGAGCTAATGACAAGCTGGAGAAAGAAGACGGATGCATAATTAAGTTTTAAGAATAACCCACTGAAACCACTGCCTCTTTCGGAGAGCAATTGTAAAGGCTGCTCATTTGCCAAGCTGAGTCTGCTTTAACCTAAATAGGCATCTCTCTGAGCAAGCGGTTTTTGCTTCTAAGAAGCTGTCTGTGCTTAGTGATGAATGCATGACAGTCCTTGAAAAGTTTTCTTCTTCAGAGGCATTTGTCATATGTGTCCGCTGCTCAGTAACCCAAATCTTGAATGCCTATATGGTTTTTTTTTATTTCCAAAGATGGGGTCCTGCCATGTTGCCCAAGCTGGTCTTGAATTCCTGGGCTCAAGCAATCCTCCTACCTTAGCCTCCAAGTAGCTGGGACTACACTGCACCGATCTTTGAATGGTTTTCGAAGTGTAAAATTGAAGAAGGGTTTTCCAGGAGCCATAATTACTCACATCCTCAATATTTATACTACTTTGCAAAAGCCTAAAAATATCTAGTATTTTGGATTGTATGGATAATAGCCAAAAGAGAATCTAATAATAATTATTTAAAAATGTTTTGTTCCTTCTTTTCATTTTTGGTTATAAATTTATTTTCCATTAAAGATTATTTCATCCACTTTCCAAAACAAACAGGAAATAGATGAGAAAAAGCAAATACTCTTATCATTCTAATGTAAAATTTTAAAGTACTTTGACATTTCTTTTTAGTTTTTCTCTGGAACCAGACTTATCGTTGCAGTCATTGTATAGGACAATTTTACCTTCCCTTTCCCCCAATTTAATACTGTATCACAGGCATTTTTCATGTTGCCACCATCAATGGTTACCAAAATATCCCATTGAATGGGTAATCTTAATTTGCTTAATCATTCCTGTTCTCTTATTATTGGACATTTAATTTCTATCTAATATTTTGACAACTCATTCATTCATTATTTCTGATTTTTTTGTTCCTAATGTTTTACTGTGGCAAAATATACACAGCATGACATTTTCCATTGTAACCATTTTCAAGTATGTAATTCTGTGGCATTAAGTACTTTCACGCTATTGTGGAACTATCACCACCATCCATCTCCAGAACTTTTTCATCTTCCCAAATTGAAACTCTGAACCCGTTAAACAACATCCCCATTTCCCCTTCCTCCCAGCCCCTGGCAACCACCATTCTACTTCCTTTCTCTATGAATTTCACTATGCTAAGAACCCCTTACATAAGTGCAATCATATAATATTTGTCCTTTTGTGACTGGCTTATTTCACTTAGCATAATGTCTTTGAGATTCAACCATGTTGTAGCATGTGTCAAAATTTTCATCTTAAGAGCAAATAACACTTCGATGTATGTATACCATATTTTCTTTATCCATTCACCCATTGATGAATATTTTTGGCTACTGTGAATAAAGTTATTATAAACACGAGTGTACAAATATCTTTGTAAATCTCTGCTTTCACTTCTTTGCGGTATTATACCCCGAGGTGGAGTTGCTGGATTGTGTGGTAATGCTACGTTTAAGTTTTTGAAGAATCACCGTACCATTTTCCATGGCAGCTGTACCATTTTAGATTCTCACAGCAATGCACAAGGATTTCAATTTCTCCACATCCTCACCCACACTTATTATTTTCTGATTTTTTAAAAATACAGCCATCGTAAATGTGTAAAGTGGTATCTCATTGTGGTTTCAATTTGCATTTCCCTAATGACTGGTGATGCTGAGCATCTTTTCATATATTTATTGCCCATTTGTGTAGCCTCACTGCTAATCAGGTCTTTGTACATTTTTAAAATTGGGTGTTGTTGTTGTTGAGTTGTAGGAGTTCTTTATATATTCTGGATATCAATCTCTTATCAGATATATGATTTTCAAATATTTCTTACTGTTGCGTGGGTTGCCTTTTCACTGCTTGTGTCCTGTGAGACATAAATATTTCCAACTTACTTATATTTTGTTTCCTTCGCTTTTGGTGTCATATCTGAGAAATCATTGCCAATTCCAGTGTACCAAAGGTTTCCCCCTGTGTTTTCTCCCAAGAGTTTATAGTTTTAGGTTTTGTATTTAGTTCTTTGATCTATTATGAGGTAATTTTTGGATATGGAGTTAAGTAAGTGTCTAATTTCATTTTTTTTTTTTTTTTTGGCATGTGGATATCCAATTTTCCCCACACCACTGATTAAAAACACTGCCTTTTTCCCATTGGCACCCTAGTGAAAAATTATCTGAGCCAGTATGTAAGAGTTTATTTCTGGATTCTATTCTATTACGGTGGGTCTATATATGTGTCTTTAGCCAGCATCCACTATTTTGATTATTGCAGCTTTATAATAAGTTTTGAAGTTAGGAAATGTAAGAACTTCAAGTTTGTCCTTCTTTTTCAAGATTGTTTTGGCTATTTACATCGCCCAATTTTCTGATAGATGATTTGTTACTGCTTTTTAACTTTTAATAATAATTAAAAAGGAAAATAAAATGTAGGATTTAAAAATCTCTTTATTGCCACTGGTGAAAGGAATCAACTTTGATGGAAAGATTATTTTTATGAGTTTTGGGGGGATCAAATTTAAAATTCACTAGTTGATTTATTTTCTTCTGACATCCAGTATGCCTGACAACCACCACCACCATGGTCTGGGCTCAATAAATACAAATTATTTTATTTTTTTATTCAGAAGATAACAGGAAGATTAAGCTTCCATTTCTTGGGGAGGAAAACCCCACAAGTAAAACACTTAAAAATTAAAGAGAGGTGACCTACAGCTAATATGCTATTCCCCTCTGCCGTATGAGGCTGAACTAACTTGTTTCCAGGATGACATTTTTATATTTTGGTAGCCAGTGTATTGGTGCTACTAGGTAGCAGACACCTCCACAGCCATCATTTCATTATCCAAATGATATCTGCCCTTGACTACTGCCCTGGAAGTCTGAATAACAAGGACAGATCGAATCTGAGCACTATAACCCAGAGTCAGTCTGCTTTTGAGATAAAATAGACTGAATGGTGGTGTTTCCTTTCCAGAGAATTCAGTTCAATGATGTATTAATGTACTGAAATAAATACATTACTCAGTCCTTATAAAATTCCATGTTTGCTTCTATAAATTTCCTTATCAAGTATGGTTTATTGGGTGCTGAAGGAGCTATCTGAGTGTTGGGGCTCTCTGCTGACTCTTAAGAAGCTTAATTGTTGCACTGCCAAAGAGCCGGGTTTCAGCAGGGGTTTGCCCTTGGCTCCTGCATTCTATGACTCAAGCTCCTTGGAAGGACTCAATATTCTTGAGTTCCTGGCTCTCAACCCCTCACTCTTGCTACAGTTGATTTTGGTCCACCTTTTTACATTTTAATCAACCATTCACAATGATCACAATAGCCTGTGATAAAATCACTGCTAAAAATTGAACTATGGGGTTCCCAAAGAAGCATTTTGGGTGCCCTGTAATTAACTTAGAGTTCCTGAATTAATTTAGCAAGATTTCCCACATTATAGAAATCAGCCAGATTATCTTAAATCAGATCTTTTAAGAGTATAAATACTTTCTCTCTAGCTGTCTTTATCAACTCTCTTACTTGCTACCTTCTTCAACCTGCGTTATTCATGCCACATTTTGTGATCATTTATTTCTACACTGAGTTTTTCATAGAAAATGATTCCTGGAAGCCAGGCCACCTCACTGTTGTCTTTGAATGACACATTTCTGTGCTTTGGCTCTGACGTGCCAGCGAACCCCTTGGCATCATGTGTGCAGCGGGCTGGATTCAAGAGGTCCTTTTCGCAGGGACAGAGCAAGTTGCAGAAATGACACAAATAGGGCCTGGGAGAACAGTTTTCCTGTTTTCATCTGCACTAAAGCCTAAACCAGCTCCCACAGGACAGTGAATTAATCTGTAGTCCACAGTTTCAGAGAAGGCTTTTAAAATTTTATCAGCAGAGCCACCATCTGTTCTAGATGGCAAATGCCTATTGATCATTTGAACAGTTTTATTTTGTTAAGTGGCAAATTTATAAGGTCATTTCTTGGGTCAGGATATGACACTGATACTTATTTGTTAAAGGAGAGTCTGAAGGACAGTTGTATCCCTTTGAATTCTTGACATTGTCAGTAGCACAGAGCAACCCAGGAGAGAGTATACAACAAGTTTTGTCCTGCCTGTCCACAATTACATTTCCATCACTAACAGACCAATCTCCTTCCTCCAGGCAGTTCATACGACACAACCAGAAGCAAGACCTGAGGTTAATTAAGGGGAATTTCATTCTTAACCCAACCATGACCTTCCTCCACCTCCATTTACCTCTCCGTTTTACATGTGGTTCTTTTAACATTTTTCTTTATTTATCCTTTTTAAATAAATGCTTTTTTCTTTCTTTTCTTTCCTTTCTTTTTTTCTTTTCTTTCTTTCTTTTTTTTTTTTTTGAGATAGGGTCTCACTCTGTCACCCAGGCTGGAGTGCAGTGGCACACTCACAGTTTACCACAGCCTCAACCTCCTGGGCTCAAGTGATCCTCCCACCTCAGTCTCCCTAGTAGCTGGGACTACAGGCACATGCCATCACACCTGACTAATGTGTATATTTTTGGTAGATATGGGGTTTTGCCATGTCATCCAGGCTGCTCTTGGGCTCAAGTGATCCTCTTGCCTTGGCCCCTCAAAGTGTTGGGATTACAGGCGTGAGCCACCGCACCTGGCCAATGCTTTTTCCTATAGTGCTCTCTCTCATCATAGGCTTTGTTGGGATATCACTAATGAACTACAGCCTAAGTAAACATTAACATTCTTTCTCTATTTCAAAAAGTTCTTAAATATAAGCTATGCCTTCCCATTATAGTTTAAAACAATTTCCCCTAAGCATAAGGTAATCCTTTAATCCTTTTTCAGAGTTACGTCAAATTGTGAATGTTACATAAACAAAAATAATTTCTAGATATGTCTTTGGGCTTATCAAGAGAAAGTGGCATATGTAAAGTTTCTGAAGAAAGCATAGATCTCATTAATGGCACAATTTAGTTTAAGTGTTGTCATAAATCCCCTGTGAGGAGCACAGATAGGAAATTTAAGGCTTTCTTCAGCTACAGCAGACCTGGGAAGGATGTTAACACAATGGACAGACCAAGACAAAACACCCGGGGGTCCAGTGTGCTCTGCTGATTGTTGGAATATTGCCCAAGTAGCTCCAAATAAGAGTTAGTAATATTTTTCTTGGAAGCTCAAAAACACTTCTTCCCTCAGTAGCTTTCTGACATTCGCATTAGTTCACTACATTTGGAAAACAGATATTTGGTTCCCAGCATTTTATCAAACCACAGAGTAGGATTAACTATAATTTACATTTCAAACCGTTTTCCTCAAACATGTCCACATCTGCATATGTCTCAGAAGCTGTTTTGTTTTTGTTAGCTCACCAAACTTTGTGAACTATTTTATACAATGATCAATTACGAATTCATGCCACTAAAGAATCTCCCAGGTTCATGGATAATAACACCAGTGTATGGGCTAATTCTAGACTATGGACTATGGTATCATAGAAAACAAGCCCCTGGAAACTTTTCTTCAGTGTATTGAACGAAACCATATTTCCAGTCATTCTCTCTCGATCACAACATAATAGTTAATACACATTAAAGATCGTGCTAAGTGCTTTGCAATACCCTGTGAGGTACCACTTCTAGCCTTATTTTACAGACAGATGAAATAAATTTTTGAGTCAAAGACTTGCTCAAGGTGAGAAACCTAGTAAGTGAGAAAGTGTGTCCTCTCACCCCAGCCTCTATGACACAGAACATGGGCTCTTTACCACTCAGTTCCATCTTACTTCAGAACCAGAACTATTAAATCTGTTCAAGCAATCAGTGCTTTCAGAGAGGGACATGAGTAGATTACAAAGACTGTGTAAATACACACTCACTTTCCAGCATCCTTAGTTTTTTGGATTGCTCTAGGAGAGAGATGCCAGAAAAATACACACACAATTCCTCTCTTTGTCAGCAAAAAGCAGGCCCTCAGAGAACTCAGCCAAAGGGAAGCGGAAGAACATAAGATTACCCCTGCAGGACAGTGAGTGATGGGTTAGCCAACAAAGATAGAAAGAAGTACTGTGCTTGGCAAGTGATGTCTATAAAAGGCCAGTCTTTTCTCACAAACCTGAGTAGCAACAGAAGTGACAAGAAAGGGAAAAGGCAGGGGGAGAGAAGGAGAGCGAGCGAGCCGTGGAGGCCTGAATCAGTGGTCATGACGGTGTGAGTGGCACTGGTGGCTGTTTTTGGAAGCAATGACAGATATAATCAGCTGAAAACAGCAGAGAAACAAATCACTCGTGACAGAAGACAGAACAGCTTTGCTGCTGTGGGGGATAGCCAGCCACCTGTCTCTGGTTTCTGCAGTCCTTTGAGGTCTGGGCAGGAAACTCCAGCCTGGGCAGGGTGGAATGAGGGCAGGCAGCTGCCTCTGCTCAGCAGCCCCCAAATGCATCCGCATGCCCTGCCGGGGCAGCCCAGCCAGTACAGATGGACCATCAGAGGAGGGAAGAGGACATAGTCACGCGATGTGGCATCCCAGGGATGCGTGAAAGCCATTCCTGGGCAATGACATCTGCAGCTACAGCACAGTCCTTAACTGATTTTCTCACAGTCCTGTTCTGCAGAGGCAGCACGGAGCAGGAGGGCAAAGGGGGCTTCTCATGCCTTCTGCCATTCTTTGATAGGGATAAGTGATGCATTCTCAATCGTCAAAAAATTCCCCCTTCCCTCCAGATTGCTGCCTTTATGTCTCTCCCATACAGAAAAACTGGAGTTGCCCTACCATCACCATGGGACTGTCACAAACTGTTCACCATATTCTTTTAAAAAGTGCCGGGAAGTGTTTTCAATGTTTCAAAAAAGACATTTCCATTAAGAAAAAAGTTAAAATGTTACGGCTAGGTACTTAAATAGTTGGTCCACTATGTAGTGGGGCAAACTGTTCAGTTTCATTTCCCAAAGACATTTGTGGTTTTATTTTATACAGTTCTATGTGATTCAAATGATATTTTGAGGGCTGCTATAACAATAAAAGTTCGGGTTTCTGAAGGGTGCTCAAATTGAAGGGCTACAGTGACAGTTTTTTTAGCCATGTTAGGCCAGGTGCTGGATACAGAAAATATCCATTGGTCCTCAGGCCTAACCGGATGGACCAAGACCACAGTGCACATGTGCTAATCACCCTCTTCTTCCCTGACAGCTTTGCCGATTCCTGCAGGTAGGAATGTAAGTGGTCATTAACACACACTTCCTATAATTTGGACTGCTCAGGTGCCAGCTCTTGTCACTCTGTGACCATTTTAGCTGCAAGTAATTTTGCCCTGTCACAACTTCTGTGACATTGGGCACCTCTCTCCTGGAAGCCCACTCTCTACCTGTGTTGGGGTCAGCTGTGTGTATAACTTATCTCTTCCATTGAACTGTAAACTCCATAAGGGCAGGACTCCTTCTAAGCCACCTTCATTTCCCTCCCTCCTCCTGCTCCCCTGCCCAGCACTATGAGCATATGGTCAGACCTCATTTCCCCCTTCATCCTAAGCCATGCCAACACTGCACACTACATACCCACCACCCGCCAGTAGCCACTCTGAGGCCTGCTGGCCACATGTGTGGGCCTCAGCTGATTGTCTACTGCTGGACCCCTTCTGATTTGCTCTCTCATCCACTCATCCTTCCTCTCACATCTTGTTGCCCTGCACCAATGGGGTGATAGATGGAATATCAGACATCTCCTAGAGGATCAGTCCTGCCAATAGGGTCCCATTCTTATAGCCAATTGATTCCACTGTGTCATGACAAAATTCTGTGCAGCTTCCAACTGTAAAGTTCACTAGAGAAGTTAAGACAAATCATGTTGATTTTCTAGAAAGTACAGATTCTATTTCTCAATTCAAAAGTACATTTTTGCCTCTGTACGGTCACTCTATCTAAAATTTCCACCCCCATCCCCAGTACTCACTATCCTCTTATTCTACTTTTAAAATTTTTCTTAGCACTTTTTTACTAACGTACTCCACATTTTACTTACTTATTGCTATGGTTTGAATATATCCTCCAAAACCCATGTTGAAATTTAATTGCCATTATAAAAGTATTAAGAGGTAGAGCCTTTAAGGAGTGATTAGGACATGAGGCCCCTGCCTTCATGAATGGATGAATGCTATTATCTTGGGGGAGGGTTAATTATCATGGGAGTGGGCTCCCACTTAAAGGTTGAAGTTTGGCCCTTATTCTCTGTTTCCCATGCTCACCTGTCCTTCTGCCTTATGCCATGGGATGATGCAGCATGAAGGTCCTTACCAGAAGCCAACACCATGCTTTTGGACTTCCCAGCCTCCGGAACCAAGAGCTAAATATAATTCAATTATTTATAATCACCCAGTCTGTGGGATTCTGTTATACCAACATAAAATGGAGGAAGACACTTATTTATTATTTATCCCTCCTGATAGAATGTAAGTTGCATAAAGGCAAGAATTTTGATTTATTTATTATTCCTATGTCCACAGCAGTTCCTGGCCGAGAAAAGTCACTCAACAAACATTATTTGGGTAAATGAAGGAGTAGGTAGTGAATGAAGGGATGTGTCTGCTCCTTTCTGGCCAGACCACTGGCTACCCAAGGCTGTGGGCATCCTCTTCTCCTGTCCATGGGAAGGAATTCTCCCAGCCTGTCCATCATGCCTCCCGGGAGCCTGGCTTGTTGGCTTTATGCTCTTCCCATGATGCAGTACTTACCTTCAGCTTGTGCTCATGCTCCTTGTTGACGCGGGCCAGCAGCTGGGCTTTTCTTCTGTTGAGGGCATCGATGAGGGCATCGCATTGGGCCACCAGACAGGCTTCAAACTCCACACTGTTCTCCTGTGTAATAGAGCACATTTCTCAACTGCAAGGTGCTGGGTGTCTCAGGTTGCCAGAGAAAACAGAGCTCCCCCATCCTGCTGAAGGGAATGAAAAGGAACTCTGTCCACAATGCACATTTGGTAATTTTTAAAAAAATAACTGGATAAACTTTATTCTACACTGGTCATGTTTTGCTTTAAATTTAGATTAAAAGGATAAATATTTATTGCTTAAATTTATCAAAAGGAAATCATCTCCACAATTTGAATTATATTAAGTAAAACAAAGCTTTAGTTTACAGAGTTGTGTATGAATGCTTTTGAAGGCCACATATGTCCAGCTACGTATGGTGGAAGCTGGCATTCAAAAAGGCAATGAGGAGGGAGTGGGGCATTGCTGAGGTATGAGAAATCATTAAATGCAAAGGAATAAAGAAGAAAAAGGATGGCACTGGTATTCAATGTTAACAATAATCCAATGAGAACAGAAGTTTATAAGATACAACAATAACGGGTAAAAGTACTTGCCCCTTTCATTAAGGAAAGCAAATAGTAGGCAGACAAAAACAATCAATGTGTGTAACAGGGATCACCCTGCCATAAAAATCAGATATGACCCAACACCTTGCAGGGGAAAGGCAACTTCATGCTAAATGAATTATAGCTTCCCTTTGATGTTTAAATTAAATGCTGGATATAACATTTTTATTTGATTTAAATCTGTACATGCCATAAACATTTATTTCAAGCAATTCTTTCAATGAGTTATACTCTGTTATTAAGGATAAGCCTTTCAATGAGTAACATATGCAATTGTGATTCTTAAACCATAATCTGAAAAAAAAGTAATTTACAGTAAATGAAAGCTAAATACTCACATATACATTAGTAGTACTTAAAAAGCACCACCCAGTTGAGGAAACTGTAAACTTTTGGGGGCTGGCAAGGAAGGCACAATTTTAATTTATTTAAGGCACAAATTTTAATTTATTACCAAAGTCATAAAGAACTGTGTCTCTTTATGTAATAATCAACTGGTAGGCATTTAGTAATTGTTTTCAAATGCAAGGTCTTTGTATAAGGAATGTGTTAGTAATTGCTTGAGCAATGCTAAATTTTGGCTTTCAAGGCAATTGCTTTTGAACTCTCAGAGAAGGCCCTTGGAAAACATCATTTAAGAGCTCTCTGTGCCACATGAAGGGTAATATTGTAGGGTGGGGTGAGGGCAAACCTTCCCCTTGTAAGCTCTGTCACTGATTTAGAGCAGAAAGAAAGCTTTGCTCTGATGAAGAGGCCCGGGCAGAAGCAAGCCTGGGGCTGCACATTTTATGCCAGCAGAGTAAAGAAAGAACTGATTGATAAACTCTATTGCTTTGGAAAACAGAAGGAAGTATACAAAACTGCTAGGCTGTTAGGGAATCAAAAGTTTAACATAGGCATGTGTGCCAAAAAAAGGCAAAGAAATTAGTGTGTAATTCTTTGAAAGGGTGGCTTACATTTAAAAATCCATTTCTGCCTTGACATGGTTAAATATGAACTTAGTCAACTTACTGGAGGCCAGGTTATTTCTGTGAGACAAACCTCAAAACATAAGAATGCTAAACAGTACACAGGGTCATTATTTTAGTGTTTCATACAGTCTATGGTTTTTCTCCTTCAGCTATAGTGGAGAATTTATGAGCTCTTAAATGCTGGTTGAACTGCTGGTCATTGTGTCTAGATAAAGCAATCTGAAATTGGAGTTGCCAGGGGATCGTGGTTGAAAAATATTTAAATGTCTAAGCAGAGGAGAAGCATTATTGTGTGTCAGGGAAGAAGAAAAGAAGAAAGAAAGGCAGAAAGGGAGGAAGAAAAAAAGAGGAAGAAGGAACAAGGGACGAATGAAAAAGAAAACAAAGGAAGGCAGGAAGGAAATAAAGGAAGGAAGAAAAAAAGAGAAAACCGTGACCTGTTACCATTAAATGATACAATTATTACAAGGTGTTTTGGAAACCTACAGGGCTTTACCAACTCAGCAATAAGGATCCTGAATTTACAAAGAAACAGGCCTCTTTCTGAATATTCAGTAGTAGAGAATTAGGACCTCAGTGTGGAAGACAGGAACCAGTTGGAAAATCAGGCTGTGTTTCCGGCTTGTTGGCAAAAAGCAACTACCTTAAGAAGGGGTATCTTTGAAGCTGATCTCTGTGTGTGTTTGTATGTAAAGAACAACAACAACAACAAAGTAGGAATTTTCCCACAACACATAAAAGTCAAAGAGGAGAAGGAGACTCTCCCGCCACACAGTTACGTATTAACCCACGGGTTTCCTTGTGTCCCAGGTAACACCCGTACCTGGATCTGCTGGACCATGTTGCGGAGTTGTACCAGAAACTCCTTGGCTTCTTTGGCCCTGTCTGACAGTCCGTTCAGCGCCTGGGAGAGCTGGCTCTGCAAAGACAAAGAAGGAAGCCATGAAGCTATAATCACAGGAAGCAGCAACAAGGCCACACAGGTGTTTTCAGTGAGACTCAAAACTGGGGAGTCATCAACCTCCTCAGATTCCTCTTGTCTGAGGTTAGACCTTTTTGCTGGCATTTGTACGGGTAGATTCTGGTGTCCAAACTCCCTGGGCTCCTGAGTAGTTTCTCCTTGGAAGCAGTGAACACTTCTGGCCACAGCAGTCAAAGGCCCTCACCAGCCAATATCAACCTAGAATTTCTTCATCTCCTTCACTGATTAACTAAGCAATCATTTATTGAATACATATTATTTGCTAAGGACTAAAAAAGCAAAACAAAATAGTGAGTCAGATGATCTAATTCTTATCAACGTTATTTAGCACCAAGGGCTGTTGGTCTGGGATTAAGGCAGAAAGAATGAAGAGAGTCAATAACAGGATGAAGGAAGGGGTAGGTATTGGTGTGATCCTCTGTGACCACTTAAATATAATCACAAATTCAAAGGGCAGGACGACATTCCACTCCCGCCTCATCCATGTCCTCTTCCTTCTCCCAAGTACAGCCCTGCTGCCCTAGCACATTTGTGTCCTTTCCACACTAGCCTCCTACACCAAGGCTTACTCTCTTTCTTTCTTCCCACACCACCCCATCCATATGAGGAGGCAGTTCTGCTGGGTTGGCAAGGTGTCCAGGTAGGTACTTGCTCTTCCAGCCTCCTCGTCTGCTGGGGTGGCCGTGGTACACAATCCTGATGGACGAGACCTCAGTGGAAGTCTGCTGGGGACTGAAGGGGTCTGGGAAAGCTTTTGTGTTTCTGCTGATATGGAACCACTGTGATTGATGCAGCCTCTCCCCTGTGGTTCCTGACTTTAGGATGGATGTGATGTCTTCTGGCTCACATGAGGAGAAGGCCAACAGGGTATGGGTGGAGGGATGGGAGGGGAAGGAGCCGGGTTCTGACGGCATCTTTGAGCAGCTGAGCCAGCACCTGAAACCTTCACCACTAGCTTTCTTGTTATGCGAGAACAATTAACTCCTATTTAAGTCACTGTTCTGGAGTTTTCTATTGCTAGCAGGAATTTATATCAAGTATCACTGTACTTGATACAAATTTCTTCCACTTCTAGCAGTCTGGGTCTACCCTTCTGTACCTCAGGTACAGAGACAGACTCCCTTTCCTGCACTGCCTTCTTTGCAAACTAAAGCCTATTCTCCTTGCCAACACAATGATTCATCTACCCTTTCCTTTCTGTAAAAGGACGGAACCTTAAAATTATATCTCTTAGTGCTGTGAATGCTTTTCTCTTATATTTGTCTTTTAAATACAAAGTTGGACACTGACTGTCTAAAAATATGCACACCAAATGCTTGGTTGAGGCAATGTAGGATGGTAGAAAGAACATAGGCTTTGAAAGGTTGCAGATTCTTGCTCTATCCCCTACTAAGTGTGACCTTGAGAAAGTTACCTTTGTCTGAATTACTCCAATGGAAAAGATGGAAAGAATAGTAATACTTTGTAGTTGGGTTATGGTAAGGGTTGAATGCATTAATCAATGTGAAAGCTCCTGCTAGTTAAAGGAATAATTCTGAATTCAGAAATGCCGCCAGTTACTGGCTGTTCAACCCTTTATACATAGTTTTACCTCATCCATAAAATGAGAGGAAGAGTACTATTCTTGGGTTTTGTGGGCATTGCATAAGATACTATATCTAAAGCCCAGAACCCTACTACCCTACTGGTGCACAGTGCATGATGCTTGCTGATTGTTAACTTTTTTTTTTTTTTTTTTTTTTGAGACAGAGCCTCACTCTCTCACCCAGGCTGAAGTGCAATTGTGCGATCTTGGCTCACTGCAATCTCTGCCTCCCGGGTTCAGGCAATTCTCCTGCCTCAGCCTCCTGAATAGCTGGGATTACAGCAGTGCACCACCACACTGAGTGAATTTTTGTATTTTTAGTAGAGATGGGGTTTCTCCATGTTGGCCAGGCTGGTCTCGAACTCCTGACCTCAAGTGATCCGCCTATCTCGACCTCCCAAAGTGCTGGGATTACAGGTGTGAACCACCGCGCCTGACCAGCTGTTAACTCTTATTTGCTTTCTTCATTCTTGCTCACACAAACACCTGCTGACTGGGGGGATTCGCAGGACAGATTCCTGGAACATGGTCTGTTGGAGAACATTTTTGATCACCTGTACTTGGCTCTGTGTATTCAGGCTCCAAGAGGCAAGACCAACACAACTAAGATAAAGCTCAAAGTGAGCCTACAGCTGCAAAATTCTTTATGATTGGGTCTCAGCTACAACACTATTTGGAGTAAAAGTATCTCCTCAATAACTATTAATATTTCCAGGAGCCCAAGGGATAAAAGAGGGAAAATGGGTCTCATTTGGAAGAGCAAGCAATAACATGAGATACATATTTTAAAGAAAAAATTTTTTTTCATTGTTACTTTAGAACTCATATCTTTTTTTTCCTGAATGAGTAAAAGTTTGCTGGACTACCATAGTTTTCTTCCTCTTTTTATTATAACCTATGTTTAGTAACCACACTTAGATGTTTCAGTACAGAAGCAAAATTGACTTGGTTACACAGAAGCAAGGCTGCCTGGCATCTTGTATTCCAACCTTGCAATTAATTGTGTCTGTATAAGTCACACTTGATACCCATAAAGATTTTTTGACCAGATGCTGCTGTATACTTAGAAATACAATTATTCCTAGTAGTAGACAAAGAGTTCTGGTCCCATTTAGTCCCAGGATTTTATATGACAAAGCAATAAGTGAACTGCAAGAATCAATTTATTTCCAATTTCCTCTTTGTGTTTATGTTCAGTCCCAAGAATGCCTTCTACCTGGCTGTTGATTGTTCTGGTATTTGATAAACAATTGCATTATAAGATAAAGATCTAGAAATCATTCTCTTAAGCTTTGTCCACTTGTAGAAACTGAGGAGACAATGAAAAATCCTGGAAGACTATCAGTAGAAAGTGCTCTTATTGTAAGGATTTATATGCACATTGTTTTTATAGGATGGTGTTTTGATCACATTTATAAGCTCCATCTGATGTAGAAGAACATTATTATTGACTGATTTTGTTTCCCAGATGCATTTAAATTCCTACTCTGTGCTAACAAAGATGTTCTGCATTCAGGACCACAGAGCAGCGCTGGAAATTTATGACCAGAACAATGAAGATGCAAATATGTAGTACGTGTTTTCATCACGGCATCTTTGGCGGTACAAGCAGTCATTTAAGGGAGAAAGGTATAGTTCTAAAGCTGTTTATAATGCCTAAGCAGTGACATTCAGATGTCTTGGATATTCGTTTTCTAGGTACTGAAAAGGTGTCACGATCTGCAGGTGAGTGAGAAGAGAAAAATGACGCAGCTGAAGCCCTGATCTCGTCAAGTTGTTCTCGGCTGGGAGCATGCTGAGTATCACCGAGGTCTCCCAGAAAGATGACAAGTTGTTCAAGCCTGAAGGAGAGAAACAAAGAACTCTGCCTCCTCCTTCCCTCCTCGTGTGGCTTTCACTCTCAGCTTCCACCCTGACCCTGGCTCCCCTTGCCTCCCCAGGAGGGAGAGATCAGGCATTTACCCTGGGAGAGACTGTGGAGGACGTTTCAGGACCTACTTCTCACTCTCAGCAAATGGGTAATGCAATTCAATCCATCCCGCCCAACGCCTCACTTGCCCAAGCTGCTGAGCATGCCCAGGCAGAAGACAGTGTCTTCTTTCCATTTCCCACTGTAAACACTCTTCACCTGGCCTTTTCCCCTCAATTCACCACGAATATTGGATAGAGATAAACTGGGACAAATGAAAAGAAGCTTTCTGGCTGTCTGGGATCTGAAGTTACAGGCTCAGGGTGGGTCAAAAAGGGTCACTCGAAGAGTTGGTACAAAACAGATGAGGCGGCAAACAAGCACCGGCAGCTTGATGGCCCAGAAAACGACCCAGCTGTCTCCCTGGGCGTGGAGCACCTTCTGGTGCTGTATCACAGTGCATGCCATTCAGGCACCACAACACCGCTGGGCCCAGGAGCCAAAGCCCACTCCCGCTCCTTCCCAGGTTCAAAGGTAAACACAACACTCACGAAAACAGTGACCATTGATGTAGTGGGACTTTGAGGGAAGGCTGCC
This sequence comes from Mandrillus leucophaeus, assembly GCF_000951045.1. Taxonomy (NCBI): domain Eukaryota; kingdom Metazoa; phylum Chordata; class Mammalia; order Primates; family Cercopithecidae; genus Mandrillus; species Mandrillus leucophaeus. The sequence goes on along the minus strand of NW_012106475.1, from coordinate 5,698,991 downwards.
CAGGAGAATAACAGTTTTTCTAATGAAATATTGATCTCTGAGTCACATTACTCAGTGATTACTCATTGCCGGTTACTCAGTACATTACTGACATGGCACAATTAAAAAGTGTAAGAAAGAAATTCTAATAATTCTAATGCATTGGTCATTTCTTATGAGCCAGGAACTCTGATGAGTGCTTTCAGTGCAATCCCAATCACCTCCCTGCCATTTTGCAGAGGTGCCAAGAGGATACCCCTGAGTGAAGGTTTCACCATTCACTTACAGAACAGCTGGAACACAAACCCTCATGTGATGGCAAACTCATGCTCTTTGCTCCAGCCTTCAAAAAAAAGAGAATTCTCTCACCCTCACAGGCCAAAACAATTGTTTAATTGTTTAATCCATGGTGAGAGCATGTACAACCAGAGAAGGTGAGTGGATGACTATGATTGATTATGAGGGGGTCTGATTATGCTTAGCAGCCAGATAGTATGTACATTACAGCATGACTAGTTAACCTATGAAACATTCAACTTTTTTCCTGCATGAAGTTTTCTGGTGAATTTGAAAAAGTCCCCTGACTGAGAGAGGAGTCTCACGGAGAAGGGAAAAAGCTTTGAATTCAGGTCCACTGCCAACTTTTTCAACTACTGGCCTAAGATCTTGGGCAGAAATTGGGTGAAGTGGGAATGAAGTAAAGGAAGGAGACCTCACAGAGTGACTGGTACTTAGGGAACCATCAAGCTGAGCTACCCAAGGGGCCTGATTCCCCTTCTAGGAAAAATTTCTATTTCTTCTGCCTGCACCTTTAGTGCCTGCAAGAATGGATCCCTTCTCTGCTTTCTCTGGTGCTGGAAGATCCTGGATATATCCCAACCCCAGTTCACTACAGTCAGATGGACAGGAGTCCTCCAAGACCAGTTGGTCTGGAGATGTCAACTTATCTCTAAGCCCAGAAAGAGCTGGGGCAGTGAACAGGCTATGATTTGCAAAAGAGTAGCTGGGCCTGGGAATGGAAGCACACAGTATAGGGACAAAGGGTGTGTGTGTGTATGAGTGTGCATATGCATGTGAGTGTGTGAAAGTCTATGTATATGTGGGTAAGAATGTGAGTTTATGAGTGTATAAGTGTGTAAGAATGAGTATGCATATATATGTGATTGTATGTGAGATACGCCATCAGCGGAGTATGGTGAGGCTCTTGGCTTTGGGCAAGGCTGGTATCAGAGGAATCTTATGGGTAGGGATTTGCTCCATTAAACTGCTGCTTATTGTTAATTGGTTGTAAGATAGATTCAAGGCTGGCCGCGGTGGCTCATGCTTGTAATCCCAGCACTTTGGGAGGCAGAGACAAGCGGATCATTTGAGGCCAGGGGTTCAAGATCAGCCTGGCCAACATGGTGAAACTTTGTCTCTACTAAAAATACAAAAAATTATCCAGGCTTGGTGGCGGGCGCCTGTAATTCCAGCTACTCAGTAGGCCTAGGCTTGAGACTCACTTGAACCCGAGAGGTGGAAGTTGCAGTGAGCTGAGATTGCACCATTGCACTCCAGCCTGGGCAACAAGAATGAAACTGCTTCAAAAAAAAGAAAGGAAGGAAGGAAGGAAGATTCTATCCTTGACCAAGTTATAGCCAGGGTCCTCTGGGCCCTCTTCTCACTTAGGCCTCAACCTTGGCCTATAAAGACTTGAAGAAACACTGACACAGTTTCTAACAGATCAAGGCTGAATTCCTAAGATGACTGCAGCCTCCCTTAAAGTACCTGCCCGAAAAAATCCAAGGCTGCCAAAAGAATTTGATGTTGTTCCATTGAACACCTGAAGAAAGGGACTCTATCTGCCAGTCTCTGTGAGGGCGTAGGGGTCTAACTTCAATAAGCAGACGTTAGCAAACCCAGATGGATTTCATACAGACCAATTTTCTCCTTTCTCATTTTTGGAATTTTTTCACTTCTGTGACTCTGAGCCCCTGCCCAATCCCTTTCCTATTCCCTCATTCCTCTGGTAAAGTGCCCAGTTACCTCTGTACAAATCGAAGTTGAGTTCAGTTCATGATGTACTCTTTTCCCTGTTGCAACAATATACTGATTAAAATCTGTCCTTTTTATGCATTAAAATCTGTCCTTACCACTTTAACTAGTGTCCAACTAGTTAGTGACAGTTGCTACCCCTGCCTCTGACCCAGGGAGAGCGGGGCAATCTCTGGGCAATGAGCTGACCCTTCAGCAGGCAAAAGTTACCTTGAAGGATAAGTGAGGGAGCACATCACTAAGGATGCAAATGTTGATAGATTACACTAGAAATTGCTCTTGGCCACAGGGAACTAACTGCCTTACTCAAAGCTACGTCCCCTTCTGGGGATGTCCCATGGCAAGTGAATGGCTGGGGCCCCCTTGCTTCAATTTTGGGACAACCCTGAAGAACCATCCCAGATCTAGAACTTCTAGTTGGATTGGTTGAGGTCATTGCAGGTTAGCTTCAGCCTCAGTTCAATCCTGGCTTCCTCACTTCCAGGTGAATCTACCAAGAGCACTCAACAACTAACCATCTCTCAAGAGTCTGTGTCCAGGGAACCCAATCTAAAATATTAAGTTTCAGTTTCCTCGTCTGCAACATGGGGATAATAACAGAACCTACATCATAGGACTACCATGAGGATTACATGAAATCACGTATATAAAGTTCTACACAATGTCTAGCATATTGTTAAAATTCAATAAGTAGTACAGGTTGAATATCCCTGTTTTGAAAATCCAAAATCTGAAATATTTCAATGAACTTTTCCTTTGAGCATCTTGTCAGCACTCAAAAAGTTGGGAATTTTGGAGCACTTCAGATTTTAGATTTTTGGATTAGTGATCCTCCACTGGTAAGTAAAATGTAAAGATACCAGAATCTGCAAAACTCAAAGTCTGAAACACTACTGGTCCTAATCATTTTGGATAAGAGATACTCAACCAATGTTACTTTTATTTATTTATTTTTGAGATGGAGTCTTGCTCTCTTGCCCAGGCTGGAGTGCAGTGGTATGATCTCAGCTCACTGCAACTTCCGCCTCCCAGGTTCAAGAGATTCTCCTGCCTCAGCCTCTTGAGAAGCTGGGACTATAGGTGTGTGCCACCGCACCCAGCTAATTTTTGTATTTTTAGTAGAGACGAGGTTTCACCATATTGGTCATGCTGGTCTTGAACTCCTGACCTTGTGATCTGCCTGCCTCGGCCTCCCAAAGGGCTGGGATAACAGGTGTGAGCCACTGTACCTGGCCCAATGATATCTTTGTAGTAAGAATAAAGTTAAAATATACATACATAAATCAGTAAAACACTCTTGTCATACCACGTCTTGACTTAGGGTTTGGTCAACTACAATTATTCAAACAGTGAGGTAGACTGTAGTATTGTTCAGAACAATGTGCTCTGGCCCCATTTTGTCACATGACTTGCAGTGCCTCCTGCAGATGGAGCATGTGTCCCTACCCCCTTGTCATCCTTGGCCATATGGCTTGCTTTTTAGCCTAAAGAGGCACTGTGATTTTCTGCTAGCTCTTTTGCTCTTCCTCTTTGTCACAAGAATCAGTGGTGTGCTGATAAACCAGCTCTCAAAAAACAAAAATCAAAACAAATTTTTATTTGTAGAAATCATCTATTTATTTTAGAATATTATAGATCCAGCAGACAAATAATCAACAAGACTACAGGTTATCTGGATAATCCAATTAACAAGTTCAGTTGTATTTATATGAATGTGTTCCAAAGGTTTATATTATGCATATTCTCTTTATATTATATATAGAAGAGAATATACCCCTTGAATGTTTACCAAAAGCTATCATATACATGTATCTGTCCACAAAATAAGTATAAATGCTAAAGAATAGAGATTCTGTGAACTAGATGCTCTGACCATAATCTATTAAAACTGGTAATCCATGATTTTTCACTTCCTCTTCAACAGGCCACCTGAATTTTCTGAATTGTTTTCCAGTTTTTGCTTCTAAGGCTTCTTGGTGGTAAAGCCCACCTTGATTACAAACAGTCATCAACAGCGAGAAAATCCACATTTGTTTAACACACACTTAGATAGCACTCTATGTGCCAGGACCACTTCTAAGTGCTTCACAAATAAACCCTGTGAGAATTTAGGCCTTAATTAGGAAAAAAGCAATAAGAAGTTTTTGAAAAAGGGTCCCTTCTCCCCCACATACTGATAACTTTAAGAGGTAAAATTTTAAACATGAGATTCCATTCTTTGCTTATCAGATTACAAAAACAAAACACAAATGAAAATATTTAGAGTGACACACAGGAAAGAAGTACTCTCATCACTTTCAGCAGGAGTGTGCATTGGATTGACCACTCAGAGGGGCATTTTGGGAGTAGGATTTTTTAAAATCCTCTATTTTGAAAGTTTAATGCAGTTTCACCTCGGGAAACAGGAATAATCAAGAATGTTTTCAAATCTTTGCTACATGAATTTCATTTCAACTCTTTGCAACAAGAAGGAAACAAATTATTCTAAAATAGGAGATTAATTAAATAAATTATAGAGACCTATACAGTGACTTACACTACAGTTTAGTAGTTAATAGCATGAATTCTGGCCCCAAACTATCTAGGTCTGAATCTCTGCTGTGTTTCTTAACAGATTCGTGACTTTGGACCACTTAACTTTCCTTTCCTTAACTTTCCTTGTCCTATTCTATCACCTATAAAAATTTTGAATAATAATAGTACCCATCTTGCTGGATTGTATATGTATAAAGCCTGGCAGGTCGTCCTGGCACATAGTAAGTGTTATCTGAGTATTATATAGCTATTGAAAGGGGGTAGTAACGTATTTAGTCATATGGGAAAATATTTATAACACATTAAGTGAAAAGAACAGATTTCAAGATAGCAATAGATATATGACATGACTCAAATTTTGTTGCCATACGTTATATAGAGACATGCATTATCTCCATATAAATGTATAAGATATTTCAAAGGATACACATTAAGGGTTAATTATCAAGGCTATTCGTAGTGTATCTCTGGTGAAATTGAGGGCTTTTTTTCTTCTTTTTAAAGTTCTTTTGATTTTCTGATTTTTCTGAAATGAGAATGTTCTGCTTGTGAAATAAAGAATAAAAAGTCATTTCTTAAATAAAAAAGTCTTATTGACTATACAGATCTAAGTGGAAACTTGAGGGGTGAATAAGTCTATCCTTTCTTAGCAGTAATATTTGAGTCTTTGAAAGAGTGCAGTCAAATCATTTTTACATGAAAAGTATCTGATTTTTCACTTTAATACACACATTTCTAATAGCATGTTTTAAATTATTTAGTGAAAAAACACTACTTGTAGAACTGAAATTTTCTATCTAGAGAATTGAGAATAATTGGATCTCAAAACTGTTTTTCTTATCTTAAAACTGTTCCCTGGTAGTTTCAGATAAAGGAGAAAGCTATACCACCTGGAAGAACATGGTGGCCCAGAGTGGACGTGAAGGCAGCCAGAGAGATGTGTAGAGAAAACAGCTTTCTGGAAAAAGGACTCCTAGAGTGCTGGTTAGGGCTCCTCGAAAAGTGAGGGTAGCATGTGCAAAAAGGAGATCTATTCTGTAGTCCATCTCTGGAATGTAAAATCCAATATTTACACAAAGGCTTAGCCCAAGGAAGGCATATTTTTGATCCTCAGTTGTAAATTCTTGGTAACTGCCTAACAACGCACATATAATGGTTTAGAATACCCACAGGAAAGCATGCTCTCTGACAGAGCCTTGTGCAGAGTGGTAGTGACTTCACAGCCTGTATCTCTGCCACTGTATTAAACTTTCATGCCTTCAATTACAATTGCTTGCAAGAATCTATGGCTTCCAGCACTCCAGGTAAAAGCCAGAGACTTCGCAAATCAATTTTCCCCCAATAAATGATGAATATTGTGTGAGGCAACAGTTCCTTTTTGCCATGCCCTAAGGCAAAAAGTGGCTCTTCCATCTCATTGCAGTAAAAACCTGCCATGTTGATGAGCCAGCCCACAGCACAAAAGAGCCAACATCTCTTCCATGTTAGCAATGTCATGTTGGTAGCGTAAAATCAACTATGCATTTACACCATAGACATTGGCAAACATTACAAATAAAAATTTGTTTTTGCTTTTTTTGAGAGCCGGTTTGTCAGCACACCACTGTATATACTTCATGCTTGTCTGACCCGCCTTATTTTGCTATTGTCCGTTTTGTTTTGTTTTAGGCTTTTAGCAGCTTGAAGCCATAGATTTTAGTTTCTGTCTCTAGTAATAAGCGGAAAGGGGGAATGGGAAAAGGGGCTTTACTGGCCCAACCAGAAACGGAAACTAAGAACCCATGCCAGTATTCCCTTCCTTGGACACCCCTAAATCATCTCTGGATTACTTATAATGCCTAATACAATGTAAGTACTATGTAAATAATTGCTATACTATACTATTTAGGGAATAATGACAAAGAAAAAAGTCTTGACATGATCAGTACAGGCTCAATTATTTTTTTCTCAAGTATTTTCAATCCAGTGTTGGTTGAATCTGTTTATGCAGAACCGATGCATACAGAGAGCTGACTGTGTATCCTCTCTCCCACTCTCTGGTATAACTGCCCATCATTTATTTTAAAACTAGATTTGTTTTTAACTTAATCTGACAGTTTTTCCCCTTATCACAGGGAAATTTGGACTATCTACATTTATTGTGTTAACTGACGTAGTTGGCTTTATTCCATCCACATTGTATATATTCCTAGTTGTAATAAATCATTTTTTTCTTTTTACCTTTTACAGATTTATCATGTTTCCTTTAATAACTTAATCCCAAATCGCCAGTTAATTCGGATATTTTGCTATGCTTCTCCATTTTGCAAACTGTTACCTTACTATCTTTCATCCCATGTAAACTAAGATTTGTCCATGATTAAGTCAAAATTAAATAACTTTGATTCCCCATCACCTCACTACATTCCTCAAAATGCTTTACTTACTATTTACTATCTCTTGGAAATTAAGAAGCACCATTCTAAATAACTCCGAGATTAAATAGGAAATTAAATTTATAAATTATCTAGATATTAATACAGACAGCCACTTTATAAAAATATATTGCTTTTTAATATGATGGTGTAGGTCAGCTAGGAAACCCAAGCACTCTTTGTAACATGGTTCCCACTAGGAATACTACTCTTAGATGGAACTTGGGAAAACAGGAAAAACTATTTCCCTTTTCCTTATCCTGCATGCATGACCTAAACCCTTGATAAAACAAAAACAAAAACAGAAAACCTCCCAACCTCTCATACACTTTAAAAGTTAGCTCACAATGGTGATCAGATCAGAAAAGAAAGAGGGGGCTTTTTTTACACTTAAGTGCATACATCCAGGATGGCTCTGGTGGACTGTTGTGAAGTTCTGAATGTCCAATAATTTTAGGGTGTCTTTATTCCAGTATTAAGTTAGAAATTTCATTTGGAAATTATTAATTAATAATGAAATTTATAACTTAACACTGGAACAAAGACACAGAGTCTCTTTGGCTCTTTAAAAAATTTTTTTTTCAAGAACATAAAAGCAACTCCTGTATCTAAGATTAAAGTCACAAATTGCCTTTAAACTTTACTGGAAGGTGAATACAACCAGCAGCGTTACCATCTATTCCTTAGCCTGCAGGATGCCTCGGGAGGGTAAAAGCCGTACTTGTTACACGTACACCATTCAGCAGCATTAGTACATGTTCACTTCAAGGGAGCACCTGTGGGTCAGCAGCATCACTGAGAGTCAGGCTCAGCCAATGGAATCAGGGTGACGGGGTTCAATCACCTGCATGTGAATTCTGCTTCTTGATGCCGTAGACAAAATAATGGTCCTCTACAATGTCCATGCCCGAATCCCCAGAACTGGTGATTTTGTAGATGTGATTAAAGTTACAGACCTTGAGATGGAGAGATTATCCTGGATTATCTAGGTGAGCCCAATTTAATGACATGAGTCCTTAAAAGCAGAGGAACTTTCCTGACTGTGGTCCAAGGGAGATGTGATGACAGAAGAAGGATCAGAGAGAAGCCACACTGCTGGTTTTGAAAACGGAGGAAGGAAATGGATTTTCCTTTAAAGCATCCAGAAAGGAACTCAGCTCTGTTTGTTGGACTTCTGATCTATAGGAGTGTAAAATCTATGTTGTTTTAAGTTGCTAAGTTTTTGGTACTGTTTCATGGCAGCAATAGAAACCTAACACACCTGAGAAGGCAGTCGGTTAAGAGCTGAATGCTTACCACCTTTGGCGGTGGTCAGATTGCTTCACTTGATATTTTGTAAACCTGTTCTGAATATGCATCTCCTGGTCTCCCTTTGAGTTAGAGAGAGGAAAGCCTTAGAGGAAAGGCAAAATGACCACAAAGAATAAAAATAATCTGGCCCACTGCAACAATGTGAACACATTTCAAGGTTAAGAAACAAGAATGGGGTAGTCTTTTCATCCACATGTGAAGTATGTAAAGCATCTGACCACCTGATAAACTAGGAATTCTGTGAGACTGAGCTGGTTCAACAGCCCTTCCTGCCAATCACCAAGAGTGAAGCTTCCCTATCAGTCTGCAATAAACTACCAAGTTTTAATAACGTCTTAAAAGTAGGGACAGGGAGGAGATTTTAAGTTTCTTCAGAGAAAGGGGCTATTGTTCAGTTCAGAAGCCAAAAGTGATGTATGTTTTGGATACTAAAGTGGTTCATTCCAGCTTAACTGTTCAGATCATCAGTTAATGTCTTCCCCGAAATATCAGCTTATTTAAACTTTTACTTACATTAGAAAAAGCTACAGTTTTCTCAAAGGCAAGGGGTCATTAGAAATGACTAGGAAATGTTAATCATGAGATCTGAATTTAGAAGGCCTTACCAGGCCTTTACAACACTGATGCAAAGATTGGCACAGCTTCTTAAAAACAAAGGGGGCACAAGTGAGAGACCACTACCCAGTAGTGGACTGACAATTTGGAGTGCTGGTGAGGACATGGAACATCTGGAGCCTCACATGTTGCTAGTGAGAGAGTTAAAATGGTAAAACCAATTGGGAAAACTGGCTCTTCCCAATAAAGTTAAACATATCCCAACTCTATATGATAGCATATGTCCACAAAAGACTTGCATACAATGTTCATAATAGTTTTATTTATAATAGCCCCAAGCTGAAAGCAGCTCAGATGTCTACCAACAGTAACATGCATAAATAAACCGTGTGTATTCATGCAATTCAATACTGCTCAGCAACAAAAAAGTGGAAGCTAATGATACACGCAAACCGTGAATGTTTTTAAAAACACTGTGTTGAGCAAAAGAAGTCACACAGCCAAATAGTACGTGCTGTATTTAAATGAGGTTCAAGGACAGTTTCATGGCGATGGAAGTCAGGAAAGTGGTGACCTTTGGAGGCAGCAGGTTGACTGGCAAGTGTCATGAGGGGATTCTCTGAGGTATGGAATGGCCTATCTCTTGATCTGAGTGGTGGTTACATGAATAATTTTTTTTACGTTTATGTAACTGTAAACCTCAGAATTGTGTATTTTATTATAAATTATATTTTTAAATAAACTTTTAAATATATAACAGGATCAAGTATATGAGGATAAAGTCTCTTTATTAAGACCTCCACTGTGTAAGAAAAAGTAAATATTTCCTCGGATGGTTTTATATTTTCAGTTGGACCTCTGAATTTAAACAGATATCCACAAAATCCTCAAGCCACTTATAACTGACCAATAGAAATAGTTGACTGAATTTTTTAAATATTTGATACTGGGACGCCTCACTCAGAGGCTAGTACTGCATTTGCTGAAGACTCTACCATCTCTCATGCCCTTCTCCTCTGGTTATGTTGTCAGCTTTTCTTCTATTGCCTGTACCCGGCAGCACCCGACATCTAGTCCCATGATAACTGTTCACTCTGGTCTGTGTGCCCTCCCACAATAACACAATTTTATCTATGCCTACTTTGAGAAGTGGCAGTTCCTCAGAGGGAGTAGGAGTGACTGGAGCCCTGAAGTGAGGGATTGGACAACATGTACCCTCTGCTCATACTTTCACCTACTCTGAGAAGTGTCCTGCTTTTTAGAAAGGTTCAAATGCCATAAGGCTTGTAGTACACATCTCCCCTTTCTAGTCAACTCACGATGCCGTAAGTTTTTAAGAACTTGTGAGTAGATGTGCGTGGTTTCTTTACTTTGATTAAGAGTTTGAGAAGCGTGTAATCCTTTCATATTAATGATGAACCACAGATTCCTTCTCTGATAGTACTAACGTTACATTTACAAAACCTGAATTTAAATGACCCTTAACTCTTCTGCTTACTACCACTGCTTCAATTATTCTGAAAATAAAATACAATCTTATTCTAATATCTGATCATTTTCACTGGCAAAAGAGAAACTCTCTGAGAGATCTCAAATAGCTTCTACAATAGATTTAGGTTTTTTCATACCTAGTGTTGAAAGGCTTATTATGATTCAGTATTTATAGGTCAATTTCCTTCCACTACAAAATTAGTAATGACTGTCAATATTATTCAGAAAAAAGAATTTAAGCCACATCTGATTTCTTTTCACCCTTTCCCTCAGCATCATTGTCAATCCATTTCCACACAGTGAATTGCAGCTCCAGCCTAGTGAAAATAGAAATGGTTTCCATGACAACAGTTTTCTCTCCGCTAGTTAGAATCTAAGATTTGACTCCCATGAAAATAAATCTCACCATGAGAATTAGTTGATTTTGTAAACGACAAAATAACTGTGAAATCATTTCCAAAGAAAAGGCTGTGATAAGCTTGCACACGCAAGGGCGGGTTACACAAGGTGATTGCTGAAGCTGCTGCTAACATCACACACCCAGAACAAAGTGCAGGGAAATGCCTGCTTTGAGCTGCAGCCCACTCTGCTCCTCACCCAAGTGTGAGCCCACAACCTGGCCCTCTTATGAATGTCAACGATGTTTCAATCCCAGGTGTAGGGAATAGGTTTTAAAGCATCTCATAGCAAATGACAAGGATTAACCCCCAACTGCCTTTCGTCTGATTTCCAGCGACATTAGTTCCTTGAAAAGATGAGAGTCCCAGAGCAGTTCTTAAGGCAGCCAGTATGGGAATTTAATTTCTCATTATTTATTTCTCTGTTAAGATTAGGTGCTGCTATTGTACAATAACACTTGTTTCTCTTTACTATTATTTCTTCTTCTTAGTAATCTGTCTTATTTTATTGCTTAAAAATACATAGAACCATTTTGTCTTAAAAAATTTTAAAGCCTAATATGATGTTAAGTCTTTCAAATAATGTTTAATAAATATGTTTTCCCAATAACATTTATATAAAGAATAATGCCTACTTGTAAGAAAAAATTGCTATCAATCTAGTGGTATAAAATTAATAAACTGAATTCCATGTAACCTTGTATCCCCGAATCCATTAAGCCAGGGTTTTCTTCTGAACAATGTGGCTCACTGCTGGAGCAGGGAGCTCTGTCGGAGTGAGGTGGCGTCCTCAGCACAGGTCTGAGAGGGGGATGAGTGCACAGTTTTCAATAAGGATGTGAATATTCAAGACCATGATGCAGGCCCTCTGCAAAATGCAAACTTGATAGCTAAATCAACTCCCTCACTCCAGCATGATGATGCATTATGCTAAGTGAGCTGATTTTTCAAAGCCATTGCAAGTATGTGACAGAAATCACTCAAGACCCAGCCTGTCATTGTCCCTACCCAGCAGAAGATAGTTATGGCGAAATCTGGTAAAGCCTGCATCTCTGTTTTGGGCGCTTCCCTTGTCCCCTTAGCCTATCCTCTGGTGCCAGTCTCCTCTTCCTTCCTCCTCGCAAAGCTTAGGAAGGATCTGAAACCTGTCACTTAAGAATGATTGGCCAAATATTCCATTCTCCTTCCAGGGAAATTCATTCACATTAAAATTTTAGCTAAACCAAAGATTTCCATTTTAAATCTTTTATTTCTAGTTGTAAAGTGAAATACTTTGTCTGTAGTTAAAGAAGTAATTTTCCTTAATGCTGAGAAGAGTGGGAACAGTTTTGGTCAGGAAAGGGGACCTTAAAATGACATTAATTTTATACTGATGGTTACAAAGGTAAACCCGATATTATCTTTTTAAGATGAAGTCTCTCTTTTCCCATCCCTTACATTGAACATCTTCCTTGGGGGAAGAGCATTCCTCTAAGGTCACTGGAGGCTTTGTCCTATTTGCAGGTAGGGGTGGAGGAACTGGTGTCCCTTCTTCATGAGTTTTGCCCAGGACCCCAAGACTAACCTACTCTGGTACAGACCTGCCTCCTGGCAGTTCCTCTTATTGCAGATCCATTCTCAGCCTTCTCTGGGTAAACACAACCTCCCCTGCCTCCTTTAATCTTCGTTGTACTCTGTTCTAGGAATACAGGTATATAAATATATACATATACATACATGTCTCTATATATCTATTCCTGGCATAAAATGTTATCCAAGCTGGTGGTTAATAATGTTCATAGCATAACTTGCTTATAAGAGGTCCTAAAATGTATACATGATATATCTTATAGTGTTTCTTCCTCTGAATTTCTAAGAATGGTGTTACTGGAGTGCTTCGGTTTTGTGACAATCGTTTTCCCAAATGTCTTATACTTAGAATATCACCTTTTCCTCATTTCTGTTATATAGTTTGAATGACAGAACCCAGATATGCTAATGGCCAATTAACTGGAGTTATGTATAAAAAGAGGAGAGGAAGAAGGAAAAATGGGGAAGGAAAGAAAGCCCAGAGTGTATAGACTCTATGGCCTTGTGAGCAGAGGGTCACTGAGACATGGAGCTGGAGGAAGGAGTTTCCAAAGGGGGTTGACAGGGAATAGTGGGAACAATGGAGGGAAGAGAAAGGTCAAGAGATACATAGAGGATGGAGAACAAATTGGAATCAAGTATTAGGCCAGCTGGGGTAGTGCTGAAATGCCTGTTGGCCCCATAAACACACTTGAGCAGTTCTATCTAAGGCCTGTCTGTGGCCCAGAAAGCTAATTAGTGTGTCCTCACCTAGGGCCAACTCTGAGGGACTACGGAAGAGTGATGCCACAGAAGTTTACATAAAATTTGAACAGGAAATCAAATATTAGGATTCATGACCTAGAGTACTTTTATCCCTTTTTATGAGATATGCACAAAGTTAACAGAACTGTGCAGCTCACTAATTATATGAATACTTTTTAGTTCTCTAGCAGCAGAATGAAACTGAGAAGAGGTGGTAGCTGAGATATGTGTCAATGTAGGAATTTTCCAGAATTTCCTTTCCAAAGGCATAGGGCAGTGTTCTAACTTTGGTCCTGTTTGGTTTAACATTTTTATTTTAATGCAGTATAGAAAGCTTAAAGCTCAAGAGGCCAAATACATGTGCATATATTTGAATTATTATTATAATATTAAATCTGGTCATATTGATTCTTACTGAATCAATGCATATATTTAAGTTAAATGACATATTTAGGATCCAAAGAGATTCTGGTAGATTGCAGCAATGGTCTACACTGAATCAGCTTACATGTTCTGTCCTTGAGGAAATTAAATTAAAAATTTTTAAAATTTGTTTTTAATTTTTTAAAAAATTAAAAAAAATTTAATCTTTAAACATTTTAAAAATCTGCACAACATGTGATTTTACAGAAACATGTAAGAAGATTTAGTGATTTCAGACAGCAGATTCAACAGGGGTCCACAGAGCGATACGAATGCAGAAAAAAATGAGGTTGCACTGATGAAGGAAATATCCTTTGGAAGGGTCAACAACCCAAATTGTTCCAGGGGCTACCAACTGCCTTCTAAATATCCAGGAAGAAAGGCTTCTCTTCTTCCATCCTAACCCATCCTATATTATTCAAAGCAGCAATGTACCTGGCTAAAAATAATTTCTGAACCTCCTCTGCAGCTAGGATTAGCCACTGAGATGTAGCTGATGTTTTTGAGAGGGGTTTCTGAGAAAGTTCTTTAAAGGAAACTAACTCAGATGGGTGGTGTTGGTGCCATTTTGCCCTTTCCCCCATTTTGTTCTTTCTACTGTCTGGGTCATGGCCTTAACGACTGGAACTCAAGCAGCCATTTTGAACCATGAGGCAACTAAGAGAGTGGAAACTTCAGGCCAAGGATGGCGGACCAGAAAGAAGTAATCTAAGTTCTGAATGACAGTGCAGCCACTGTATGCTGACTGCCTTTCTTTGTATTTATATTATGTGAGTGAAGAATAAATCTTGATTTTAAGCCAACTTTGTTTTGTTATATGGCTAAACCTAATTTAACTTGCACGAGAGGCCAGTAAAAAAATGAGTGAGATGGGCTAGATAAATAACTGTCACTACCACCACTCCCTATCATCTCCACTAAGTGAGAGTTTCTGTTGGCAGACATTTTTGTTTTGTTTTTTTCTTTTAAGAAAGAACAATCCAGGCTATCCTAACATTAGCCTAATATTATAGCTGTAGTATATAGGGTTGGTGAGGACGGTGTTGAACTGGAAAGTTTATTTGTCTAAGAGGGCAGTTGGTTCTCAACTTCTGTTGATTGTCATGTGAAAATATGGAAAAAAATTTAAATACTGCATAGTCTGACATTGTTGGTAGCTATTCAAGACTCATCTGTGGGCTTGCTTCAGCCTGCAAGCCACCAGCAGCTCAGCTGGTGAGACTCCTTCCCCTGTGAGCATCACGTCTGGTCCTGGCGATCCTCCTCTGAGAGGAACTGAGAGATGTGGGACAGAGTGAGATATCAGAGTCATCTCTAAATATTTGAAGAACACAAAATTTATCTTGTGTGTCCCTGTGAGGGTGGCACTCAGACACATAAAACAATCTTTTTTATGACAAGACAGATTTCATTTTAGTGTAAAATAGAACTTTCGCCTTTTAGAGCTCCCAGGATGGGCTGCCTGAAGAGGGGCTGAGTCACCTGACCCTGGAGGTTAGGGACAGGATGTCAAGTTTCAGCTGGAGCATTGTAGAGGGCATTTAAGACCTCGCTGGTGTGGGTTACCTGGAAGGTCCCTTCCAACTGGATGTCCTGTGATTCAAGGAACAATGTAGCAAAAATCCACATTGGTAAAGAGTAAATGTGAGGTTATTATCGTTATTGTTGCATTGTTTGCTTTGTCTTTAATACCTTCATTAAAAGTGAAAGGGCAGATCTAGTAATTTGGATGTTTGTCAGAAAAAGGAAATTCAATGGCCCTGATCAGATTCTTCTGCGAGCTTGTTTCTAACAAATAGGTCCATTATTTGTAATAAATAATTTTTTTCATTCACCTTTCTTTGGTCATTAAAGGCAGACCCCAATTCAAGTGCCAAGAAGCAACAGTACGCGCAAGGAGGCATGTTCATGGATTGTTTGTAATGGTGAAGAAAATCCACTTCAATTCCATCAACAGAAAAAAAAAAAAAGATAATAAATTGGAGAATACCCAAACAGCAGTTACAACAAATGAACCAGTGCAACACACAATGACATAATGTATAATACTTGAAAATATAAAGTTCATTGGAAAAAAAAGCAAATTGCAATATGATAGAGAGGTAAAAATGCAGGCTTTGGAATGACCACATTTTAGAAATGGAGGACAGTTTAGTAGTAGCCAGGGATTAGGGATAGGGACAGTGGTGATGGGGTGGGGGCTGGACCAGGTTGGGTAGGCTAGAGAGAAGTAGGTGTGGTTACCATAGGGAAATACAAGGGATACTTATGGGGCTGGCCTTAGTTATTACCTTGACTGTGTGGTGGCTACACAAACTTATACAGGTGATAGAATTGTTTTGAACTCTCTCTCAACACACACGTGCAAATGGGTACAAGGAAAATTGGGCAATGGGAATAAAATCAGCGTACTTTATCACTGTCAGTATCCGGCAATACTATCATACTGTACTATGGTTTTGCAAAACGCTACCATTGGGAGAAACTGGGAAAAGTGTTGAAGGGATTTCTGTACATTAATTCTTACAATGGCATATGAATCTACAGTCATCTGAATTCAAAAAGAAAGAAACACCACTTCAAATGCGAAAAGCCTGGAAAATATTCTTGGTCTTCCATTCTATAACAGAGAATTTAAAAAATTTCATTCTCACAGAAGAACAAGGTGAATTTCATTAATAAAATGACTTTAAAAGTCAAGAATAAAGAATGCAGACTTTGGAACCAGACTCCTGAAACTAAATTCTGGCTTTCCCATGTATTACCCGTGAAACCTTGGGCAAATTAAAAACTCTATACCTTCGTTTCCTTCTTAGTAAAATGGAATAACATTAGAAGCCACATTATGGAGTTGTGAGGATTAACTGGCTCAATATATGTACGATGTTTTCAACAGTGCTTGGCACATCTTAAATGCCAGGAAAACCGTTGGCTCTTATTATATGAACATTATAAAGTTTGAAACAGGTGATACTAGAATATGGAAACATGTATGTACAGTAAGACTATAAAGAAATGCATAGGAGTGATAAATATAAACTCAAGATAGAGTCACCTCTGAGGATGGGGACGGGGAGTGTCATTTGTCTGCATAGTGTATTGTTTCTCAAGTCCTGTGATGGTATGTGCCTCTGTTTGAGCTGGGGTTGGCACTTGTGTTTACCCTGAAGGTCCTATGTGGCTTTAAATTTCTGGGCCTTTTCACATTCAGTCTCTTTTTTCCTAGAATTCCCTTTCCCTGTCTTCCCAGCAACTCCAATGTCATCTTTCAAGTCCTAGCTCAAGCATTACCTCCTCTGAAACTCTGCCCCTGACTTGCCCCACCCCAGATAAGACAGTCAGTTATCATGCTGACAGCATCTTCATCCACCTGGGCCACAGCATTCATCCCACCATGGCTGTTTCCCACTGGAGCTCCTTGAGGACAAGGACAGGTGTGTTGACCCATAGGTGACTTTTGAGGAATGAACACAGAGCTTAGAAAACCATTCGGTGCAGGACTGTAGGACTGATTTGTTCCCAGAGATATTATAAAGTTAGAAACCAAGAGAGGACACTCTGCAGCAAGTTATTTGACTTACCTCTGATGTAAATGTTCATCATGCACCTAACACTTGCAAGGCAGTGATCCAGACTCTGCAGTACAAAGATAAGTAGGATAAGGGCACATATTCAAGGGAGGTTTGGTCTAGTGCAGGAAAGAAATGCATATAACAATTTGTATCAAGTAAAAAAAAAATGGCCAATGAAGAAGTGCCCACCCAATGCTATGGGTAATGCATCTTAGAAAACAAGAACAAAGTTTTCAATTGGGGGAACACACAGCTTTTTAACACAAATTTATACTTCATTCACATGAAAAGAACAATCCATTTTTAGTCTATATATTCTCATATAGTTTATATTTTTAGAAATCTCCTTAGCAGTGAGCTGAGATCGCACCACTGCACTCCAGTCTGGGCGACACTGTGAGACCCTGTCTCAAAAAAAACCAAAAAACAAAAAAACTATCCCCTTACCAAATCTGTTAAGTGCATAGTAAATGCCCTCATTTAGGTACCTAAAAGTAATGTTTTTGTCTCTAATTAATAGCTTGCTCCAAGGTGCCATTTCTTAAATTTTACTCATGCAAGACTGTTCTTAATGTTAGAACAATGAATATACAGCTACACCAAGTTAAACCCCCACTGTCTGAAAGTGCAGAGGTTTTCAAGGTTAAACAGTTTCCTAGAAGCTTCGGGAAAACTCAGTGCCTAGGCAATCTCTGCCTTGTGAATGTCTATCTGTATAGCTTTAGAGGCTGTACTGATACCATGCAGCTCTGTTCCTGAGACCAGTCCTGACAGTTCTCAGTTTACAGACCCTGTGGATAGGAGTCACATTCACTGTGATGGTCTAAGAAAAGACAGTGAGCATGGTATCAGGACGCTGAATGAGTGTTTCTTTATGCTTTCTTCCTGATGGAGCACAGTTAAGAAAGTTCATGCGTTTGTCTGCCTGTCCATCCATCAAATCCTGAATGTGTCCTAGTGAAAGTCATTGGTTAGTTACTAGGCACATAAAGGCCAATACGACCCAGACTCTGCCCTCAAGAAGCTGGGGATCCAGAAGAGGGGACAGGCACATAAACAAATAAAAGAGCTACTGTGCTTTGATAGGTGTGTGTCTAGGGTGCTGTGTAATCAATGAAAGGAAGCACCTGGTTCTACTTTAGGTGAGGTGGTTTAACAAAACATCCCATCTCGGCCTTATCATTTACATGAACATAGTTTAGTGTAAGCATCATTGTGGGCTTTTCTTGTTCTTTTTGAGAAGGAGTCTTGCTCGGTCACCCAGGATGGAGTGCAGAAGCGTGATCCCGGTTCACTGCAGCCTCTGTCTCCCAGGTTTAAGTGATTATCTTGCCTCAGTCTCCCGAGTAGCTGGGACTACAGGCGTGCACCACCACACCTGGCTAATTTTTTTTTGTATGTTTAGTAGAGATGGGGTTTCGCCATGTTGACCAGGCTGGTCTTACTTTGTTTTGCAGATTGAAAAGATTATACTAGGTCTCACTGTGACTTGCAGTACTGTGAATGCTTCTTAGCAGTTAGGGTCTGTGCGTGCTGTGGAGTCTTGCCCTACCTAATCCTTTCAGGCACATCTATTACAGGGCTGCCACAATTGCTCAGCACAATTTGGGAATGGCCTTCAGAAAGAGTTACCATCCATTTGTTTGTTCATTTCTTCATTCAACAAATATATGTATGTGTAAGTGTAATAGTATATAATATAGGCCGGGCACGGTGGCTCATGCCTGTAATCCCAGCACTTTAGAAGGCTGAGAGGGGTGGATCACAGGGTCAAGAGTTCAAGACCAGCCTGGTCAAAATGGTGAAACCCTGTCTCTACTAAAACTTCAAAAATTAGCCAGGTATGATGGTGGGAGCCTGTAATCCCAGCTACTTGGGAGGCTGAGGCAGAGAATTGTTTGAACCTGGGAGGCGGAGGTTGTAGTGAGCTGAGATTGCACCACTGTACTCCAGCTTGGGTGACAGCACAAGACTCTGTCTCAAAAAAAAAAAGTGTATATATATTATATATTGTACATATATATTGTATATATAATACATAGTATATATAGTTAAATATAATTATATAATTATTTATAATAATCTGGGCAGAGGAAATGACTCTGGTATGTGTAAAAGGTGACAAAAAATGTGTGGCTGGAGGGGTTGGGTGCATTAAGAGTGGAAAGAAGGGAATTCACAGTGACAAGCTAAATCGCATAGGGATTTGTAGGCAAGAAATTTTGGAAGTAAATATGCAGAGCCATGAGACAGTCTTTAGTTGGGGATTGATATTGATCTGATTTACTAGTTACATATAAAGAGTTATTGGATGACTACATGGCCATAGGACACCCTTCTTACAGAAGACTGTATTTTCCAAAGATGGCCATACCTATGTATTTATCCCTTTCCAAATGTGCCTGATATGGTTTGGCTGTGTCCTCACCCAAATCTCATCTTGGATTGTAGCTCCCACAATTCTCATGTGTTGTTGGAGGGACCCGGTGGGAGATAATTGAATCATGGAAGCAGTTTTCCCCATATTGTTCTCATGATAGTGAATAAGTCTCACGAGATCTGATGGTTTCATAAGGGGAAACCCCTTTTGCTTGGTTCTCATTCTCTCTTTGCCTGCCACCATGTAAGACATGCCTTTCACCTTCCACCATGATTGTGAGGCCTCCTCAACCACGTGGAACTCTGAGTCCATTAAACCCCTTTTTCTTTATAAAATTACCCAGTCTTGTGTATGTCTTTATCAGCAGCATGACAACAGACTAATACAATGTCTTTAAAAATGTGACCCTCCAACAGGAGAGGGTCTATGTTCCCTCTCCTTGAAACTGGGCAGGGGCTTGGGACTGTCCCAACCAAAAGAATATGACAGATATGATCCTATGTGCCTTCTGAAGCCAGGTCATACATAACAAGAATACAGCTTCTGGCTGGCTTCTTTTCCCTCACTCTCTGTTTTTCCCTCCATCCCCGCTCCACCCCTCTTCCTTTCCCTCTCCTTTTCTCCCTTCCATTTTTCTCTCCTTGGATGCTCCCCATTGGATCTCAGCCAGCACCAACCACCTTGCCAGCCACATTAGTGAGCCACCTTGGAAAGGGATTCTACAACCCTACTCAAGCCTTCAGATAACTATAGTGGTGACTGATATCTGAATGCAACCTCACGGGGGACTCTGACAGAACCACCAAGTCAAGCCAAGCTGCTGCTGATTCCTGAGCACAGAAACTGTGAGAGATAATGAGTTGTTTTTAGTTATTAAGTGTCTGAGATCTAGATTTCAGGAAGGCTTTGTAGCTCAGGATAAGGATCTTAGATTTAACTCTAAGCATGATGGAAAGTCATTGGAGAATTTTAGTAAGGAATTCATATGTTCTGGTTCACCAGTTACAAAAAAAAATATCATACTCAGATAACTATAGGAAACCTTCGTTGTTCCTGAAAATTTCATACATATTTTGTCATTGCAAGAAAGGAAGGGAACAGTGCGGGGGGGGAGGAGAGAAAGAGAGCTCAAAAGACACAGATTGAAAAGAGAGCAAGGAAGGAAGAGATGAGACAAAGAAGCAGGAGCAGTTATTCTTCATTCCCTCTCTCTTTGGCCTGCCCAAGGACCTGCCCAAGAGAAGAGAAGAGACGAGACGAGACGAGACGAGACGAGAAGAGAAGAGAAGAGACGAGAAGAGAGAAAAGAAAGGAATAGTTGAACCATCCAGACTTAGTGTCTTTTATATGACAGGCACAATGATCCAGCTACTAGATTCCATTAATATCATTATCTGACTTAACATTAAATTAATTCTCTCAATATGTATTTTTCCAAAATCATTAATATGGGAAAAAACACCTATAAAGAAATGTTGTAAAGCAAACTACTAACTCCCTATCACTTGAGGGGACTCCTTAAAAATAACAAAAGAGTCAAGGTCTGTGAACACAATAAGAAATTACTTTATAGTTAGTAACATCTCTTCAAAAACCTTTTTACCTCCTATTGTATGTCTGCAGGAATTCCTCTTCTGCTGGGAATTAAATTTGATCATCAACAACCCCAGCCATTGAGTTATTTATTTTTGGCTATTGTTGCTATTAGCATCATTTAATTTATGTTTAACCCCTATGGATTTGATGCTAAGTGGGAAGGACACAGTGATCCTAATTGCCTGAAGCAGCAACAGTCTGCCTGACATTTCATCTTTTCAGTGATATGAGCCCCTGATTTAAAGTAGGAATTCTGATGCAGGCAGAGGTGGCCAAGATTCTATAACATTCAGTTTAGCTGCTGGCACTCTGCATGCAGACCTCACGACTTACACAGATTCCTTGTTAGCCCCCTCTTTTTGACTCCAGATATAGACGTCATTGCCCATAAACCACTAGTTGTTGAGAGTTAAGGGTTCAGTAGGTCTCCTTAATTTACTGGTGCACTCTACAAACCCCATACCTCATTGCTGGCACTGATGGAGAAAATTTCCCATTAGGCCAAGCACGGTGGGAGGCTGCGGTGGACAGATCACTTGAGCTTAGGAGTTTGAGACCAGCCTGGGCAACATGGTGAAACCCTATCTCTACAAAAACATACAAGGAAAACAGCCAGGTGTGGTGGTGGGCAACTGTAGTCTCAGCTACTACAGAGGCTGAGGTGGGAAGATCATTTGAGTCCAGGAGGTGGAGATTACAGTGAGCTGAGATTGCACCACCACATTCCAGCCTGGGCAACAGAGAAAGAGACCCTGTCCCAAAAAAAAGAAAAAAGAAAAAAGAAAAAGAAAACTTGTCATTTTACTATCTGCAGAGTAAAAACAAAAGAAAAACTCAAAAAGAATCTTAAAAAATGTCTTACACAGAGCACTTTTATTTCATATTTATGAAATGTTTTATTAATGATAATAAAATGAGTTTTATTTTAGGCCCTCTGACAGTATTTATCAAACCTTAAGAGTTCTAAGATCAATCAGTGCACGCTCGTGATAGGAGATGCTTCAACTCAAATGCAGAACAGTTCATTCGACACTAAGTTTGTATCAGTTTATAGTTCACACTCTGAAAATGTGTCAGACACACAAGCTCAACTATAAAACTGACCAGAACAGGTATTCTTATGGATGGTAAGAATTACAAATTATTGCCCAAAAGTAAAGACTAATTGACCATAAAATGAAAAGGAAATATATTATGGGTAAGAGTGAATCTACAATGGTTTTGCTGTCTTAAAATCACTAATCAAGCATATTATCAGTTTAATCGGCTATCCTCTCTAAAGATAGATGAGTGGCCAACATTAACTTTTAAAATTGATTATCTTAAAACTTAGTAACTGAAGTCCAGAGGCTATCACAGAATTAATCTTTCTCTAGAAATCATTTTGACATCATTAAAAAGTTTAAAAAATATTTTAGAGACAAGGTGTCACCAGGTTGGCCTGGAGCTCCTGGGCTCAATCCTCCAACCTCAGTCTCCCCAGTAGCTCAGACTATAGGTGTATAGCACCATGCCCAGTCATTGACATCATTTGACAGCATGATTTATGACTCATACAGAGGAGAAATAATTGAATCCTATTTATACTCACTTTGTTGTTGTTATTGTTGTCCAGGCTGGAGTATAGTGGCTCCATTTTGGTTCACTACAATCTCTGCCTCTTGGGCTCAAGCCATACTCCCACCTCAGCCACTCAAGTAGCTGGGACTACAGGCATGCGCCACCATGCCCAGCTATTTTTTGTAGTTTTTGGTTAAAGATGGGGTGTCATTATGTTGCCTAGGCTAGTCTTGAACTCCTGGACTCAAGCAATCCGCCTGCCTCAGCCTGCCAAAGAGCTGAGATTGCAGGCATGAGCCACTGTAGCCGGCCAATACCCTTTTGTTTTGTTTTGTTTTGTTTTGTTTTAAGAAGGAGTCTCGCTCTGTAGCCAAGTTGGAGTGCAGTAGCACGACCCACTGCAAGCTCCGCCTCCCGGGTTCAAACTATTCTCCTGCCTCAGCCTGCCGAGTAGCTGGGACTACAGGCGCATGCCACTACGCCCAGCTAATTTTTGTATTTTTGGTAGAGATGGGTCTTGACCTCGTGATCCACCGGCCTCGGCCTCCCAAAGTGCTGGGATTACAGGCGTGAGCCACTGTGTCTGGCCTCTTTTTCTGAGATGGAGTCTTGCCCTGTTGCCCAGGGTGGAATGCAGTGGTGCTATCTCGGATCACTGCAACCTCCACTTCCCGGATTCAAGTGATTCTCCTGCCTCAGCCTCCCGAGTAGCTGGGACTACAGGCGCGCGCCACCATGCCCAGCTAATTTTTGCATTTTTAGTAGAGACAGGTTTCATCATGATGGCCAGTATGGTCTTGATCTTGACCTCGTGATCCATCCACCTCAGCCTCCCAAAGTGCTGGGATTACAGGCTTAAGCCACTGCGCCCGGCCCCAAACTCATTTTTATATTCATTTGGTTTATTACTTTGAAGTTAAGATATTGTTATTTCATTAAATCTAAAAGTCATCAACTGTAAGGCACACCATTATTTTATATTCCAATAAGAAATAAAAGCACGACCAACTGAAGCATGAAACAGTGTTTTCTTATCACATTGATTACAAGGAATATCCTTGTATTCCACATTGATTGCAAAGATTATAAAATGTGTGTGGTAGGTAGAATAATGGCACCCCAAACATCATGTGCACATCCTAATCCCTGGAACCCATAAACAGGTTACATGGCAAAAGAGAATTAAGGTTGCAAGTGGAATTAAGGTTGCTAACCAGTAAACAGGGAGACTATCACAATGTAATCATAAGGCTCTTAAAAGTGGTAGAGGGAGGCAGAAGAGAGTCAGGAGGAGATGCGACTATGGAAGAATGGTCAGAGAGAAACAAGTTTGCTGACTTTGAGGATGGAGGAAGAGGCTATGAGCCAAGAAATGTGGGTGCCTTCTAGAAGGTGGAAAAGGCAGGAAAATGGATTGTCTCCTAGAGCATTCACCTCTACTGACACCTCGATTTTAGCCCAGCAAGACCCATGTTAGACTTCTAGCCTACAGAATTGTAAAACAGGATAAATTTGTGTTTGTTCAAGCTACTAAGTTTCTGTAATTTGTTATGACAGGCATAAGGAAATGAATACAAAGTACATTTTAGAACCCACGAATACAATATAACTTGCACAAATTTGAAGTTACAATATTTATGTTTTACTAGATATATAAATTCATAACCTTTATTAAGCTATTATTCATATAAATGTTTTAGACAATCTTGAAAAATGTAATAATGCAATCCTCTGCCATAGAAGACAACCTTCATTGGAATATATAAATTCAGATAAGTATGTCCGAAAACTAACCTCACTACTCAACACTCCACCCATGTCTCTGATGTTTAGTTCACTTCTATTTATCACAGATGTACAAAAGCAAACCTCTATAATGGTACAAAAATTATGTATATGGATTAATAATCTTTCATAAGAAATTAGAATAAGAAGAAATGCAAATATTCTAAAACTTTCAAAGCCTCTGTAACCAGACCAGAAATTAGTCTATAATCAGCAATTCTTTATCCTGCAAGATAATGAAAAATATTAATTGGTATTTATTTGTTTTTTGAATCAAAAAAATAAATTCATTGTGTTAGCCTTGGGTCCAACCCACTAGACTGTAAGTCTATACAAACACATAGTTTGCAACTATACTACTAAATACAAAGGTGAATTTCTAAAAACAAACAAACGAAAAAAGCAAATTCATCATGAAATAATCCCCAGTGGCAGATATGCTATACTCTAGATCCCAGATCTCATAATCTCAAATATAAAACCTGACATTCAACAAATGAGTCCAACATTTTCTAGGCCATTTGGAAATGTCACTTCACATGTGCACCGTGAGCTATCCATCAGAGGGCACCCACTCTGAATACAAAATGAATGAACAAGGCAGGCGATTTGCATCAACAGCTCAGCAAATCATCTAAGAAAGCTATTCTTTCGCTATTCTTAGGCCATTATCCTTACTCCCAGTTTCACAATTCCAGGATCATAATTGCCACTGGCCCAAGATCTTGATTTTTCTAACAGTTTTTCTTATATCTTTGTTTTCTCTATCATTGCCATCTTGTCACACAAATACAATTTGCTGGAACCTTTCCCTTATCTTCCCTCAAATCAAAGGTCACTGTTTCCAGCTTCTGGAATCAGGAGGCAGATATTTATTAAGGCAAAATAGAGATTTCAGGCAATATCTTGTACCTGTTAATATTCATCTGATTTGGTTTAGCTTCTGCCCATCAGAAAAAAGATTGAATAAATGAACCCATCTCCCATTCATTAACAAAATCATACTGGAGCCTTCTTTTTAAAGCATTCATTTGGGTAGCCAGCATAGGGCCTCAGACATATTATATCTGCATGGCCACAGATGCTGTATTCTCAGCTCTCCAATTCTTATTTTCATCACCCTAAATCCCCACAATCCTTTGGTAGACATTGCTGCTCACCATTTCAATGAGAAGCAGATTATCTGAGTGGCTATTGAAGCAAATGACTGAGCTAATGAACTGTTCTATTACTGCTATTAGCCTGATTATTATGAGTGCTGCTTTTTACAGAATTAAAATGTTGCTTTTGTCTTCTAAAATAATCCAAATTACCAAAGTAATTTACAGATATTTCCTTAATTTTCTTCAAGAAGGTTATAATGGAAGTAATATTATGTCCTCTTGTACATAAAAGGATTTGTTTTCTGGAAGTCACCATAATTAGTATTATTAAAACTTGAGTTTCCTATCTTTTATAGTATATTATATCTGCTAAAATAAAAGACACTAAATTGAAAATACTTTTTTGTCATTCAGCAATTTTCTAAACATTTTTAATCTTTAAAATCTGCTTGCCAACTATTTATGGTCTACCCAAAATATGAAATACATGGGCAAAAATATTACTGTACATTATAAATTTCAGAAGCTATGAAAAATCACGTTTTATTTTCTTCTCTATTTTTGTGGTAAAAATCAAAATCATGGCCTTTTAATCTGAATGTATTCCTCTTTCTCTAGTAATGTAGCCTATTGACTAGAAAAGTAGGTCAAGCTTATAAAATCCGTATGTTTTGATTTTTGAGATGAAAACATTCAATAAGAAACAGGAGGTAAGTGGAAAAGATGTCTACAGAACCAAGTCTATACACAAGTTTATCCATTAAAGATCAATTAAAGACAATTTATTGAAAGGATAGACTTTTGGGCTCTTATTCCAAGTCAGTTTACTCTGATTTTAAATTAAATTCTAACAAACATCATTATTTAGCTTCTAAGTCTTCAACTATTGAAAATAGTACTTCTATAAACAGATTATAGTAAGAACAACAACTGACAGCCTATCAGTAAACAGATTGAAAAACAAATGAAAAATTAAAAGTCCATGGTAATCTAGCAGCCTAAGCCAGCATTAGTCAATCTCCCAGAGTAGTCCTGAGAGCCGCCCTGCATTACAGGATGGCACAATCGTGGAACTCAGAGCCAAAACCAAAGTTCATTCCAGACATGATCCCTTATTATCCAAACATCCTTGAGCTAGTTACTCAGGTGATGTGAGGCTCACATCTACAGAGTACAAAGAGGTATTTCTGCCTTGCATACTCTAACGACATTCTTGGTTGGGAAGCCTAAATGAGATCTAGTAGATATTAGCTAGGTTACTGATTAAACTACTTGAGAATTGTCTTCACCCAGAATAAAGACTGCATTTCTTAGCTCCTCTTCAGCTGGGTGTGGCCCTGAAACTGACTTCTGGCCATTGAGATGTGGAGTGGGGAGTGGTACACGCATCCTCCAGGCCATACCCTCCCATCACCTGTTCCCACTGTGGTAGTGAGAAGGCCACTGGGGTGGTACATTGGAGAGCCACCCTGGGCCAGAGGATGGCCCCAAGACCACAGCTGCCTAGACCTCCAAGCATGGCTTCAACAGAACAGATATACTCAGCTGTCTTTTATGTGAAAGAAAGAAATTTCTATTATGTTTAAGCCCCTTCAATTCAGCTGCATATGGTGTGACTCACTCTATCACACTAATTCAAAATGACAAACGCTCTGAAGATTATGGATGGGATTTGTTATGAGCTTTTGGAAGAATAAGAAAAATATTGCTGATTCTTAAACTTAATGAGTTATATTCTTAGCTCTCCACATACAAGCAAGAATTCTCATGTAATATTTTGCATTTTTCTTCAGGGACTATAGAAGGAAAGAAGGGTGCAGAATCTTGGGTTGCCTACACAGTTTCTCTAAGTTCTCTAGGGCAAGTTAGGGAATAAGCCTGTAAAGGAAGAGCTAATGAAAAGGAGGCTTAGTCTGCCAGGCCTACGACCAACCCCAATACCAGCACAAGCTTCTCTGCTTTGCCCACCTCCACAATGGTCCTGGGAAATCAGTTCTTTCCTCCAAGGAGGGAAACAGTGAAACACAGATCAGAACACAGAGGAAGGGCAGAGATTTTTCATTCCCCCAAACAGCACTTCGATAACTTGCCCTCATGTTACTATGGTTACCACATGACTTCTGAATTAGTTTCTACAGAAACAGCAATTGTGGAAGCAGATAGGCCAGCATTTACCCAGGTGCCTTCATTAATAATAGGAAATGCAGGCCATCTGTTAAAATATATAGATGATACGGTAGTCTATTCTTTCAACATTTACTTTTTTTTTCTATTGTTCACCAATTTTCAAATTAGAAGCATAGCATTGGGAGCACAATGAAAAGAATGAAAAAAAAAAAAAAACCTGCTTGACCAGGCACAGTGGCTCACGCCTGTAATCCCAGCACTTTGGGAGGCCGAGGCAGGTGAATCACGAGGTCAGAAGTTCAAGACCAGCCTGACCAATAGGGTGAAACCCCATCTCTACTAAAAGTACAAAAATTAGCCGGGCGTGTGGCGCACACCTGTAGTCCCAGCTACTCGGGAGGTTGAGGCAGGAAAATTGCTTGAACCTGGGAGGCAGACGTTGCAGTAAGCCAAGATCGTGCCACTGCACTCCAGCCTGGGCGACAGAGCAAGACTCTGTCTCAAAAAACAAACAAACAAACAAAAAACAAAACAAAACAAAACAAAAAACCCTAAAACAAAACAAAACAAAAACCTGCTCTATTCTTCTACTAGGAATATCTGACCATCAGTGAAACTTCTTTAGAATACTGGCTACTACCAAGGCCCTAAAACCAGGTTCCAAATAATGCATTAAGTGGAAAATATGATGCAAATTGTTTTTTAAAAAAGTGTTTTATCCTAATTTTAAGGTTCTTGTAGGTCATTCATTCCAAAAGTAGATTCCACAAAACTGGGAGTCACAGATGAATCACCTCGTACCTGGAACACTTCAGAATTTATAATGGGCTTTCTTGTTTCCTGGTGTTTCTTTCCACAAACTGTAGTTGGCTTCTAGGATAATATTTCAGAAACAGCATTTTCATCATATTATTTACCTGGTGAGAATCTAAATATTCTTATTTTGTAATTGGTCACTTCTTACCACCTTAGCCTAGCTGTCAAAGTCTTACATCAGCCTATCTTCCTATGACCATTTAGCTAACCCTTTACTCCCTCAGTATTCCTTAGGGCAGCATCCTAACATTCTCTCTGTATGTCATAATTTTCTTATATTTATACAACCACACAGTATGTATTTTGTGTCAGCTGCTGTCACTCCACATAATGTATTTGAGACTCATTCTTATTTATTCTCTTATAAAAGCAGATTCATTCTAATATGATTACATATACCATGAGAGCATTTGTATTGCTGAATAGTATTCCATTAACTTTACAAAAAATTATCAGTTTTCCAAAAATCATTTTATTCTCCCACTAGCAATGGTAGAAAATTCTAGTTACTTCACATCATTTCTAACATTTGCTACTGTGAGTCTTTTTCATTTTAATAAGTTATATAAAATGGCATCATATTATGGGTCTAATTTGCATTTACTTGATAAGCAATGATGCTGAGTACATGTTCATGTCCTTAATGGCATTCCTACATTTTTTGTGAAGTGCCTGCTCAAGTGTTTTGTCATTTTAAAAAATTGGACTGTTGGCTGGGAGTGGTGGCTCACGTCTGTAATCCCAGCATTTTGGGAGGCCGCCGCAGGTGGATCACCTGAGGTCAGGAGTTTGAGACCAGCCTGGCCAACCTAGTGAAACCCTGTCTCTACTAAAAGTATAAAATTAGCTGGGCGTGGTGGCAGGCACCTGTCATTTCAGTTACTCGGGAAGCTGAGGCAGGAGAATCACTTGAACCCACGAGGCGGAGGCTGCAGTGAGCAGAGATCGCACCATTGCATTGCAGCCTGGGCGACAGAGCGAGACTCTGTTCCAAAAAAAAAAAAAAAAGGATTGTTGGCTTTCTATTATAAGAATGTACATATTGATTTTAAGTCCTCTGATACATGTAAAATGTTTTCTTAGTCTGTATCTTGATGCTTTTTAAGCTGTAATTTCTTTTTTTTGTGTGTGGTTAGCACCTTTTGTGTCCTGTAAGAAATTTTTGCTCATTCCAAACAGAAAATACATTCCCCTATATTTTCTTCTAGGAGCTCAATGGTTGTAGCTTATACTTTTAGGCCTATGATCCAATAAAAATTAATGTTTGTATATAAATTGATATAGTGGTTGAGGTTCTTTTGTTTTTTATTATGTATTTATTTATTTTTACAAACACAATCCAGTTGTTTTAGCAACATTTATCCTACTCAGGGTTCTGTAAGCTTTTTGGATCTGTGAGTTGAAGTAACTCTTCATCTTTGGAAAATTCCCAGGCATCATATCTTCAAATATTTCTTCTGTCTTATGCCCCCTTCCCCACTATTACGGGACTCCAGTGATATGTATGTTAGGCCATATGATATTATCCCACACACGTCAGACCCTCTATTCTGTTTGTCTTCACTTTTCTTTCCTCTTACTGTTTCAGATTATTTCTGAAGTGCTTTAGATTATTTCTTCTTCAAGTTCATTGATTCTTTCTGCTGCTATGTCCAGTCTGATATTAAGCCCAATAAATAAAGTCTTTATTTATGATATTGTGCTTTCCATTTCTAGTAATTACATTGGTTCTTTTTATGGCTCCTCTCTCTGCTGAAATCACTCAACTGTTTATGCATGTTATCCAACTTTTCTACAAAGTCCTTTAATATGCTTACTATATTTATTTTGAAATCCCTGTCTGATAATACCAACATCTGGGCCATCTCTGGGCATGCTGTGCAGAGTGCTTTGGTCTTGATGAGGTGGTCAAATTTTTCTCGAATTTTTGTATGTCTCACAACTTTTTACTGTATACCAGAAATTGCATCATAAAGAACAATAGAAGTGCCAGTTTCACTCATGGTGGAGTAGCCTTTATTGAAATTACCCTCATATAAGTATCAATTATAAACCCTGGGGAATATATGTAGATATTTGAAAACTATTTGAAGGCATTGGAGAGCAACCCAAATCAGGCATAAATGGAAGAAATGATATGTAGATCTACATTTATAGGGATTTTTTTGGGAGGAGGGATATCAAGGATAGCCAGGAAAACCTGAAGATTTATTGGCCAGTGGTGAGGGAAGGCAGAATTTTAGCTGCAAGACGGGCTGGAAATTGAGAGGGGAATCCTTCAAATCTATATTTAAATTCCACCTGAAATGTCTGGCTAATCCCTGAACTGTGGATGCATGGGAGAGACTCCAAGGAGCTCAGCAGAAAGAAACAGCTGTTAACAGTAAAATAAATAAGCAGAGATATCTGCATCTGCCCAGTGAAGAGAAGTTAGAGTTTGAGTCCCATCAGTATGAATTACTTTATAGATACCTTGGAATTTCCAAAATTCACCCTAACAAAGTAGAACACGAAGCCACCATGAGATATGTGGAGAAACAGAAAATTAAATCCATAGTTTCAAAGAAAAAAGGAAGAAAAATCAAGCAAGAGAAACACCCTGAGATGAGCCAGATGTTGAAATTAGCAGGGAAAGGCTTCAAAACAGCTATGATAAAGATGTTCAATGACTTAAAGGAAAAAATGATCATCATGTATGAACAGATGGGGAATTTCAGTGAAGAAATGAAAGCTATAAAAAAGGCATCAAATGGAGGTACTAGAACAGAAAAGTATATCTACAATAAACATCAATTTAATGGGCTTAACAATATACTGGAGTAGGCAGAATAAAAAATTCTGAAGGCATCAAAAATAATTATTCAAACTGAAGAGAAAAAAAAGTTTAAAAATGAACAGAGATCCAGTGGCCTGCAAAAAATAATAAATCAGCCTAATATACATTTAATTAGAGTAGAACAAAGAAGGGAAAGCAAGAATCATGCAGAAAAAAATACTTGAAGAGACTGTAGTAAAAATGCTCCCAGATTTGGTTAAAAATCATAAATCCAAGAAGTTCACTGAACTCCAAGCAGAATCAAATTTTCAAAAAACAGAACTACACACACATGATAGTCAGTCCTAAAAACTAAAGATAAAGATAATATTATGAAATTAGTCACAAAAAGACACATATACAGGGGAGTGACACTATAAGTAACAGCTGACTTCTCACCAAAAACAAAGAAGGAAAGTTGGTAATGGAATCAAATTTTTAAAATATTAAAATAAAAATAAAACTCAGAATTTTACATCCAAAAAAAATCCTTCAAAAATTAAGGGAAAAGAAATACATTTTTAGATAAACAGAAGCTAAGACAATTTGTTTCCAGGAGACTTACACTACAGGAAATGTTAACAGGAGTATTTTTAGGGTCAAGTGGATTGAAACAAGATTGCAACTTGAAACCACAGAAAGGAATAAAGACCATCTGAAATGGGCATAAATATATATGTGTGTGTGTGTGTGTGTGTGTGTGTGTGTGTAATATATAAAAGATTGTATACTTTCCCTCCTTAATTTATTTAAAAGGCATACGATTATTAAAGGCAAAAATTATAGCACTATATTATGGAACTAATAACATATGAAGATTTAATATATATGATAATAACAGCACAAAGTTAAAGGTGGGAGAAAGAACTGAATGGTTGCAAGGTTCTGATATTTGATGTGAATGTTAGCTGTAGGCAGACTGTGATCAATTAAGAACATATAATAGACTGTGTATCTTGACTATGATCGATTAAGAACATATAATCTCTAGGGCAGCTAGAATAAATACTGTAATATGTAAAATACTGTAATACATAAAAGTTGTAACTAAAAACTCAATAGATAAATTATAATTAAATAGTAAAAATTACAAACAAGCAATAAGCAGGTGGAATAAATGGAAAAATGGCAGACTTAAATCCAACCTTAGCAATAATTATATTAAATTCAAAAGTCTAACTACCCCAATTAAAACGTAAAGACTAGCAGACTGAATAAATAAGTACCAACTATAATTACCTATAAAAAGTGTATTTTAAATATAAAGAATCAAAAGTTAAAAGTAAAGGGAAGAAAAAGGAAAGGATATAATGATGTAATAAAGACTAGAAATCAATGAAGTTGAGAACAACAGAGAAATATTTCAAAGTTGGTAGTAGGTTTTCTGAAAAATACTAATCAAGAAACAAAAAGAAAATACACAAACTGCTAACAAGAATGGAAGAGAGGATATCACCCACACAAAAATCCTATAGATATTAAAAGGATAATATTATTAATAGCTTTATTACAATGAAATCAATAACAGCCTAGATTTCAGAAAGGCCAAATTCTTGCAATATAATGAACCAAATGGAGACAAGAAGCAATACAACATCTGAATATCCGATATCTATTAAAATATTGAAATCATTATAAAAAGGCTTCTCATAAATAAAGTTTAAGGCACAGATGATTTTACTGGTGAACTCTGACTGGTCCCTCACATTGGGCGACTGCAGCAGGCTTTATGATCCAGCCAGCTGGCTTTACAGTCCTTTGAAACCTAGGGTATCAAGAAGTTAAGAAATTCTTCTCAATAATATTAACAATATAAAAAATAGCTCAACATTTTGTGGGCTAGTTTCCCCAGAGCTTTGTGTTACAGTAGGATCCATAAATTTAATCCATAGGATTATGTATATGAATCCTTATGTGTATATGTACATGTGGGCACGTGCATATTGCTTCAATATGTGTGAAATGTTCTAGGAAAATGAAATCAGCCTCTTTAAGAAGTCAATTTTGAAATGGTTGAATGTCAACAATGGTGGAAAAACTGGTGTTGACTACATTTTACTGGCTGCTTGGTAATTTCAGTTGCTCTTTAGAGAGAAGGCTTTGGTAAAACCAATAGTCCTGAAAACCCTCCTTGATGGATAATGGATGCTTAAGAGGTTCCAGAAAGTGCAGTGTATGGGGCAGTCACAATATATCATCTTCCAGCCAAAATCTAGCTACACAGAACACAAAGTCAAGGTTCATTTCTGAAAAGGGACAGGGAAAAATAAAGACAAACCCTGAGCTAAGTGGAAGAAGTAAGGACATGCATTTCTGCCTTCCTTTGACAAGTGTAGACAGTCTAACTGCTGAGTTGAGATGAAGGCTAGATTTAAGCTGATGAGGGCTTTTAACACCAAAGCTACTGTAGAGACCTGGAGCTGGGATTCACTTCATGAGCATCAGATTTTAAGACAGCATTCAAATAAGTGGCTGCTATATTGTTCTGGCAGGGAAAACAGTTTGATTAAATAGCAATCATTTCGCATTAGCTTGGCTCCTTTAAGCTGCTATGCCTTTCAGAGTAACACATAAGGCCCATTTGAAGGGGTGCTTTGACATTTATAAGTGAGTTTACACAACTGAAATGATCCAAAGAGTTTGTTAAAGTGAAGGGTAAAGAATTTTGAATCTTTCCTGATTTTTCTGAGACATTATCCCCAGCATCAAACATAGGGCCTGTGCCATCAACTTCTCTGTCACTTATTGATTCTTTTCATTGGCATGCAAGCAGGCTTGAGCATCTCTTCCTTTTAGAAGGAAGGCAGGCAGGAAGGAAGGGAGGGAGGGAGGGAGCGGAGGGGAGGGGGAGGGGGACAATTTTCCTTTTCACCATATCTCTTCCAGTTACTGCCCCATTTCTCTGTTCTTGATGGCAAAACACCTTTAAAGGCCTGACTAAACTTAGTCTCTGTGTTTCATTGTTCATTCTCTCTTCAACCAATTTCCGTCAGACTTTTCATTCCTGTTGCTTCACTGAACCACTCTTGGAAAGGTTCTCATTCATCTCCAACTTGGCAAACCCAAAGGTCAGTGCTTTGTCTTTGTCTCATACAACTTCCCAGCAGTCCTTTGCACAGAGAACATTCTGCTCTTCTTCAAACTCCTTCACTAGGTTCTGGAACACCACATTCCTGATTTTACATCCTGTGTCACTGGCTGTTGCTTCTCAGTATCTTCACTGGTTCCTCACTTGGCTCAACCTCTACACTCTTTCCAACATGCTCTTATCCCATGGCTTCAAATCATATATATGAATTGTTAAAAGACAAAATTACAAATCTAGTTTAAAGATCTTAACTGGCTTTTAGTCACGATTCTGGAATTGAACAGCTCTCCAAACCAGAGCACGTTCAAAGCACTTCAGTCTGCTGCGTGGTCAGACAGCACTTATGGATAGAAAATGGAATGAGGTGCAGAAAACGGAAGTGAGGTATAGAGATAGCTCCACTGGTTGCAGCTTGGCATTTGCCTTATTTGAACACAGTTTGAACAGGTGGCCGCCTGCGATTGACTGAAGCTCTGCTGTTGTGATTGGCTGAGACTTAGCTATTTATTACAAAAGTATACTCTTAAATTAGGCTTTCAGTTAGTTTACATACTAAATTAGGCTGCAGTTCCTTACATAAGGACTCATGTATGGAGGCGTCCACCAGCCAAATTTAGTTTAATTTAACAGGACTGATGACTTCCAAATTTATCACCCACATCTGACTTCTTCCTTGAGCTGTAGACCAGGGCATTAGACTTTGTACTCTCCATCTTCACCTGTATGTCTATGAGCACCTCAAATTTAACTTGGACAAAAAGGAACTATTAATATTTCCTCCCTCACCATGTTAAGCCAGTTCCCTCCCCAATATTCTTCATCTTAATACATAGTGCTATTATTTAGCCCGTTTCTGAGTCTCCCTTGTAGTAGTCATCCTTGATTTCTCTCTTTTGTACCGTAAGTTTCTTCCAAATATAAGAGTTTCTTACCATCTCCACTTCTAAAATCCTAGTCCTAGCCACCATCACTTCTCTCCTGGACCACTGCAACAGCCTACTAACTTCTACATTCTGTTATTGCCCTGACAGCCAGAGTACTCTTTCAAAAATGCAAATCAGATGACATCATTCTCTTGCTTAAGACATTCCCATGGCCTCCTACTACAACTAAAATAACATTCAAACCCTTTGCCAGGATGTACGTAATTAGACCCCCATCTACCTCTCTGGCCTTATCTCTTATCACATCTCCTACCTCCCACTTTGCTGTAGCCCACTGGGCTTCTTTCATTTCTGCCTAAGGATCTTTGCATGTGCTATTTCATCTGTCCGGCTGGCCCTTCCTGCAGATCTTCACATAGGGCTGCCCCTTCTCATCACCATTTAGGCTCAGTTCAGTGTTCCTTCTCAGAGAGGCTTCCCCTGACCACCTGAGACAAAGCAACCTCCTTACCACCTCCTTCCAATCACTCTCCATTCCATTTTATCATTTACTTTTCCTCACAGCAGCAGCCCTTACCTGAAAATCTTCTGTTTATTTTATTTTGTGTTATGTCTATTTCTTCCAACATAATTAAGCCACAAGACAGCAGAGAAAGTCTTGTGTATTGTATGCCAAATTCCTAAAAATTACCGACACGTGGCAGGCATTCAATTGACACTTGCTGAATACATGAGTAAAAGTTTTCAAACTTTAATGTGCATCGAAATCACCTAGAGAGCTTGTTAAAACACAGGTTGCTGGACCCCAAACCCAGAATTTCTGATTCATAGGTCTGGAGTGGCTCCCAAGTCTTCGTATTTTTAACAAGTTCCCAGGTGATGGTCTGCAGACCACATCTTGAGAACCACTGAACTAATATTTATTAATTGCCAAGTATCTTCTTAACACTATGCCAGGACCATGGGGACGAAAAAGAAGTAAACACCTGTGTCTGGCCCCCAGTAAGCTCACACTCAAAGCAGAAAAATAAATAGTATATGTACATGGTGTGCACCAAAAACAAAAATAAAAACAAAAACAAAAAACAAACCCAAATAAATATATGTGAAGTGTCAAGTAGGCAGCACAGATGATAAAATCTGTAAGATCTCACAAGGGGAAGATACAATAAGAATAAATATCACACGACATTTATTAAGAGCTGCCTGAGTGCCTGCAATGTGCCAAGTACTTTATGTGGAAAACATCAGTTAATTCTCACCATAACCTTGTAGATGTTATTTTTATCCCCATTTTGCATATGACAAAAATGGGGCTCAGAAAGGTTAAGGAACTTCTTAGGAATTTTAATATCAGTGTGCATATCTTGGAGCCTAAGCTCTTGGCCAGACACTGTTTTGCCACTATGGGTGGGTTATGAGTTGAGAAGAATAAGGATGGAAAGTTGGGTAGAATTAGAAGAGGAGAGGTGATGAGACCAGTGCATGTTGCAGAACCAAGGTTTAAACCAGGCACCTGGCACTCTAGAGCACCTGTTTGTTCTACTGCCATGATATCTCTTCCGATAAGCTCCTGCATGAACTGTTGGATGCTTAGCAATGATTTGTAAGTGAAGCATTAATTAACATTTTTGAAAGAGAGTCGGGATGGTATGAGGTTAACAACATGATTTTTTAAAAGTGTCTTGAAATATCATTTGGCAATGATTGGTCTGATAGAATATAGAAGAGGGAGACGAGTGTGGGGTGCCAATTAGGAGATTATTTCAATAGTATAGGTGAGAGGACATAGGGGACTATGGTAAGGCTTTTAATGAGAATAAAGGAAGAACTGAATGTGAGAACTGATGGATTCTAGAAATGGAATCGGTCTGAGAGAGTTGGGCTTTCTTCCAAGTGCGTGAATCGACCTTTCTTAGATCAATTCCATTTCCAGAGCCCATGCAGCAGTCTCCAGCAGTCCCAGGAACAGAGAAAGATGAGTCATAAAGTGCCCTTAAGTGGTTCATCTGTGTTAATCGAGACCACTGGTTCTCAACTGGAGGTGATTTTCCTCCTAGAGGACATTGACAATGTCTACAGGCATTTTTAGTTGTCACAACTCAGAGGTGAGTGGTGTGGTGGAGGGATGGATACACAGTTATCTAGAGGCCAGGGATACAGTTCAACATCCTACAATGCATAGGGTGGCCTCCTAGAACAAAGAATTGCCCATCCCCAAATGTCAACAGTGCTGAGATTGAGAAACCCTGCTGTAGGCCGCACTGAGAAACTGCAAACCCGAGGCCCTCAGGACAAGCCAGGCACAGTGAAGGCATGTGTTTGATTTGTTTCATGGCATTGTTGGTGTTTTTAATTTAAAGCAACACTTAAAATCAGGAGAGGTCATATTGGAATGATCCAAATGTCAGTTTTCTCTTGGAAGATCTGCCAATCCTATGCCTATACTGGACCAAGGCTACACTGGACTATAACTGACCCCATATTCCTTGGTTTGCCAGTCTATGCCATTTGCTGCCCAATTACCGAAAGCAATCTTCAGCTGCCATTTATCTTTGTTCTTATCTTTCCCAAGGTAGGAAAATACAGTCAATCTCTATTATTTGTGTATTCTGTATTTGCAAATTTGCAAACTTGCTAAAATTTATTTCTAATTTCCAAATCAATACTCACTGCACTTTCATGGTCATTCACAGACTGGCAAAAAAATGAGTTGTCCAATACATACCTTCATAGCTGAGGTTGATTAGGGTGATGCTCCTTGTTTCAGCTCTAATTCAATAAACAAGCCTACTTTTCATGGTATATTCGGTGTCATATTTTTGCATTTTGGTGCTTTTTGGTGGTGCATTTGCTGCTTAAATGGCCCCAAACACAATCCTTAAATGCTGTCTAGCATTCCTAAGTGCAAGAAGGCTGCAATGCTTGTGGAGAAAATACATGCATTAGATAAACATTGTTCAAGCATGAGTTATAGTGCTGATGGCTGTGAGTTCAATGGTAATGAATGAAGAATATATATTAAATAAGGTATCTTTAAACAGAAACACAGATAAAACAAGTTTATGCATTGATTGGTTGACAAAAATTTTGTGACCAGAGGCTCACAGGAAGCTAACCCTCTATTTCCCCTAGAAGCAATATTCAGTATTCATTAATTCAGTGTTCTTGGTGACTTAATAGAACATAACTACAGGTTGAGTATGCATTATCTAAAATGCTTGGGACTGGCTGGAAGTGTTTCAGATTTCTT
Source organism: Mandrillus leucophaeus (assembly GCF_000951045.1). Lineage (NCBI taxonomy): Eukaryota > Metazoa > Chordata > Mammalia > Primates > Cercopithecidae > Mandrillus > Mandrillus leucophaeus. The sequence goes on along the minus strand of NW_012106475.1, from coordinate 5,660,559 downwards.
TTTTTCTTTTTTACCTGGATTTTGGAATATTTGCATTATACTGGTTCAGCATCTCTAATCCGAAAATCTGAACTCTGAAATGCTTCAATGAGCATTATCTCTGAGTGTCATATTGGTGCTCAAAAAGTTCCAGATATTGTAGCATTTTGGATTAAGAATACTCACCCTGTACTGGGAATAACAAAGATTGACTAAATGTCTTTTACAGAAGTGGATAAACCAAAGATAGACTGAGGGTCACATGTTATTAGAAAAATGGCACTGTGTATTTGTTTCTGAAGGTAAAAACTATTCCTGTTATTCCTGTGGACCAAATACGCACACCTTACTTGTATCATCTCGCCCCTGTAGGCATTTGACTCACATTCCTAAATGTTTTCTTTCTTTCTCTCTCTCTCTGTCTTTGTCTCTCTCTCTCTCTCTCCCTGTCTCTCTCTCTCCCTGTCTCTCTCTCTCCCTGTCTCTCTCTCTCTCTCTGTCTCTCTCTCTCCCTGTCTCTCTCTCTCTCTCTCCCTGTCTGTCTCTCTCTCTCTCTCTCTCTCTCTCTCTCTCTCTCTCTCTCTCTC
>NW_012106475.1:5614101-5659943 GCF_000951045.1 Mandrillus leucophaeus | reverse complement strand
TCTCTCTCTCTCTCTCTCTCTCTCCCCCCCCCCACCCCACTTTCTTTCTTTTTTGGTGGAGATGGGAAGCATGCAGAACCAGACAAAACAATGAGTCAGAGATTCATCAGACCAGGGACTACCATATAAGACAATGTAAATGACCCTGGAAAAAGGAATACATTTACATTTCGGGGTTTTGGTGGACTGATGGGGAAGACAAAATAAGAATCCTGTCGCCTAAGAAAGCGGAGGCGGCCAGGCATCCCAGCACTTTGGGAGGCCAAGGTGGGAGGATCACCTGAGGTCAGGAGTTCAAAACCAGCCTGGAAAACATGGCAAAACCCTATCGCTACTAAAAATAGAAAATTAGTCAGGCATGGTGGCATATGCCTGTAATACCAGTTACTCAGGAGGCTGAGGCAGGAGAATTGCTTGAACCCGGGAGGCGGAGGCTGCAGTGAGCCGAGACCACGTCATTGCATTCCAGCCTGGGCAACAAGAGTGAAACTCCATCTCAAAAAAATAAATAAATAAATAAAAGACAAGAAAAGAAAAGAAAGTGGAGACAAATCGATTTCATTTGAAATGCCAACTCTGATACCTAGGTACCAGTTGCTCAGTTTGCTGTGATAAACATTCTGAGCTGCAGCTGGGTACAGCGGTTTACCCCTGTAATCCCATCACTTTGGGAGGCCAAGGTGGTAGGATCACTTGAGCTCAGGAGTTCAGGGCCAGCCTGGGCAACATGGCGAGACTTTGTCTCTACTAAAATAAAAAAAAAAAGATTTTAGCCAGGCGTGGTGGTGTTTGCCTGTAGCCCCAGCTACTCAGGAGGCTGAGGTGGGAGGATTGCTTGAGAGCGGGAGGTCAAGGCTGCAGTAAGCTGCGGTCACACCACTGCACTCCAGCCTGGGTGACAGAGCGAGCCCCGTCTCAATAAATAAATAAATAAATAAATAAATAATTTTTTAAAAAGAATTCTGAGCTGTATTTAGGTCACACCTGGAGTCAGTGGGAAAAGTGCCATGACTGACAGTGCTGTTTGCCATGGGCCCAGAAGAGAGGGGTGGTAAGGTGCTATATACATTTGCCAATCCCGGACTCAGCAGCCTGAGGGAGCAGCATGAAGGGGCGGCACAAGGGAAGTAAAAGGAAGGGAAGGGAAATTTTCCTTCCTTCCCAGTGTTTTCTGGGCTGCCCATGCTGTGGGCAGTGAAAAGGCACAGGTGGCAGGACTGGGCCACCTGGGCTTCAGGGAAATCTGTCAGAGCCTTCAGGAGGTTTCAGGAATAGCCTCAGTTCTTTCTGGAACATTCCAGGAAATTTATTACTTTTTTTTCCATAGGGAGACTTAAGTCTGTCTCCTGAAAGAGTAGTCTTAATACTTTATGTTATTATTTTATTACATTTAAAAAAAAACACTAAAGGAAGGGAAAGCAATTATTCTTCTGTGAAAATCCAGCCATCCAATGAGAGTTCCTAAACCTCTGAAATGTGAACTGTCCTTTAAAGTAGTCTACTTTCTTGCATAGAATCAGTTACGGATTAACAGACTGCATCCAGTATCTAAATATGAATTTTTAAAGTAAGACAGCTTACACAATACATAGGGGGAATTCAATTTTAGTGGATAAGGTTTTTAAAAAGAGACTTACCAATAAAAAACAAGGTTTTTCTATTGAGAAAATGGAAAGGAAAAAGAATAGTCACTCCTCGAAACTTTCTAAAATTCATATTTAATATGAAATCACAATTACTTTCTTGAGGTTATTGAGTTTCAATTTATTACTTTTTTTTTTTACTTAGAGACTATTTGAATAGCTCTTACTTTCATTTAAGAAAGAATTGTTCTCTTTTGAAAATCTATTTACATTTGTACTGTTTGCACTTAAGAACCTCTCTCCCTAAATTGCTTTATAATATTTCTAAATGAAGTTCTGAAATATGCACAATATCTGATAACAATTTGATAGAGAGCAATATACGGTGTAGGAGACGATTTGCACTGAGAAAAAAATTACAAGGGAAAGCAGAAGTGATAAACTGTTCCTGATTAGTACCTCTGGCTCTCAAGACAAAACTACAAGGAAAAGGCAGCTTATTTCAGAATTAAGGTTGGTTTTTTTTTGTTTTGTTTTGTTTTGTTTTTTGTATTTGTGGATAAAGAAGAAATTTAAAAGACAATGAGTTTAAAAGGGCAGTCAACTCAATGGAAAAGCGGGTAAATGACTTAGCAGACACCACACCAAAGATGATATTCAAATGACCAGAAAATATAAACACATGCTTAATACCATTAGTTATCACAACACTGTGATACCACTGTACGCCCGCCAGGATAGGTAAAATGAAAAGGCAAATAATAGCAAGTGCTGGTGAGAATGAGGAGTACTACTGGGAGAGATGTACCATGTCACCACCATCATCTGCTAACTTTTGCAGCATATACTAACAGAGCATTTGTGTACCCGATCACCCAGTGATTGCCCTCTTAAGGATACAACCAACAGAAATGTTTATATTTATGTACCAAAAGACAGGTGCTATAATGTTTATAGCTGCACTACTCTTAGTAGCTCAAACGTGGAAACTATCAAAAGGCTCACCAATGACAGAATGGATAAATTGTGAAATTCATAAAAATGGAATATTATACAACAGTCAGAATGATCTAAAGCTATATGTAACAATATGAGTGAATCCAAAAAACATATCTTTGAGCAAGAGAAGACATGCATAAAAGTGCATACTGTATGATGACATTTATATGAAATAGAAACACAGGCAAAGTTACCATGCTGCTAGAAGGTTATCCTTGGCAGGGGTGTGGTGTGGGTGCTGTGGACTGGAAGGGAGCATGCAGGGGGCTTCTGGAGGCTGATGATATTCTGATATTCTGTTTTTCTGATTTATTGCTAATTACACAGGTGTGGTCAGTTTGTGGAAACTCATTGAAATGTACATTCATGATTTCTTCACTAAAAATTTCTGTAACATATCTTTTCTTGTTGTTTTTTGCAGCTGCAGGCTTACATCATTTTAGAAATAATTTTAGAAAACTTGGAATTTGGCAGTTCCTCCCATCGGATATAAAGCCAAAGAACTGACAACATGCATTGGTACACTGGGACTGGCTTGTACTGACATCCAGACTTCAAGGTCAGCAACCTCAGGTAGGTAGCCTGAAGTCAGCCATGGAGAATGCTACAAATCAGAGCTTTCCATGTTTGCCAGCACACCACTGAATAGCAAGAGAGACAAAAACAAAACAACCACTGAATAATAGTAATGATCATAACAACGAAACCAAACATCTGCATTTAAAACTCTAATAGTCGGGTGCGGTGGCTCACATCTGTCCTCCCAGCACTTTGGGAGGCTGAGGCAGGAGGATCACTTGAGCCCAGGAGTTCAAGACCAGCCTGGGCAACATAGCAAGACTCCATCTCTACCAAAAAAAAAAAAAAAAAAGTAATGGAAAAAAATTCAAATTCAAATAATAATAACAGTATGTAAATAATGCTATGTAAAAATCTAACAACCACTTGAAATTGAAGAATTTGGCATCTAAAATGAATAATACTTTCTTCCCCCAAGAAGTTTAGCACCAAACTGGCTCTTGCCCTGAGATAAGGAATTTCAGACCAGGCTGACAAACCAACTCAGTCCTCAAAATCCTTCTCTTGCAGAATGAGAAGGCACAAGCGTATTTACCCATATTTTCCCATTTTGTTTTCACCTTTCGTCTCCCTCAATCAAATCTTATTTCTTATTTTAGGAAGTAAATAGTCCAAAATGGCCTTTTAATTACTCCTTGACCCTTCCACCCCACCCTGCCCTTTTCTTTCCCAGCAAGGAAATGACAATGTATGTGGCCTATAGACGAGGGTGATTACAGACCCACCAGTGGGCTGTTCCACCCCGGATGGGGAGGCAGAGCTCAAAGCTGGTCAGTGTGTGTTCTCCTCTCTCCATTTAGCTGTCATTCCGCCCTGTGCTTTTCTGCCTCCCTCTTTCAAGGGGCCAACAGGGCTGTGGAGCCCCCAGGGCACTTCCAAGGCCCAGGTAAAATAAGGGGAATGAAAGATGCTGCAGCTGCATGGTTCATCTCCTTTTGATCTCAAAATGTTCAAGCCCCAACTGAGAAGCTTGAAAGAGGAGGGAATTTAAAGTGTCTCTTCACAAAGGCACAAGCAACAAGCAGCGGACATTTTTATCTAAAGAGTCTCTTGTCAGGAACTGAGTCAGAGAAACATCAGTAAGTTTAGATCCTAATTAAATTTGCCGCTAACTGGGACCTTAGCTCTCACATGTAATCCTGCATTCTTATTTTATACACGAGAAGTTGGAGGTGCAGAGGAGTTAAGTGGGTCGCCCAAGGAGGTAGGCACAGGATCCAAACAGAGGCCTCAAACTCTGCATCTCCAAGTTTGTCTACCCTTTTTGGCCACTGCTATTTTAGGTTCCTTGATGGAGCCCCACCCCCACTCCTACTTCATGTTAATGTTTCTGAAATTGGGATGTACTTTACAATTATTTCATGTAATTCTTTTTCTTGTTTATTGCTTTTTCTTAAAAAAAGGTTTTAAAGCCTGTTAGTAACTCGTTGATGTACTGGAATCTAGGCAATGTGGATTTGCAACATGTATGTACATTTGAAAATTATATACCAAAGTTTTTTTTATTAAAAATATCTCTAGGACATTTAAAATCCAATCTAGTTTACACAAAGTTTTCAGGAACTCATACCCACTGAGGGCTGCATTTCGGAAGCACTGCTGTGCAGCTTGCTGCTTGTCCACCATTTTTTCCCTATTTTTCCTGCTCTCCTTGAAGTTACGGTCTGAATTCTTTGCAGACTCCCAGAGGGGAGAGTCAGAAGGCCTTGAAATAAAATGGAATTAAAAGTGGCAGTGGGGATGCCTGAGCTACTTTACTTCTCAAAACTTCCCAAGGCAGGGAATGGGTCTGATCGATCTGAATTTCTCATTGCTCTTGGCCACCTTCTGACTAACCCAACTTCTGCCTTTGTTTGGTATAAAACCCACTGAATGCAAAAAATCTGTTGTGGGTTCTCTGTGTCAGAGAACACAGGAATTCAACAAATGTTTCACTAAATACATTTTTATTTATTATTTAAAATTTTTTTTCCACTGCTGTATTCCCAATACCTACAAGAGTACTGGAGCACCAATAGAAATGACTAAATGACCTTTGAATAATAAAAGCTATTGTTATTAAATACCTGTGAATGCTGGGCAACTTTTCAAAGACAATCTCATTGATTCTGCTCTATAACTATAGGAGGTGGTGTGTTCCCTATTTCACAGATGAGGAAACCGAGGTACAGACAGGAGAAATAACTGACCAAAGACACACTCAAGGGGAAGAAGTTGAGGTTTTCAGGCTCCAAAGCCTGGGTTCTTTCTCAGAATGTACTGGTCCCCCTTTTCCAAAGAATAATAGGTCCTCAAGTTGAGGGGTGACTCTAAGGGACTGTCAACTCCTTGCTAGAGAGTTTGTCTCTCAGACTTCCTTTCCTCCATTCCTTCATCTTTGCCTGCTCTGTGAAAGGCACTGTGTCTTTGGCTGCTTGACTTTCCCTCGTTCCCAGGGGAGGGACCTACATGTGAGGGGAAGCAGCCATAAGCATTTCAGCTACTCTCTCCATGCTTCAGGTACCCCTTCTATCTGTATAGATACAGAATCATAGTAAAAACTTGGGTTTACTACAAAAGACTTTCTCACACATTCATTCTGCCATCCAGTCCTCATCACCACCCTGGGTCTAGTCAGAAATTGCTAGTACCATTTAACATGTGCCAAAAACTCACATTAATTAGGAGGTTATTCTGGCCAGGCTCTGTGTTAAGGGCTTTGTGTCTATCATTCCTCTCATCCTTGCAAAAATCCTTGATGGATGGTCTGATTATCTCAATTTTCCAGATGAGAAAATTAAAGCACAGAGAGGTCAAGCAACTAACCCAAGTTCACAGCTTACCATCGTCCGTCCCCCTATGAGATACAGGTCCCTATTCCTAAGCCCTCAATTGTGTTGCCTGAATAGCAGTAGACCCCGGAACAGAATCTAGTTTTCCTGACCCTATACCAATAAACTGCCCAATGCCATTTGGGCAGTCCCCACTACGGTTTTATTAGGAGATGGCCTCTTCAGACGCACTCTAGTCCTTTGGCTTCAACTCTCATTTTAGCGCACGCTATAAATAGCTTAATAGAGACTGGTTAAGCCCTCTCTGCCATGCTCATTCTATTTCCTGTTCCTCCTATTTTATTGTCTGTTAACTTGAATTTCTGCTGTGCATCTTGAATTCTCCTAACTTATGTACAGTGTCAAAATGCTTGTCATCCTTTGCAGTCAGCCAACAAGCACTGATTTGGCTACAATGTAATGGCATATATATTCAACTGCTTTTAGGAGCTGGGAGGATGCAGCCTCATGTTTCCCACAGGTGACACAGTGGCCAAGATAGGGTGTTTTAAGGTTTGAGGTAAGGTGACCATGAGCTGTCAAACTTTAGTCCTGGTCCTCAGTTTCACCTCCAGTTCTTTTTTTTTTTTTTTTGAGACAGAGTCTTGCTCTGTTGCTGAGGGTGGAGTGCAGTGTCGCAATCTTGGCTCACTACAACCTCTGCCTCCTGGGTTCAAGCCATTCTCCTGCCTCAGCCTCCCCGAGTAGCTGGGATTACAGGTGCACACCACCAGGCCCGGCTAATTTTTGTATATTTAGTAGAGACAGGATTTCGCCATGTTGACTATCCTGGTCTCGAACTCCTGTCCTCATGTGATCTGCCCGCCTCGGCCTTCCAAAGTGCTGGGATTACAGGCATGAGTCACCACTCCCAGCTGTCCTAAACCAATTCCAATGAGTCTCCCTGTTAAATCAACATTCCTGGTGGAAAAGACACTGATATGAAATCACATCTCACAGCATAGTTCAAACAGGAAGTCTTTCAGCAACAGCTGTTCCATACTTTGGTTTCAATACATTATAAAAACCAGTTTGTCTCAGAGGCATCATGGAATTACAATAGTCACACACCATTATCTGTGTAACGATTATCCATTCTTCTTTCTGGGCATATAAAAGCATTTTGGATATGCAATTCATACTAGAAATCTCCCTCACTGTGTGAACGTCCCAATTGAGCAACCAAGTAAACCTGAAGCTCTGTGCTGCTGAACAGCTCATGGTCTTATCAATGGTCTTATCAGATGAGCCAGTGGTCTAATCACCAGTATCCTGAACTTGAATCAGCAACAGTAAGGGCCTCACTCAGCCTATGTCAGGCCTTGAGATAGTTACAGTGAGGATGGAGCTCTAAACACGGATCTTCTAAATTCGTTAACATGGCTGGGAAGATAAAAGAACAGTAGGACAGGAAGGAATGTAGTGGGTATATTGTGCCACTGATAAATATGATTTAATACCTAAAGAAAATTATGAGATATGAACAAATACTAAATGAAATTAATTTTCAAATCCAATATTTATACAAATTTTACAGAAATCTTTTCAGATATACTAATTAAATAATTTCTCCAAAAACACTCTTGGATTCACAATAGCCAAGATATGGAAACAACCTAAGTGTACACCAACAGACAAACAGATAAACAAAATATGGTATGTATATATGTATAAATACACATATATTTACTGTACAACATACAATGATATTATATGATATTTTAAAGTATTACTTATGTGGAACTAAAAAAGCCTAATATACAGAGATAGAGAATAAAATAGTGGTTACCACAGCGGGGAGAAAATGAGGGAGATGTAGGTCTGATAATTCAAAGGAGGAGATATATAGGATAAACAGGCCTAGAGATTGAATGTATAACATGAGGACTGTAGTTAATAATATTGTATTGTATTAGGGATTTTTGTTAAAGAAGTAGATTTTAACTGCTCTTGTCACACACAAAAAAGTAACTATGTGAGATGATAGATATGTTAGTCTGCTTTACTATAGTAACCATTTTTCTATCTGTATCCCATAACATCATGTTGTAAACCTCAAATATGCACAATACAATTTATTTTAAAGTAAAACAAAATAAAAATGCTCGTTTAATTTTTGATGGCACTTTCACAATAATCTTTTGTACATATAGTTTCAGAAAACTTAATAATAGGCACTAATCCAAAAGCCATCATAACATGCAAATTAAATAATGTGAATGGAAAATTGATGACTTTGTTCTCAAAAAAGGGAATAGACGACTGTAGAGAGTGAAACTGTAATAATAATTGAACTATCTGGCTCCACTCAGAAGAGAATAATTAGCCAATCTTTGGCTAGTCTCCAAATTGAATAATAATCTGTGACCTACTAATTCACTCCTTCCCTGTTTTACAGATGGAATTTATAAATCATTCTTTACTTCCTGCCCTCAGTGTAAGTAGAACTTCCAGGTTCTACTAAGTATCTGACCTATTTCATTTCCATGTTGGCTATATGTCAATGGATTCTATGTTTACATAGAGTTTAATCATTTTATGGCATGTTTCAAAAGAAAAGAATTATGTGAGTGCATTTTTTATATATCCCAGATGTGTATGTTGTAATCTTATTTTAACATTACAGGTTATTGGGCAAGTGCATTACAATAATCTATTGTTAGGATCAGTGCCAGCCCTAAAGCTGCTACACATGAGGTATAATTCAAGGAACCGTCAGCACTGGGATCTTCACTGGGAAAGACGCCAGGGCTGGGCAAGTCAATGTCAGGCTGGAGTAAAGGGTGCACACACCAGGTGGGCTAGGTAGAGAGACTTCCTCAGTTTGTGGTCAACGACCTAGAGCTAGATGAAAAGACTGTACACAATGGTCAGAACAAGCCATAGAGATGACCAGGAGGGAAGTCACATACCTTGGAACCAAAGCCATGCTTGCAGACAGGAAGGCAGAAACTAGAAGATACACAGGAGACTACGGAGGGAGAAGGAAGGAGTGGAGAGTGGTAGTGGTAAGATGCCAAAAAAGCTAGCAAGTAGTGCAAATGAATGGGGAGGGGAGAATTTTGCCTCATCCCAGAAACTTCTTTTGTGCTTTTTGCTAGGGCAGGAGCCAACCAGACAGCCAATCCAAGGGGACAGTCATACTGCTATGTGTTTTCTGTGTGAGAGGCACAGCAAAACCTAACATCAACAATTTTTTTTTTCTTTTCTAGACTCATGTGGGAACTTCTATCAACAGATTGATCTTTGGGGCAAAGGTAATGTCTATTGAAAGCCAATGTTAAAAAAGAGAATATATTACTTATAATGAGGGAAAATTCATGTAATAGTAGAGACATATATAATGTCCCCTTAAAGAGAGAAAACAAAGTCAATGTAAACTTTGATAGTTGTAATGTGGAATATAGTAAAAAATGTGATTATGCATATCTGAGGGCATGGAAGAGTCCCCAAAAGGGAGAATAGGTGTTTCAATTGCGCTTCATTGAACACACACACACACACACACAGACACATATGTACACACACAGAGAAACAACTAAAAAATCGGTCTTTGGATGTTCAGAATTCTTAATGTAAATAATAATAAAAAAAGATTTTTCGGCAATATGTACTGTGTCATTTGGGTGATTTAATGTTCTGGGATTTTTCTAACTTTGAAGAAGGTTGAGTAAATGATATTCAAGATCCAGTGTCCCAGTTCTATCCATTTGTAACTCTCAAATTTAGGGGAAGAACTCACCTTTTTGACACCTGGAAGTGACTTTTTGGAATACTGCCATGGTAACCCTTAGTAACAAGAGTCATAGACCACAAGAACCTCATGATATTATACTGAGGTAGACTCCATTTCCAAAGCCAGGAGAAGTGGAAGTTGGGTAAGGAGGATGAGGAACAGCTGCTATATCCAGGGACCCTGATAAAGAAATGATTTCCTCCTCCTGCTTTTGGACTTTTCCATGTTTCCTGTTTGTTAAAGCCAATCTAGATGGACTTTATCCAAGTTCTGTCTCAGAATTGGCTTATTTTGAGATATGATGCAAATAATTTGCAGTAGGTCCTCATAGGCCAGTCTTGATAAGATTTCCTCCCACGCAGGTCTATGTCTGCTTTTTCCCTCCTGTGAGTGTCTGAGAATTGAGAGGCTCACACCTATGTCTCTTCCATTTTAAAAGTGAATAAGTATGCAGCATAAAGAACTCTTATAACTCAACAATAAAAGAAAGACAACCCAATTAAATGACAGCAAAGACTTTAAATAGACATTTCTGTTAAAAAAGACATAAAATAGTCAATAAGCACATGAAAAGATTCTCAACATCACTAGTCATTAGAGAAATGCAAATCAAAACCACAAGACTTCACCTCATATCCACTAGAATATAATAAAAAGGACAGACAATTACAAGTGTTACTGAGGATGTGGAGAAACTGGAACACTCATACACTGCTGGTGGGGATGTAAGATGGTACAGCTTCTTTGGAAAACAGCTGGACAGGTCCTCAAATTTTTAAACATGAAGTTAGCGTATAATTCAACAATTCCACTCCTAGGTATGTACTTCAGTGACTCCAATTCTCTGACACCAGTAGGCATCCTACAATTCAATCCTATTCTGACACAAACTACCAGAGTTAGACTCCACAGCTTTAAAGGATCAGTCCCACAGGATTGCCCTCACTTCGGATTCCAGTTGCAAGTCCTGGGTCCCCAGGCTACCTGAACTTCTTTCTGACTTGACTGCAACCTTGGATCGTCCCCTTCTCAGGTTTGATAATTCACTACAATGACTCACAGAACTCAGGAGAACACTTTGCTTATATTTACTGGTTCATCACAGAGGATACAACTCAGGAACAGCCAAATGGTAGAGATCCATAGAGTAAGGTACTGGGGGAAGGGTTGCGCTTCCACACCCTCTCTGTGTGCCACTCTCCCAGCACCTCCACGTGTTGTCTAACCTGGAAACTTTCCAAATCTTGTTGTTAAAGAGTTTTTATAGAACTCAATCTCCAGCCACCCTCCCTGCCCTAGGGGTCAGAGGTCAATGGGTGGTGCTGAAAGTTCCCACCCCTAGAGCTCATATTTGGTCTTTCCAGTGACCAAAAGATTCTCAACATCATTAGTCATTAGAGAAATGCGAGAGTTCACATTTGGACTTCCCGGTGACCAGCCCCCATCCTGAAGCGACCTGGGGGCCCACCCTGATCACCTCTGGTCAAAAGACACTTCTAACTCAGGAAATCCCAAGGGTGTTAGGAGCTCTGAGCCAGGAACCAAGGACAAAGACCAAACATATTTTTTACTATATCACAATACTCAAGGTAATTGAAAACGTGACCACGCAAAAACTTGTATGTGAATGTTCATAGTAGCATTATTAATAATAGCCAAAAAGTGGAAGTAACCCAAATGTCCATCAACTGATGAATGGATAAACAAAATGTGCTATATCCAATACAATAGGATACTATTATAGGATAATTAGTCATAAAAAAGAATGATGTACTGAGGCATGCTACAAGGTGGATGAACTTTAAAAACATTATGTGAAGTAAAAGAAGCCAGATGCAAAAGGCCACATATTTTATGATTTCATTTATATGAAATACCCTGATTACACAAATCCACAGAGTCAGAAAGTACACTAGTGGTTGCCAGGAGTTGTGGGGGTTGAGTGGTGACTTAATAGTTGAGGTTTCTTTTTGGGATGATAAAAATATTCTGGAATTAGATTCTGTACTGGTTGCACAACTCTGTGAATGAATCTAATAAAAACTATTGAATTACACACTTTAAAAAGGTAAATTTTATGGTATGTGAGTTACATCTCCAGGAAAAAAAAAAGTGACACGTAGTCCCCATATAAGAGCAAGCAACCTCAACTTTGTCAGGAGGAGTGTGACCAACCTATATGTAGCATCTCTTCTGTGCAGTAATGGTGGGTATAGTGGTTAAGACACAGAATATGGAGTCTGCCTCTTTAAGGGGAAAGAGGTTGGTCTTGGCACTTGGGAACTGTGACTTTGGGTTTCTTAGTTTCTTAGTCTCAGTTTCCTCATCTGTAAAATGAGAATAGTAATGGTTCTTGCCTCATAGAGTTGTGAGAATTCCCTCCCTTATCACATAGAAATTACTTAGATTAGTGCCTAGACCACTGCGTACTTGAAATATAACAGATTCCTACATCTTGCTTCCTTTGATAGACTAGAACTTGATACTTTTCTTCATGAAGTGAATCTTTGTCTAGTTTTCTAATACCTAGGTTTTGAAATACGTATGGGGTTTATGTAGTTTATTTGAAATCCTTAGTTTTTAAAATTAATTAATTAATTAATTAATTTATCTAGAGACAAGGTCTCACTTTGTCACTCAGGCTGCAGTGCATTGGTGTAATCATGGCTCACTGCAATCTCAAACTCCTGGGCTCAAGTGATCCTCCTGCCTCAGGAGGATCCTCAGTAGCTGGGACTACAGGCATGCGCCACCATGCCCAGCTAATTAAAAAAATTTTTTTTTACGGACCAGGTCTCCGTATGTTGCCCAGGCTGGTCTCAAACTTCTTCCGCCTCGGCCTCCCAAAGCACTGCGATTACAGGCATGAGGTACCATGCCCAGCCGAGACCTCTAGTTTTAAAATACTTTGCAGCAACATTCTTCACACGTCTGTGGAGTTAAGGTGCTTGCATTCATTGATTCCTAGTCAAAAAATACGAGAAGGAAATCTTTGAGTTACAAAATGGGGAGAGATGATGAATTCAGATCTGGGCATCCTGAATGTGAGGGAGTTGAGAAAAATATCCAAATGGAGATGCCAGCAAGCTTTAGGGTTCAGTGCAAAATGTTTTATTAATGGCTATGACTTCAATAACAAAAAATGTGAACTTCTGACATTTTGAAATACATTTTAACCAAAATAGTATTTAGTGTGGTACAATAGACTTGAGAGTTAAACAGGGCCTAGGTTCAAGCCCTGCCTTTGTCAAGCTATATGATTCTAGGCCATCAATCAACCCCTTGAAAATAATAATAGCAATCTCAAAATGTTGTGTTAATATCACATCAAATAATGAATGGCAAGTAAACAAGAATTGAGTATATTCTAAATGCTAGAAGCATTCATTTTCTTTTTAGCTTGATAGTATTTAAAAATATATGTGAAATATTTATGTACTGATTTGACAATTAATACCAACACTTTTAGTAAGAGTCTTTATATCTAAATAGCAAGAGCTTACTATCAATTCAAACTTTTCCACACTTTTTAAAATACGTAGTGACCAGAGCAACCAGAAATCCATGTCCTAGTTCAGGTGTAAATATGCCATTTTTGAATCCTTGCTTATTGAGCTTGGTGAGGCCAGTCTGGAAATTCAGGGTTCACACAAGTTTCTATATTCCATATTTCTTGATCCTTAAAGTAAAAAGTGGAGAAAATTCCATTTAATACTGAATAATGTTTTAGTTCCATCCATGATAGATTCACTTCTATAATGGCAGAAGGCAACCGGATGACACAAGGTAGCGTGTAAACATCATTCAGCTTCATACTGCATTGATTATGTGCTGAAAGCTGTTTATCATATTTCCTTGCTAAGTCTTGGCAGATGACTGGTGGTCAATAAAATCAATAATAACTGTTTGTTAAAAGCACCATAGATTTATCTATGCCATGTTAGACTTACTAGATTGGATGAATGTCCATTTTTACATATGATTTTATGTGACTAATGCTCTTGGGATAACATTATTCCAAGATAATGGGACAGCATAAGTGACATCATTTTATTAGTTTTATGAATTGATGTGCTTCATGAATGCATAAATATCAGCAGTGCTAGGTAATGGACTATACATATCTGTAGTAAAATAAGCTGTTGAGTATTTGCACTGATGAACAGAAACTAAAGTACAGACAATCAAAAGAGGTAGACTATGTCATAGAGTCATATGGCTTTGGATGAGTTGGGCTTACAGTTGAGCCTGTGTGTATTTGACCATCCAAGAATTTGCTCCCTACAAAATCACAAAGCCTGTTTATAAAGACCTGCTCTAGACAGAAAGTGTTTAATTTCCCATATTGCCATTTACTCCTCTCTGCAAACTGCTGTGTTCAGAGACTAATAATGCCTTAGACTGACAGAGAGTGCAGGCCAGAACAGTGTATTCTCTCAGGCTCTCCTGGACCATGGGAGTGAGTGATGAATATTTGGTGCCACACAGTTACTTCTTAAAGTGCAGGCTGCAAGCAAAGTAAGAGTAAGAGGAGATGAGCAAAAACCTCAATAAAGCTGAACTGATGCTACCCGGCTAGAAAGTCAGCGTCGCATGAATAAATCAGCGGTGGATGAGAATTAACCATCTACGTGTACTCCTGACAGAAGGTGGCTATTCCCGCACCAAAGAACAATGTTTCTATTTCCAAAGCCAGCTCTTTAAAAGGAACAGTTTCTTCTTTGATCAGAACTGTTAGTATAAAACACACAGTTCTGCTTCTGTGCAAGGCTTATGAAAAACAATTTTATTTGGCAGTGTTTAAATCCATTCTTAAACAATATCCTCTTCTAGTTCACATATTCCTTTTTATACTTACGGTGAAAGCTGCATCAGCTTTCTATTCTGAACTGGAATACGCATATTTTCTCTTCATCACATAGGCGAAAGGTACAAGAAAAAACTGAAAATAAACAGATACTTGCTTACAGATTTAAACTGTGTTTTATTTTTGTGTTTTCAAAAATGGACTTATAAATGTTTAGATCTGTAGAAATAAAGATACTTAATGCCTATGGACTTTTATTTTGAAAATCTACATATTAGTTTATGGGTTTTTTCTCGTAATTATTAATATCTACTTATTCGTTTGTGGTTTTTTATGTCTGTAAATGTTGAGATGCATTATTTTTTAGAAGAAGGACAATGCTCCATGGCTAAGCTGGTAGAATCTTACTGCCTACTTGTTACTTAGTTCTGACAGACAGGCAGGATGAACCCCCTACAAGGTAATTAGGCCTGTACCTCCGGTGATCTGGTCTGTGGAATATTCAACATACTTGTCACCTCTTTCCTTCTGCACCAGAATTTCTTTTCTAAATTTATTTTGTCACAAGGAATCTTAGGAGAAAAATGACTCAATTTCTCAGTAACTTTCATACACAAGAACTGAAGGAGTCCAGCTATCTGTTATGTCATTGAAGTTTTTGTAAGTTCATAAAACTGTGCTTTATAGGTATACTTCCTGGGCTTATCAGAAAGTGAACAGAACAGCAGTTAAACATGTGAGCTGTAGAGGCAGACAGCCAGGATTCAAACCCTGACCCTGCCAATTACAATGGGTGTGACTTCATAATCTTCCTGTGTCCCAGTTTTCTCACAGGAAGATGTGTGGATTATGAAGACTAAATGAGGAAATGCTGTAAAAATCTCAGAGCAGTGCCTGGCATGTAATAAGTGCCCAGTACATTTTAGCAAAAAGTATAAAATATAGGATTTCAAATTTAATGATTACTGTCAGGCTAATTTGAGAAATTTGAAATACCGGGTTATATTGCTAGTTATTAGTCTTCCTCTACTGATTATTTTCTTCATTGAACCAACGTTTATCTAACTTCTACTAAGTACAGAAACAGAGTGAAAGAAGGTAGATAAGAAACAGTCTATGGCATTGAGTTATTAGGGCTCAGTGGAAGACTTCTCACAGGAGCAGTTATAATAGAGTGGCAGGATGCTCAGGGTTAGAGCACAGCTATGGGCGCTATGGAGGAGGCTGAGGAGAACAGGTGATAGGGCTGGGAAAAGAGTCTGGGACCAAACTGTGAAGAGGAAGGGGACTGAGATGAACAGATCTGTTTTGGATAATCAGGTACAAACAGGAATTGAAACCATGGAGTGGATGAGTTTCTTGAGACAGGTGTGTTGAAGACTGGCGGGGAGGGGGAGTAAATGATGTTTATTTATTCATGACTAGACACTCAAAAAAAGTTTTATTGCTTTTTCAGCTTAAACTGAATCAGCCAAAATGAAGAAAACTCCCTCTCTACAGTTATTTAATAAAAGAATGTCTGCAATTAAACACAGCTGGGGTGGGGGGAGGTGGCGGGCATTGCTGGTGCAGGTGTAATTCTGGTGGGTGGGGTAGCAGCATCAGATTCCCCATTGGCAGGCTGGTCCGGTCAGCTGTGGAAGCTGACTCATCTCAACTGGGTGTGGCCAGGTTAGTTGGTCTGGTGATCTGAAGGTCTGGTCTAAGAAACTGGGGGAGGGCAAGCCTAGTGGACAGGAAGGGAGGGGCTCTATGGAGAAGGTCAGAGGGTGTCAAGGAGAAGGTAGCTAAGCGGGCAGATGGGACTGTGACTAGACCCATGGCCAACATGCTGCACTTTAGGCCTGGACAGTTTAAAAAGAAGGCAAAACCAGGGCCAAACAAAAGTGAAATGATGTCAATTTCCCTGACACAGATGCAGTTAGAAAAAAAGAAAACCTGCTGTTAAATATATTTTGCTCGGGTTTTCTTGGGTAATCTCACTTGGAGTTAGTTCTCAGTTTAGGATAGGGGCCCAGTTTAGGGTTGTGAGAACAGCACAGGGGAATGATTTTGGCTTTGAGATGTCCTTTGGGCTGAATTAGATATGCTGCTTAACAAAACCTAGATGGTCTCTGATAGTGTAGATACACTGTGGTGGCCATTCTATAGATAACTCTTGTTCTAAGGTTAAAAATTGACCCCAAATGTCAATATAAAAATATTAGCAAAACCTGGAATGTATTAAACAAGCATTTACCTTCATAAGTTGTTATGCTATGTTGTCCCCAGAGCAATATTAAAGTTTTAAGCTTTTAATATTGTCTTTTTCTGCTTATCAAAAGTATCTTTAAAACAATCTATTTTTATCTACCACAGATTAATGAAAAACTCAATTAGACCAGTCATTTGGTATCGTGTATACAAGACCTAAAAGCAGTCTAAAGTAGAATGAAGTGATTTTTTTTATTATATTACATTAATATTCCTCATGCCTAAAATCATTTTTTGTCATTTACAATAAAAAGGGGGACAACATGTATTCCAGTCATACATATAAATACTACAAAACTTATGTTAATTATTTTTACCCCTTTGACTTTCAATGTTTAAAAAATAAAATAAATTTAACTTTTAACATTTGCTTTAAGAATTAAAGCAAGATTTAAGATGTGAGGATAGGTTTGCTGCAGACATAGTTTTAGGTATTCTAACCTACATAGACAAAAAATGAATAACAATTACTTACTAACTTATTCACTAATAACTGCCTGAACTAGTGTTCTCCAAACCTGTGTGGCACTCTAAGGGAGTTTCCAAAGTTGGACAAATTTGGAAAAATGCTACATTGAATCAAGTGGCTTTGTTTGCTGCAGGATGTGTATATATAGGTGTATTGATACAATGTACAATGTGAACTACCAGCAGCCTATTCAGAATGGAGAATCTCAAACTTATTTAACTATGGAAAATTTGTGGAAGCAGAGTTTGAGAAATGCTGACCTAGAGTATAGATAAAACAAAAAGAATCGTGGAGTGCTCATACATATCTTCAGAAGTTTCCTTGCCTTTGAAAACAAACAAATCAATTATTGGCAGAAGTTCGATTTCAGAACCTTCTGGTCTGGCCTAATGTTCTTAAAAGTGTCATCACTACATACATGGAGTAATTTCGAGTTGGTTAAAAACAAATTCTCTTCGGCCTCTTTGTGAACAACCTCACAATAAAAATGGCTGAAGAAAACAACCAAACGGCTAATAAAAGCTACCCAGTGATGAATGGGTAGATAGCATTGAATATGATATGATTTCTGCTTCATTAAATCAAAAACTGCCCCTCTATTTGTATTTATGGCATCAGAATGCAGCCTTCTAAGCAAAATATTCTAAAGACAATATCTAGGATGAATAAAAATTAGAATCTTCAAATAAAGTATTTACATGTGTTAACTCATATGCTTTTATAAGTCAGGACTTCTTGGTTGCAAGTGGCAGGAAACCAACACAAACAAGCTAAAGCAAAAAAAAAAAAAAAAGACTCTCAGTGGACACTAACATGAATAAGTAAGAAATTAGATGCTGTTATAATTAACTGAGATTCGAAGATTTGTTACTGGAGCATAGTCCAACCTGACTGATACAGAGCGTGAACTCAGTTTCTAGCTTTATAGTTCCATTCTCCTTGTGAGTTGATTTTATTTCAGTTCCCATGAAATCCTCTGAGATCACCTAAGTGGGTTTCTGATCCTTTCAATGAATAATCCCTGATAAAACTGATAAACAAATGATATTTATTTATAACTATTTGGTTTCTTAAACATTTATCTTGTAATAGGTTCTTCTATCCTTCTCTATGCCAAAGTTAAGTTGTATGCATATATACACTTTGAAAAGTCCATCAACTTGTTTAGGTGAGGAAAGTGCAATGTATTATACTGATGGTAAGGACAAATGTTCCCTGTACATTATTCTCATTACACAAGAACAGATGGCTGTGATAATTGTCTCTTACTTTATGCAAACTGTGATTTGACCTGAAATTCCAATTAATAGCATCTTTTCATGGCATATACAGGAGAAACAATTTCTGCTACTTTAAACTGGTAACAATATCTTTATTGGAGAATATGAAAAAAACTAAGCCTTAACAGCTATTCTAGCTTTCTTATAGAGAAACAGAATACTTTTGTTTAATATATAAATCTTTGTATAGTATTCTTATTTCTCGAGCTTAATTCAACTGAATATTCTCTCTGGACCCATGAGGAAGAGGCTCACTCTTTTAGGCCACCTTTCAGAGCAGCTTTGGACTGTACCCTATGCTCTGAAAGGATCCAGAAAAGCACCCCAAGTTGGGGGATGAGATTTTTACGCAGTAATTGTTGACTGGTGAGACACTGACTTCTGTTTTACGTGAATAGTTTATGGTTGTGTTGAACTGAAATAGTAAATTATAAACATTTAAATTACCTTATCAAAATCCTTTCACAAATATAGTTTTAACTCCCTTACATCTTTGTAGGTGGGAAGTACGGACAGGTGATGATACTTGCAAGAAGTTTCCTGCAAGTAAGTGGCAGCATCGGTTCTCAAATCTGAATCTCCTGTTATCTAGTTATTTCCATTATGCCTAGGTATAAAAAGGAGTAACTGTCTTCTCTGTAACATTTTCCTTAATATCTGTAAAAATGTTTACATGGCACACAGAATGTTCTAATTGTACAAAAGAAATGTAAAAACATGAACATATGCTGCCTGTTACATTTACCACAGGAATATATAGACTATACTGTGTTTACTGCTGACATAGAGTTAACTGAATATCATTTTAGTGGCATTATATAACACATTTTGCTACATAAATCTTTAATGAGATGCCACCATAAAGCTAAGCAGATATTTTTTTCCAGAATATTTTGGAATTGAAGACATATTAACTGACAGTTTATTTTAAAATACTATTTAAATTGCACATTTTCATTTATAAAAACAAAGGTAAGAGAAAAATAACATCTGAGACAAGATTAAGAATGAATAGTGTTTAGAATAGAAAGGAAAAGAAAATCTTTGCTCAGTAGCATGAACACAAAAGGATCATTACAATTATATTACTGATTCAGTGACTTCTTTTTTTTTATTTTGAGACAGTCTCACTCTGTCACCTAGGCTAGAGAGCAGTGGTGAGATCTCGTCTCACTGCAACCTCTGCCTCCCAGGTTCAAGCAATTCTCCTGCCTCAGCCACCCAGGTAGCTAGGACTACAGGCATGCGCCACCATGCCCAGTTAATTTTTGTATTTTCAGTAGAGATGGGGTCTCAACATGCTGGCCAGGTTGGTCTTAAACTCCTGGCCTCAAGAGATCTGTCTGCCTCAGCCTCCCAAAGTGCTGGGATTACAGGCGTGATCCACTGCACCCAGCCCTGATTCACTGACTACTGAAACACCAGGAATTCAAGGATAATATCAGGATTTACGTAGGTGAACTCCTTAAAATCACAAAGTAATAGTAGTGGTTTCAATTGTCCATTTTAAAGTATCTACAAAATCACTTTTTTGGTGTTATAATTCTTTTAATGAGTTAAGTTGAATAAAGGAATATAGCAAGTACTGATACTAAATAAAAACTGCTACCAAATATTTGACTTATAAGACCAGTATTATTATTATTCATGTGTTATTATTTTTCATGGATTTTTGAAGGCCACAAATATCTGAAAAACATTTTAATCTGGCCAGTTGAAAACTAGTGAATTTCAACCAGATGTTTTTAATACCACTTTAAAAATAAACTTCAGCCATTTTACTGTATCTTGAGTGTGTAAGATGATGATTTACGCCTGTGGGAAATACTTCTCTGCAGGACTTGCTTTATCAGTAGAAATGACTAATATGATAGAATATGAATGAAAACTTTTCAGGTCTAGTAATAACCTGTGTTGATAACTAACTGCCCAACTTTGGGCAGTTAGTATAATTCTTTGCTGTCCTATTAGTATAGTTAGTATAATTCTTTGCTGTCCTATTCTTGCAGGGCATAGAAATTCTGAACCATGAGTTTTTGTGGAGATAGAAGTACCGTTAACTAAAACATAAACTATATGAGAAAACTGGCTGCTAACACATTAACTTCCTTATTAAGTAAATAAGGTGGAGGAGTAATGTTTGTTGTTCATCTAACAGATGACAAGTGAATGTTAAAATATGTCATCCTTCTGTCTTATTTTTTTTCTTGGCAGTTTAGTAATCCTCATATTGACTGAACAAAAATTATGTGTACTTACTGTTTTGGAAAGAATGTGCAAAAGATCAGAGAATAAATGGTCTTCTAGCCTACTTACGTCATGTCTCAAGGGTTTTAACATTCTTTTTCGGTAGGTAGATATGTAAATTTCAACTCAGGCAGCACCAGTGTCTGTCTACTCATAATTTCTATTGCCAATAAAACAAATGATTTAACATTTCAAGTTGACAAGGGGCTTGACAGAGATTTAAAGGTTTCTTTTGGTCTTAATAGATCAAGGATAGGCTCATCATAAAAAAATAATAATGTTGTGGTCTACCCATCCTAATTAGCTTGTGACTCTAAATTCTTTTTCCAGAGTGATTAGTTTTTTAGTTCCAAGGATACTTTGTAGAGCAATTTAACAGGTACTATAATTAGCAGTTTAAAAGTGAAATCAAAATATGAATAAAAAACCGGCTGCGAACTCAAGTTTTGAAAACTTTCAAAATTAAATGTCATTTTCAAAAATTTAAATTCAACTGTTCTGAAAACAGTGGTGTGTGCCCAGTTAGGCTTCAATTTGTGCTAAATGAAATCTCCATCAGTACTAATATGATTTAATAGGTTATATGTGAGAATAGAATGACTGTAAACATGGATCACATTCAACTGGGTTAAGGAGTTGAGAAAACTTTCACTGATTGCTGAAAATTAATGACTTTTTTCCTTGCTGTAAACAAAATATCAATGTTCCAGCCTTAACTCCAGGGTTGGCCACTTGCAAAAGCTACCCTTTCTAGTCTCCAAGGTATTCTGGGAGACTGAGTGAGGCCACAGATGAGGCCTGGGCACCATCTTCACTACTCTATCTCATCCTTGGGTATGCAACTCAGTGATGTAAAAAAAGCTCCTTCCAATCATCCTGAATCCCTGCCCTGCACTCCACAGCCCCAACTAAATGGGTCACCTAAAAAAATGAAAAGCAAATTCATACACATCTCTTCAAGAGTGGTTCCCTTCCTTCTAAGCAGTGTGGGCATATTATAAGAATCTTCCTCATGAGGCTTATTTCGTTTATGCCTGTGTGTGTACAGGGAGCAACAGATAAATACAAAAATAACATAATTAAAATATATAGCATGCCACACAAGGATAAATACTACTGAGGAAACCAAAGCTGAGAGGGAACTAGCGGGTGTCTGGGTGGGTGGCGCTGTAAAGATGATACCTGAGCAAAGAGCTGAAGGATGCAAGTAAGTGACTCATTCGGATGTCAGGTAACTGGGGAAGAGAGCTTCAGGCTGAATGAACACTAAATGCAAGGGCCCTGGGGTGGGGAGGTGCCTGGCGTCACTTGAAGAACAGCAAGAAGCAGTGTGGCTACAGCAGAGGGAGTAAGTGGGAGGCAATGAGGTCGAGGGGGCCACAATGGAAAAGAGGTCATGTAGGTCCTCATAGACCATTCCAAGGACAGGCTGAGAAGCGTAGGAACAATTGGAGAGTTTTGAGCAGAGGAGTGGCACGACCTAACATGTTGCTAAAGCCTCTTAGTGTCTAGCCATGTGGAAATATCATCAAAAGAGACTGGAAAGATAAATCTGGTAACAGGTGTCCCAAAGTTTGCACATATTTGCACATGTAACTACTGAGAGGAAAGAGGTTGAATTCTGGAGAAGTGGGTGTGTGTGTAGTTGGGAGGAGGAGGTTTCCCTAGGAGATGCACCTTGGCTTCCAAGCCGCCACTTCGCAAATTCCGGTCCTGACACTCTAGTCCCAGGTCCCAACTCCAGAAAGGTTCCGGACCAAGTCAGCACGTCGCGTTGCCATGGCGACCGCAGGCTGCCCTCTCCCGTCTGTCTTTTGAGCACGTGGCACCAGGACCCCGCGTTCTCTCCAGCTCCAGAGCCAGGTCTGGCCCACAGCCGGGCTCATTAGTATTCCGCCCGCGGCGTCTCCCCTACCCTCCGCCGTGCCTCACCAGGTCTGCCTATCCATCAGCGACAGACTCCCGACGTCCGCGCGACCTCACCGCCCCCACTCCAGTCCCTCCCCGGGGGTTCGCAGCCCGCCCTGCCCTCGAGCGTGCCTAGCGGCCCCGGGCACTGGCGCGGCTCTACCCAGCTACGCAGTGCTTTCCAACACACTGGCCGCGGCCACTGGCTACAGACCAGCCGTGGAGAGGGGGCGTCCTGCGTCCCGCTCGCAGGCAGCGCGCCCCGAGAGACCCGCTCTAAGGCATCCCCGCAACAACTCTGTGGGGGCATTCAAGTCCCCCGTGCGCCGGTTAAGATTCCCCCGTGCCTCCTGCAATGCACCAGACCGGGGAGGTAAACATCGAAGGCACCTGCATTGCGCCCCCACTGGGATGCGCTGTGCGCAAGAGACGGGGACCGTCTGCTGCAAAACCGGATGATGGAAGACGCAGGGAGTTAGGAGTGGGTTTTTCTCAGGACTCACCTTATGTAGTTTCCACATGGCCCCCAGAGCCTTGACTTCGTGGCTGGAGTGTTTGCCCTCCTCCAAGCACTGGTAGCACACGGGCATCTTGCACTGCACGCAGTACATGCTGTGGTTCTCCAGCTCGTGGTCTGTGCAGGTGGAGACCTTGCGCGGGCTCAGCCTCCGGCTCACACGACCCTGGGCCGGGGGCACCAGGCGGTGCTTGGCTAGGGGCCCCCGGGGCGGGTGGCAGCGCAGGCGGCACGGATCGCAGTAGAAGACATCGCACTGTTCGCACATGACGGTGGCCTCCTTGGGCGCCTTCTCACAGAGCTGGCACTTGAGGGCCGCAGCTTTGCTCTGCTGGTAGCGGTCAATTACCCCTTCCAGTACGCGATTCTTGGGGAAGCCGCGGAGCCCCCGGTCATCCAGGATGAGGCTGCGGTGACACTGGGGGCAGGTGATACAGGAGTTGCGGGGCACCGGGGCCAGTGCCGGTGACAGGTGGGTGGCCGGTGGCGGCATAGCCGGGGGAAACACGCGGACGCCGTTGGGGGACTTCTGGCACGGGGTAGTGGGGGCGCTGGCGAAACCCCCGTAGGAGCCATAGCCGCTGTCCGCCTCGCTGTATAGGCTCATCTTGTCCAGGTCGAGATAGTCATAGTCGGAGACCCCGGAGCCCGAGGCCCGACGACTCTGGGGGGACTCAGACTCCGGGGTCTGCACCAGGATGTTGCGGGCGCACGCCTGGCACAAATTGTGAGAGCAGGGCAGGATGATGGGCTCCCGATAGAAGGAGCCGCACACCGGGCATTTCAACTCCTCTTCCATCTCCTCCATGGGGACCGGTCTGGGAGGAGGCAGCGACGGCTGCAGCGGGTGCCTGAGCTGGCTAAGTGGTCGACGGGCCCGTCTTGTCCAGCACCCTGGCCAGCGGCGGCGGCGGCGGTGGTGGCGGCGCCTTCCCGCGCAGTGCTGGCGAGGACACCCGGAGAGGCGCTAGCTCTGTGAGTCGCTGCAGCGGAGCCGCCGCGCCGCGCGCCAGCCCGGACCGCCCCCTCCTGCCCTCCTAGTCCCGCCCCGGCCCATGAGCCGCGGCCCATTGGACGGCGGGCACGAGATCGAAGCTCTCATTGGCCACGAGACCCGTCCGTCTCCTCGTCTCCGCAGGCCGCAGGGGGTTCGGCAGAGTCTGAATATAGGGGAGTCTTCGCTCGCGGTTGCATGATCTCTGGAGGGGGCCGGCGTGCGGAGGCTAGGGGGACCGGGAAGGAGGAATTAGGCGGGATGACTCATCCTCGCTCCGCTTCCTTCCGACCTCCGGTGCAGTCTCCCAGGAGCTGAGGGCGTGAGAAACCCCTCCCCGCAGCGAGTGGGCTGGCGGAGGGGGCTGGGGCTTCTCGCCAGCGTTTGCGTTTGGCTCCCAGCTCTGAGCTCCGCGCCCACCTACCGCGGGCGCATGCTGCGCAACACGGAGGACGCCCCTTCTCTTCCGCTGCTGGCAGCCTTCGCAGGCGCCTCACCCGGGCCTAGGCTTCTGCACGGCAGTGGGGCTTTTCTCCCTCTCAGTAAATCCGCTGACTCCGTGCCCTGGAGCTCCCCCATCCCGGGAGTCTGACGGCGCTGGTGCAAGGCCTGGCGACACTCTTGGCTTCTTTCATCCTGCGTCCCTCGTTTCCTAAAGAGCATGTATAAAGTCGATTTCCTAGTGTCGCCATAAGATTCAGCTGGGTAACCGATGGAAATGGTCAGCATTAGTCAGAATCTATGACCCCTTCGTTTCATGCTTTAAATTATACCTCGGCCCAGAGGCCTCAGTGACATGGTGTGAACGTGCTTCCTTCCACGGATCTCTCTTCCTCCTCCCGGCCTCCCAAAGCACCTGGCTGAGCTTTCACGAGGCCCGCAAGGCCTTTGGTTCTATTGAGGCAAGAATAGTTTGTCTATTTCTGAGTGCCCGTAGTTTAGTAAAGCTCTGTAAATGAATCACTGTGTGGCTGCGGAGTCTCAGTGTTTGACTCCAAACAGCATTATTCAACCCCACGTGCCCTGAGCATCTGCCATAGCTTACAGCATGGTGTGCCTTTCTGTTTCCGCCAATGAGGGGCGTGGTGAGGCGGTGGTTCTAGTGTTAGTCCCTGTAAAAGGAGGGAGGGAGGGAGGAAGGAAGAGAGGGGAAAAAGGAAAGGCGGAAGGAAGGGAAGAAAGGGAGGGAGGAAGAAGAAAAGGAAAGGAAAATCTTTGAGTCAAGTGACATTCTGAGGTAGTAACATTTGAAATAGTACATAGCTGGCTTTTGCTGAGTGATTCATGAAGGACAGGACAAAAATTCTTTGCAAGTTCTAGAAATGTTCCAATTTTCCACCTTCCAGACGAGATAACTTCATTATATGCAGCTATGTTGATAATTTAAAAGTACTTTATTGTCCAGAAAAAAAAAATGGACATTTTATAACACTGCCCTTGTAGAAATTGTCCCATAAACTAGGTTATCTTTTCAACATCTTTAGCTGCAAAGAGAACAGTAGGATCATTGTGTGGGGGAATAAAGTCCCCATTGTTATTTAAAGCCATGTTAATCATACATGTGATATGATTTATTTTTAAGCTGGCTTTCAACTAGTGGAGACCAGAGCATCCAAAGGTATATGTACTCTGTTTACAGACACAGATAAAATTTCTTCAGGTATGGTTGGGACATTAGCTGCACTTGTAGGATACACTTAATTTATAGGTCCCAAGATAAATTACTTATACTTAATTTAATATAGTATAATTTAATTGAATTGTAATGAAAGTTAATTATTGAGAAAATATTAGAAAGGAGTGTCCTTTTATGGCTTTTGTATGCATTTGACCACAAATCACAATACTCTGGACCAGCAAGGTGAGCAGCTGTTACACTTCGTATGAGTTTGAACTCTGCTTATGATAGTATATCATCTAAGAGATCTTATTAGCAGAAAGTTTATGCTTAGTTCAAAGTAAAGGAGAATCTTAGAGGATGTCTCATGGTGTAATGCAGTGTTGGGTTCACAAAAAGAACAACATAGATTTATAATATAGTCAATATAGTAAGAGTTGGTCTATTATGAAGTCGCTTGAGATGATTTTATTAGATCTGTTTGGTTAGGAATTAGCTAAATCAGTCAATCTTAGGAGAGCTCTTAAAATGACTCATTTGTTGAGAGTTCACCCTGTTCCAAACAGGGGGTTTATTTATTCATATACATTACTTGGTTAAATCCCTATAATTACAAGAAGAGGTAGGCACAATTATTCCCATTTTACAGATAAATAAACTGAGGATACACAAAGACACTTAAGTACTCAAGGTCAAATATGGTGAGGCTGGGATTGGAACCCAGGCACATATAAGTTTGTTCCTTTGTTCATTCATTCAACAAGTGCTGAGTTCTACTCTCTTCAAGCTCTGAATGTGATAAGTACACAAAATGCTCTTTGTTAACTTCTATGATAGTCTGCTTACCTTCCCTGAAAGTTTACTTTTTTTCCTCTTTTTTTTTTTTCGTTGAGATTGGAGTCTTGCTCTGTTCCCCAGGCTGGAGTGCAGTGGCACAATCTTGGCCCACTGCAACCTCCATCTCCCAGGTTTAAGCGTTTCTCGTGCCTCAGCCTCCCGAGTAGCTGGGACTACAGGTGTGCACCACCATGCCTGACTAATTTTTGTATTTTTTTTTAGTAGAGACAGGGTTTCACTATGTTGGTCAGGCTGGTCTCAAACTTCTGACCTCAAATGATCCACCTGTCTCAGCTTCCTGAAGTGCTGAGATTACAGGTGTGAGCCACCACGCCTGGCCAAAAGTTTACTATTTTTCTTGAATTCATTTCTTTAAAATATTTTTGAAGGCCTTTGAAGATTTTACCCTCATGTTGCACTATTTGGCCATAATGTGCTTTATAGCATCCCAATGACTTGTTTAAAGGGGAATAAAAATTGAAATGTAATTGATAATATTATAGAAATATTATACCATTGAGGGAATATCTTCTGTCTTCCAGCTGGTGATGAGTCCATGCCCTGAAGCACAAGGATTGATAACCCTGTAATTTCATCATTCCTGGGATGACTGCAGATGTTCTCTTTTGTGTAAAGTGCCTAATGATCCTCTGAAACTTCCTATTCACCCAAATTATGTTCTTTAGCAATGAGAGCAATTACATTTAAAATGCAGTAACAGCTTTTGCATTTTTTAAAACAGATAAATGTTTTTCTTTTTTTGATAAATGTTTTTCAATGAAAAATTGAGTTGCTTTCCTATTTGCTTTTGACTACAATACTTGATTATTAACAAAACAGTCTCTGTGAGTCTAAAGAATGAATTCAGAGAAGAAAGGTTTTTCTTTCCACATTCTGTCCTAGAGCAGTCTAGCCTTAGTTGTGGGGGGCGGGGAGGGGGGCGGTAAATCAGGGGAAAGGAGCTGATCTTAGGCTCTAACATTTTAAGATTATCTGACATGTATGTACACATATTTTATTAACATATTTGAATAAGGGTCTTGCTGCATGTGGTTTGTAAAAGTGCATCACTTGAAAAGTGATAAATGTGATGTTTCTATTCTCAATAGAAATTCTGAAGAAACTTCTTTTTATGTAATAATTTACCCCATTTAGTCCACTAATATTAAATTTTATACTTGTAATTTTGTACTATTCTTTAATAACATATATTTATTTATTGTTGATATTCTTTGGTAATTTTAATTATGTGATTATTATAGTGAATTATGAGCTTTTTCCCATTTAGTACTACTGGAAGATGGCCATATTCAAATTCTGTAGTATTTTTTATTGTAAGTAATATATTACTGATGCTTTGGGAAGGGTAGACTGGAGAATCGGAGAAAATGAAGATTTAATGAATTCTATATGGAGGTAAGAGAGCTCGAGGATAAATCCAGAAGACCTAACTTGTGAATAACAGGAATCTCAGAATGAGGAAATAACACAGGTAGAGGAAAAAATCATAGTTGGAAAACATTTCCCTGAACCAAAAAAAGATATAAAATTACAGATTGAAAGGATTTTAGAATTATGATGACACTCATGAAAAAAGACCCCATTATATACAGACACAATTCTTAACTCAGAAGGAAAAAAAAAAAGATCATTTTATAAGCTCCCAGACAGAAAGAACAGCTTAATTGTAAAGGAAAAAGAATCAGATTGGCATTGGACTTCTTTCTACAACCTTACAGGTGAAAATAATGTGAAACAAATTCTACAGCCTACTAAAAGTAAAAGAAGTCACCCTGTCATAGTCCATTTTTGTTGCTATAACAGAATACCACAGACTGGATAATTTATAAGGAACAGAAATATATTGGTTCACGGTTCTGGAGGCTGGGAAGGCCCAGATCAAGACAGTGGCATCTGGTGAGGGCCTTCTTGTTGCATCATCCCATGGTGGAAGGGCAGAGAGAGGGCAAGATAAGAGGGCAAGAGGGGGCTGAACTTGTCCTTTTATAAGAAACCCACTCCCGCGATAAGAAACCTGTTCCCATGGTAATGGCATTAACCTGCCCATGTGGGTGGCGCCCCTGTGACCTGAACACTTCTTAAAGGCCCCAACCCCTGACACCTTCTCACTGGGGATCAAGTTTCTAACACGTGAACTTCGGGGGACACAGTCAAACCATAGCACAGCTTCAATATTTTATAGCCTGCCAAAAGATCATTTGCTTGTCTGGTCAAAGAAGAATATTTGCAAGAATTTAAAGAATAGAGCACTCTCACATTCCATCTGAGAAAAATACTTGAGAAGACTTTTAAATAACAAATAAATCTTAACAGAGTCCTCAGAATGGGTTAGGAGTGAGTGAGTGGTGACCTGAAAGCATCCTAAGGACCTGATTCTGGGGAGAAAGAAGAAATGAGAAAGGAAAGGTGGGGAATAAAATGTTTCTGTTGGAGGGATTACTTGGTATCCTTTTTTCTCACATAATATTAAAACATTACATGTATTATGAGGCGTGGGAAAGGAATATAACTATTTATTCCATGGAAAGTAAAATAGAACTTGCAAATTAACACACATTGGGAAAATATTCTGTGAAACTCTACGACAGTTTTTAAAACCTAAAGGAAAGGGATACTTTCTGGCAAAATTATATTAATTGAATTAATGCCTCGAAGTAGAAAGATTGAATAGACCAACCTCCATAAAAGGGATGTGAAAGATAATTTCAGATTTATCATTAAAAAGGAAAGGATGGTTGCACTGATGAGTTCTAGTTAATTTTTTTAAAACAAGCAACTTTAATGGTATTGAAATAATCAAAACTAAAGAAAAATATGTACTATTTCCCAGTCTACTTGATGAAGTCATCATAACTTTAATAACAAAACATGATCATATAGTTAATAGAGAACACAATAAATCAAAAACTATGGCCCAAAAACTAAGTGTTAGATGTAAAAGTGCTAAATAGGATGTTGGCAAATAAATTTCAGATTTGTATAAAAAGATTAACAAACTATGACCAAGTAGGGCTTTTCCTAGGACTGCAAATATAGTTGAGTGTCAGGAAAACTATCAACAGAATTTATTACATGAAAAATTAAAGGGGAAGAATTTCCTCTTTTGGCCATATGGGAGTAATCTTCCTTCCATCAATGACTAAAAAGCAGGAATAACTATAAGAAACAACCATTGTCAGACACTGGCAGGATGTGTAGGACTTTAATTCCTTGGAGAAGGCAACACAGAGATGAGCCCTACCTTCAGCCAGGATTTCTACCAGATGACAATTTCCAGACTTTGGAACACAGAAGAGAAACCCAAATGAAGCTCACCAGTCTGCCCTAGTTGAAGAGACAGAGAATTTTGGGAAGGCCAAGAGAACTAGAATTTGCAGAGAGTTAAGAGATAGAGTTTCAGATATCTGTGTGAGGGTTTGCTTGGACTTTTGACTGAACACAATATGTGCATGTATAGGGTGAACCTCCACCAGATTGGACAGTAACAACTTCTGAGGAAAGAGCACTTATTGGAATTGTAATACAAACAATTCTAAGAGTACACACAGAACCAGGAATTATTCATATTCCCTTCAGCCAGAATGAAGATAACTCATTGAATGTACAAAACTCAACGGAATCTCTATGTACTAACCATGCACATTGAGCAGTTGATATTAAAAACTGTACCATTTACATTAAGAAAATCAACTCCACAAAATATGTGCGAGATCGCGGCACTGAAAACTATAAAACATTCCAGAGATAAATTAAAGATGACCTCAATAAGTGAAAAGATATACTATATCCAAAAAATGAAAAGATACATATAAATGGAAAGATACACACCTGAGCCCCTGTGGGGTCCCCACCCCGGCAGTGTGAATCTTCTCCCAAGGGGACCCTGAGGTAGGGGCATGCAACATTCCTAGACCGGGAAGTCCCACATGTGCCCCAGAGACAGCTGTAGCAAACAAGCTGCCCTCCCCATTCCTGACAGCTTGGGCCTCAAGGGTGGCCAGGGGCAGATTTAGCTGTCACAATTCCTGTCAGTCCATGGCAGCTCCACACTGGAAGCAAAACAGATGGAGGTGAAAGTGGAATGTGAGAGGGGCTGCAGCTCACTCCTTCCTCTTCATGTGGGATGGAGGCAGGGGGGTCAGCCCTCCTCCTTGCCTCTTACCCACACAGGCCCCCTACTTCTCCTTCAATAAGCAGAAAAATATGCTATATTCAATAAATGGAAATATATACTTAGACTGAATATGGCTAAAATGGTAATTTCCTCCAAATTGATCTATAGATTCAATATGCTTCTAGTAAAAATTTCAGAAGGTTTGTTTTTTGGTGGAAATTGATAAATTGATTCTAAAATGTACATGAATATGCAAAGAAGCTAGAACAGCTAAAACTATTTTGAAAAAAAGATAATACTTGAAAGAGTCATACTAACTGATTTTAAAACTTATTTTGAAGCTGTAATAATTAAGGTATTGTGTTAATGACTTAAGGATTGACATATAGATCAATGAAAAAGAATAGAATCCAGAGATAGACTCACGTATCTATAATCAATTAATTGTACGTAAAGATTCTAAATAAGCTGTATGGAAACATCTATTGAAGTAAAAAATATACCCACTTTTCAACTCACCAATTCCATTGCTAGAAAACTACATTATAAAAAAATCAATATGTAAGAAGACTTGTAGAAAGATGTTTATGTTATCCCCAAACTAGAAAAAAAATCAACTTCCACTGATAGTGTCATGGTTGAATAGATTATATTGCATCCATGCCATGGACTATGATAAATCCATTAAAAATAATGAATTCATTAGCATTTGATTTTGAGGGATTTTCATCAAATATTGTTATTGGTAAAAATAAGATACATAGGAGGGTATATAAGATAATTTCACTTTTGTTAGGCTGACAGTGCCCCTCCTTAAAGCACCTCTATGTACATATGTTTACATATGATTATATGAAGATGTAGAAACTTATTAAAGCATGCTCACCAGGTTGTAAACCATGGTTACTTGGAAACATCGGGGGTAAATTATAGGTGGAGATGGAGGGGTAGAGTATAAGCCGTTTAAAAGGTGCCAGTTTTACTTCCCCAGCATATGGGATATTTTACTTATGTAAACTAACTTTATGAGTGACAACGTGTTTCTCTCTCTCTCTCTCTCACACACGTCTATTTTAAAAGAAAAACACCTAGATTTATATATACTGTTATATATGGTTATTCTAATACCTTATCAAATGAAAAAGACTAAGTCGCAGGCTAATGTGTGTATTATGATTCTCTTTTGTTAAGAAGCCACCAACCAACCCATCTACCCCTAGACACAAATATATTACTTGAATTTACACGTATGAACAAGGAGAAAGAGGGTGTCACAATACTATGTTGTTAGCACTGCTATGGAGTTAGGGTTGGGAATGCAGCGAAAAGGGAGATGATTGGCTTTCTACATGATTGTACATTGTTTTATAACAAGTGTATGTGATTAATGTGTTGTAAGTTGAAAAACATCTAATATATAATTTTTTAATAGATTTTCAAATTAATTTCTGAAGGACCGTGAGCACTTCTACTTTGGGATTCCCATTCTTCTATCTAATCTTCATGGTTACACACTGGAATTCTGAAGCCCCTCTTATGTTTCTAATCTTTTATTTTGGAATTCTATTTTATGTGTGCTATTATAGTGTTAATCTGATTCGTATCATTTGCTCTGTCCTTCTTAGAAATCATAGCTACTTTCTTCTTAAGCCTCCCAATACAGTCCAATGCCATTGTTCCCTGTATTGTTCTCTGGATCTGTCTTCCTGGTGAATTTCTCTACAATCTGTAAGTTTTAAAATATTTTTCCCTGCCTTTAAGATGAAGATAATTTGCCAGAAAAATAAATTTTTTTGGTAGAATCTCTTTTCTTTAGGTGGTTAGTAAATGTTTCCCCAGGCTCTTCTGTAATGTTTAAGTCTTAAAGTCAGAAGTCATTCACACCACAATTTCTTTTAAATTTAATGGTTACTGCTTTGGGTAATGCTGGAAGACTCTGAGTATAGGAATTCTACTCTTAGGATTTTGAAATTGGGAAATTGAAAGACTAAGTATGTTAGTTGGAGGGCTAGGCAAAAAGGTAATGAGGTACTAGAAGCCAAATTAGCCAATGTGGTTATATGGAAGCTAGTTTCAAGGTGTGGTAGAATTAGTAGTGCTTAGCAGTATCTTGGTGTCTTTTCCTTCCTGGACATGTGGGAGACTATACATCCTCACTCTTTGTTATTAGGCAACACCTTGTGACCAGTTCTGGCCAAAGACATGTGTGCCGAAATGATAAGTGTTACTTTTAAACCAAATCAGATAATAGTTCCTACACAATGTTATGGAGAATGTACTGAGATTTTGTTTCACCACAAGATCAAAGCTGCTTGGACAGCTGAATCTCCACATGGAAAGCAGTCATCAGAATCATTGAGTCACTGCTTGGAGAACAACAGAGGAGAAATTAACTTTGGTTGTGAAGGTATGAGGGATCAGTATTGCTCTAATATGGCATAGCCTAACCTGACTAAAACAGTAGTAAAGAGATGAGGACTAAGTTCTGATTTTTTATCTCACCCAAATTCCTATCTAAGGAGTCTGGGGAATCATGCCCTACAAACCATAAATTCTCATCAGATGAGTTTTATTTAGCCCTGTATATCGTGACTCACTTTCCAATCTGACTCTGGCATAACAAGGATGAAAATAAAAATGTCTTACCCAAGCTATATTTCCTTGCCATACCATGAAATTGCCCTGCAAAGTCCCTTGTGGGAAAAATCCACATTCTATAGTGAATCTCCTTTCCCCTTTGTTTTCCTTCTTTCCTTTCCAGATCCAGGAGATAATCAACTAAGAGCCACGTACCCTTTTAAGTCTGATAAGAAACATTTTACAACCTGCTTTCTCTGAAGTCTGCTATCTGAGAGCTTCCTCTGCACAATAAAACTTGGTCTCCACAATCCTTTATGGAACATAACCTGAACATTTCCTTTCTATTGATCCCAGGTCTTTAGATAAACTCAATCAATTGTCAACCAGAAAACGTTTAAATTTACCTATAGCCTGGAAGCACCCTGCTTTGAGTTGTCCTGCCTTTCTGAATCAGACCAACGTGTTTCTAAATGTATTTGATTGATGTCTCATGCCTTCCTAAAATGTATAAAACCAAGCTGCGCCCTGACCACCTTGGGCACATGTTCTCAGGACGTCCTGAGAGCTGTGTCATGGGCCATTGTCACTCATATTTGGCTCAGAATAAATCTCTTCAAATATTTTACAGAGTTTGACTCTTTTTGTCAACAGAGATGCATGGGAGAAATAGGCAGAGACAAGTCATGAGTGTGTCCCTTGTAGAAGACATGGTAGCTACCTTGCTTCTTAATGGTTTATTAGTTTCAGTTCCCATCAGGCCTGGCATTACCTTGGTTTCTGTAGTTGTATGCCCATGAATCTATTAGTATCTTTACAATAACCTTAACTTTTCTTGGTTAGCTTAAGTTTGCCTTTTTTCCTTGCAATCAAAACACCCAAATCAAATTACTTAGCTAGTCATATTTTAACCACTTAACATATTCAGATCTCCATTGTGCCAGATGCTATTGGTACCTTGTCCAGATTTCCTTAGCATGTACTTCTTCACACTGAAGGCCACTTAGTGCAAAGTCCTATGAGTCTTGGAGGTATTTTCCTAGCTAAGAGAGCAAGCTCAGCCCACACACCGGTCAAGTCAGAAGATCCAGGGAGTTAATCCTGTTGGAAGTAGCCCAACTGTATTAGGCCATTCTTGTACTGCTATAAAGAAATACCTGAGACTAGGTAATATATAAAGAGAAGGGGTTTAATTGGCTTATGGTTTTGCAGGCTCTATAAGCATAGTGTCAGCATCTGCTTTGCTTCCAAGGAGGCATCAGGGAGCTTTCACTCATGGTGGAAGGTGAAATGCAGCAGGCACATCATGTGGCCAGAGCTGGAGTAAGAGAGAGGGAAGGGGGAGGTGCCATACACTTTTAAACAACCAGATCTCACATGAATTCACTTATCACCAAGAAGATGGTGCTAAGCCATTCAGGAGAAAGCTGCTCCCATGATCCAGTCACCTCCCACCAGGCCCTCCAATACTGGGGATTACAATTCAACATGTAACATCCAAACTATATCACAAACCAATTATACTGGATAGGTGATGGTTTGAGTGGATAAATACCTAGATTCTTTGTCTCTTGAGTGAGATATTTTTGAGATATGTTCCACATTGTCTCTCAGAACAATGAACTCATGTCTGCCATGAACTCAAAGTGGCTTGCCCCAAGTGCCACTAGTTGCCCATAGTGGCTTGAAAACTCACTCTTTATTAGCCACTTTCTCATTTTTTTGTACTTCGCTTCCTTAATGGTCTTATTTAGGATTATCCTCAAATGAAATGTTTACACTTTAATTCATGTCTCAGGGTATACTTCTTGGAGAAATCCAAACGAATAACTATTGATTGTGTGCATAAATAGGCCATGAAGAGAAGCTTCATCTCATGGAGCTGTCATTTCTTTATCTATTTTTCGTGATGTTCTATACAGTCTTCCTTTTGTATTAGTTATTTTGCTTTCATGATGATACCACCACTATGCTTTGATTATATTTTTCAGAGTGCCAATTTATTCCATTTTCTTCTGATCTGATAGAAGCCTAAATGGTCATTTGTAATTTGGTACTCTTCATTCTACTCACTCTGATATATACATTTCTGTGCTTCTTTTGACTAATTTTGTTTACATCTATCTTGGCCTCAGGGATCTGTGCTTTAGAGATCATTATAGGATGGAGTCAAGGATTGTGCCTATCAGAGTCCATTAGTCAGGCTTTACCCTTGGCATGAATGAAGACACAAACTAATACATAATTCATACATTTATGGTTGGTCTATAAAAATTTAGTTATCATCAACAACAAACTCTTGGAATGAGTAGTTGATTATGGTAACATTGCAGGATACAAGGTTAATATACAAAAGTCAATTGCTTTCCCATGCACTGGCAATGAACAACTGAACAACTGGAGGTTGAAATTAAAAACACCACCATTTACATTAGCAGCAAAAAAAGAAAGAAAGAAAAAGAAAACAAGGAGAAGGAGGAGAAGGAAGAAGAAGAAAGAAGAAAGAAAAAAGGAAGAAGATGAAGGAGTAGGAGAGGGAGAAGGAGAAGGAGGAAAAAAAGAAAAGGAAGGAAGGAAGAAGAAGGAAAAGAGAAAAGAAAAGAAGGAGAAAGAAGAGGAGGACAAGAAGGAGGAGGAAGAGGTGGTGGCGGTGGCGGCCAGATGTGGTGGTACACACCTGTAGTCCCAGCACTTTGGAAGGCTGAAGTGGGCAGATCACTTGAATCCAGAAGTTCAAGACTAGCCTGGGCAACATGGCGAAACCCTGTCTCTACAAAAATACAAAAAGTTAGCTAGATGTGGTGGTGTGTAGTCCCAGCTACTCGGGAGGCAAAGGTGGGAGGTTGCCTTGAGCCCAGGAGGCAGAGGTTGTAATGAACTGAGATTGCGCCACTGCATTCCAGCCTGGGTGACAGAGTGAAACCCTGTCTTACAAAAAAAAAAAAAAAAAAAAAGAAAGAAAGAAAGAAAAAAGGAAGACGAGGAAGGAGGAGGAGGAGAAATACTTATGTATGAATCTAACAAGATATACATAAGATCTACATGAGGAAAACCAAAAACCTTTGATGAAAGTAGTCAAAAATATTGAACTAAATAGAGAAATGTTCCATGTTCATGGATAGGATGACTCAATAGCATTAAGATATTTGTTCTTTCCAACTTGATCTATAGATTCAATGCAATCACGACCAAAATCCCAGCAAGTTGTTTTGTGGATATCAACAAATGGACTCTAAAGTTTATATGGATAGTCAACACAGAATAGTCAACAAAATGTTGAAGAACTGACAAAGTTGGAGAACTGACACTACCGACTTTAAGACCTACTACCAAGCTACAGTAATCAAGACCATGTAGTATTGGCAATGAATAGACAAGTCAATCAATGGAAAAGAATAGAGAGTCTAAAAATAGACCCACACAAATAGAATCAACAGATTTTTTACAAAGAAGCAAAGTCAGTTCAATGAAGAAAAGACAGTCTTTTCAGTAATTGATGCTGGAGCAGCTAGATATTCGATGCAAAAAAAAAAAAAAATGAATACAGACAGATTTTACACCTTTCACAAGAGTTAACTCAAAATGGATCATAGATCTAAATACAAAATGCAGAACTCTAAAATTTCTAGAGGACAATATAGGAGAAAATCTTGGTGACCTTAGCTTTGGTGATGAGTTTTTACATATAACACCAAAAGCATGACCCATGAAGAAACATTGATAAGCAGGACTTCATTAAAATTAAAAACTTCTGCTTTTTGAAAGACACTGTTATGAGAATGAAAAGACAAACCACAGACTGAGAGGAAATATTTGTAAAACTCATATCCAATAAAGGACTTATATCCAAAAATACAGAAGGGACTCTAAAAAATTAGAAAAAAAATAAAAATGGGCAAAAGATCTTAATGGAAATACCATAAAAAATAAATAATATATTTTCATATGCTTAGCAATATATGTCATTAAGAAACTGCAAATTAAAACAACAGTGAGGTACCACTACACACCTATTAGAATGGTTAAAATCCCAAACATTGACAACTCCAATTGCTGGTCTAGCAATTATGCTCCTTGATATTTACTCAAATGAGTTGAAAACCTATATCCACAGAAAAAGCTGCACATAAATTGTTCTTGTCCATTTTGGGCTGCTGTAATCAAATACCATAAACTGGGTAGCTTATAAATAAGAAAAATTCATTTCTCACAGTTCTTGAAGCTGGGAAGTCAAAGTCCAAGATCAGGGTGCCAGTCTATTTGGTGACCGGTGAGAGTCTGCTTTCTGGCTGACAACATGTTCTAGCTGTGTTCTCACATGGTAGAAGGGGTAAACAAAATCTCTAGGGGGTCTCTCTTTTTTTTTTTTTTTTTTGAGACAGAGTTTTGCTCTTGTTGCCTAGGCTGGAGTGTAGTGGCACGATCTCGGCTCACTGCAACCTCCACCTCCCGGGTTCAAGCCATTCTCCTGCCTCAGGCTCCTGAGTAGTTGGGATTACAGGCACCTGTCACCATGCCCGAGACAGGGTTTTGCCATGTTGGGCAGGCTGGTCTTGAACTCCTGACCTCAGGTGATCCACCCACCTCGGCCTCCCAAAGTGCTGAGATTACAGGCGTGAGCCACCGCGCCCGGCCTTAGCTTTTCCTTTTATGAGTTGTATGAGGCCCTGGGTAACTAGCCTTGCCTCCCTAGGCCTCAATTTATCCTTCTATAAGATGGGGATAAACATGGTTTCATTTTCTTGGATTTGTTAGGAAAAGCTGGGATTAATGCATATAAAGTTTGTCTAGCTAGAGTCTTGTCAATATTGTAAATCTTGTTTCAAAAATCCAACTCTTAGTTTTGTTGATTTTTGTATTGTTTTTCTATTCTCTATATTGTTTATATATGTTCTAATATTTATTATTTCTTTCCTTCTGCTAACTTTGGGTTTCATTTGCTCTTCTTTTTCTAGTTCTTTGAGATGTAATGTTAGGCTTTTGATTTGAGCTCATTTTTCTTTTTTAATGTAGGATTTTTCTACTATTAATTTTCCTCTAGTACAGCTTTGTTGCATCCAGTAAGTTTTGGCATGTTGTGTTTTTAGCTTCATTTGTCTAAAATTATTTTCTAATTTTCTTTGTGATTTATTATTTGACTCACTGGTTGTTCAAGAGTGTGTTGTTGAATTTCAAGTTATTTGTGAAATTTTCAGTTTTCCTTTTGCTATTATTTCTAGTTTGATGAAACTAGATACAGTAGTTGGAAAAGATACTTGGTATCATTTCAGTCTTCCAAATTAAGATTTCTTTTGTGATTTAACACATTATTTCTCCTGGGAAATGTTCTGTATGTGCTTAAAAAGAATGAGTATGCTGCTGCTGTTGCGTGTGTAATTCTGTATATCCATTAGGTCTATTTGGTCTATAATGTTAAATCCACTATTTTCTAACTGATATTCTTTCTGGATGTTCTATTCATCATTGATAGTGGAGTTATTGAAGTCCCCTACTATTACTGTATTGCTATTTGTCCCTTCAGAACTCCCAGTGTTTGCATTATGTATTTTGGTGCTCTAATGCTGTGAGAACTGACCTTTTTATCCTTATAAAAGTATTTCTTTGTTTATTGTGAGTTTGTGAATAAATATTGTCAATAAATATTTCTTTGTATATTGTGACTTTTTGACTTAAAGTCTATTTTGTGTCATATAAGGATAGCCAGCCTGTTTTTTTTTGGTTTATGACTTGCATTGAATATATTTTTCCTTCCATTCACTATTAGCCTATGTGTGACCTTAAGTCTAAAATGGGTCTCGTGTAGGTAATGTATAGTTGAGTCTTGATTTATAGTCATTTAGCCACTCTATGTCTTTTGATTGAGGAGTTTAATACATTTACATTTCAAGTAATTATTGATAGGGAAGAACATACTATTGCTATTTTGTTATGCTTTCCTGAGTTGTAATTATTTTCTCCTTTTCCTTTCTTGCTGTTTTCTTTTTTGTCATTGATTGTTTTGTAGTGATATATTTTAATTTCTCTTTTTCTTTTGTGTATCTTCTATAGGTATTTTCTTTGTGGTTACTATAGGCTTACATAAAACATCTTATATTCTTTTTTTTTTTACTTTTGTAATTCAGTAATTTCAAATAACCTGTCTTTACAGATAATTTCTTCTGCCTGAAGAAACCTGCTGTTGGACCGGTGTAGTGATTTTTTTCAACTTAGTTATTGTACTTTTCACCTTCAAAATTTGTTTCATTCATTCTCTCTCTCTCTCTCTCTCTCAAAGTTTATACCTCTTTGTTGATATTTTCATTTTGTTCATACGTTGTTTACCTGATTTCATTCAATTGTGTTCTATTTAATATGGCTATTTTGAATTCTTTGTCACATAATTTACAGATCTCTACTTCCCTATGGGCAGTTTCTGGAGATTAATTTAGTTCCTTTATTTGGGCCATGTTTCCCTGTTTCTTCATAAGCTTGTGTTTTTTTTTTTGTTGTTGTTGTTGTTTTTTCAACACAGAGTCTTGCTCTATCACCCAGGCTGGAGTGCTATGGCATGATCTCGGCTCACTGCACCCTCTGCCTCCCAGGTTCAAGCAATTCTCCTGCCTCAGCCTCCCAAGTAACTGGGATTACAGGCACCTGCCACCACGCCTGGCTAATTTTTGTATTTTTAGTAGAGATAGGGTTTCATCATATTGGCCAAGCTGGGTCTCAAACTCTTGACCTCAAGTGCTCTGCCCACTTCAGCCTCCCAAAGTGCTGGGATTACAGGTGTGAGCCACTATGCCTGGCTACTTGTGATTTTTTTTTTCTTGAGACTTGGGAGTTTAAAAAACCAGCTACTTCTCTTTACCTTTTTTGAGTACCTTCAAGAGAAGGGGGAGATTGTCACCAATCAGCCTGGATCAGAATTCTGAGGGGCTCTCTCTCAATCTTTTTCTGGAGATGTGTCTTCTCTAGCCTTGTGCATGTAATTTCCCAGTTACAGAGGTTTATGAATTTCTTTTTCGGGAGCTTGTAATCTCTTGCTATCTCTGGTGCCTGTCTGTTGTACTGAAGGTTATTGGTGCTGCAACAAGTTGCTAAGCTCTCCTTTGCTCTCTGTAGCTTTCAGGCATCCAAAGTATGCTATTTCTTTCACCACTCTGAGCTAGGTGAGACAGAAACCAGTCCCTCAGGCAGCCCCCACACCCTCTGCAAGATGGAAAATTAGATGCACGTTCCACACTTCTCTTTCAAGCCAAGAACTGAGCATCATCTCCTGATAGCACTGAGCTGTGCTGGTTTCTGACTGTGGTGCTGCAGATTCTCTCATGCTCCAGGAAAGGAAGCCGCTTTTATTCTCTGAGTTCTATTTTATTCTCTGAGCTCCTAGGTATCTAGAGTATGC
The DNA here is from genome assembly GCF_000951045.1 of Mandrillus leucophaeus. Taxonomy (NCBI): domain Eukaryota; kingdom Metazoa; phylum Chordata; class Mammalia; order Primates; family Cercopithecidae; genus Mandrillus; species Mandrillus leucophaeus. The sequence continues at coordinate 5,619,210 of NW_012106475.1, read as the reverse complement.
AGGTTTCATCAGGACTAAGTTAGGCAAGAAAGAAACCAGTCCCTTGACCAGCTTCTGAAAAGCTGGAACATTGTATGCATGTTCCACTCCCATATTCTCTTCTCTCCTGAGGAGAAACCACAAATTGGACACTTTCTCCCAACTGTGCTGGGCTATGTCAAATTGGGTGAGGGGTAATTGCAGGTAGAAGGCAATGGCTTACCTTCATTTCAGTGCAGCTGTTCTCAGCTTTGTGCTCACTTGGGGTACTCTGACTTCTTAAACAGTTCTTGGAGTTCCTGTAAAGACATTTTGGACTGTACATTCTTGTTAAGTCTCTTAACAAGGGTGTTACAACTGGAGCCTCCTACTCCACCATCTTGCTGATATCACCCTTCTTTTTTTTTTTTTTCCCGAGACAGAGTCTCGCTCTGTCGCCCAGGCTGGAGTGCAGTGGCGCAATCTGGGCTCACTACAACCTCCGCCTCCCGGATTCAAGCTATTCTCCTGCCTCAGCCTCCCGAGTAGCTGGAACTATAGGCGCTCGCCACCACGCCCAGCTAATTTTTGTATTTTTAGTAGAGACAGGGTTTCACCATATTGGCCAGGCTGGTCTCGAACTCCTGACCTTGTGATCCACCCACCTTGGCCTCCCAAAGTGCTGGGATTACAGACATGAGCCACTGTACCCGGCCCACCCTTCCATTTTCAAATAGAATTCAGTTTATTGTATTTCTAGCATGTATAATATAATTTCCCATTTTAAACTTAAAAACATTTTTGGACATCACAGGATATATAACAAGAGTGCCTGTGTTCATTCAGGACTGTATAATATATAGAAAATATGCCTATTCATTATCTAACCTGTTACAATGTGGGAGGTAATCAATGCAGGCATCTTAGTTTTATAGGTGCAGAAATCTTATGACTTCTCTAAGGTTACATAGTAACAAGCAGAGCCAGGTCCAAACCAGGACTTTTGACATGTAGTCCAGTTCTCTTTCTACTACATTGAGCTAGCAGAAAAGGAAGAATACATTTTTTTTTTTTTTAAGACGGAGTCTCACTCTGTCGCCAGGCTGGAGTGCAGTGGTGTGATCTCGGCTTACTGCAACCTCTGCCTCCCAGCTTCAGGCGATCCTCGTGCCTCAGTCTCCCGAGTAGGTGGGACTACAGGCGCCTGCCACCATGCCTGGCTAATTTTTTGTATTTTTAGTAGAGACGAGGTTTCACCATGTTAGCCAGGCTGGTCTCAGTCTCCTGACCTCGTGATTCGCTTGCCTAGGCCTCCCAAAGTGCTGGGATTACAGACACGAGCCACCGTGCCCGGCCTAAAATTATTATTTTTTAATGGTTAAAAAAAAAATGTTCATGAGAGAAAGAATAAGGTAAGAGAATTTGTAAATATCTTGGACTTGAATATAAAGATTTATTATTTATTTATTTATTTTTGAGATGGAGGTCTTGCTCTGTCACCCAGGCTGGAGTGCAGTGGCACAATACTGGCTCACTGCAGCCTCAACCTGCTAGGCTCAAGGGATCCCACCTCAGCCTCCCATGTAGCTAAGACTACAGGCATTTGACACCAGGCCTAGCTAGTTCTTTGTATTTTTTGTAGAGACAAGGTATCCCCATATTGCCCAGGCTGGTCTAAAACTCCTAGGCTCAACTCATCTTCTTTCCTTGGCCTCCCAAAGTGCTAGGATTACAGGCATGAGCCTAAAGAATGGACTGATTCTTTTAACTTGAATGGACTGATTCTTTTAACTTGGCCATTCCTTAAACAGGGAAAGCACCGATTATGCTTCTAAAACTAGATTTCTCATAATCATATGAGCTGAATAATCTTGTGCAAGTCCTGTACCTTTTGGGTCTTAAGTTTCCAAGTCTTAAGAGTACCTAGATGGTTCCTCAGGTCCCTTGAAGCTTTGTCAATCTCTGACTTTAGTATGCACCTTGTATTTCTGGGAATAAGAAGGAAGAGGAAGAGGAGAAGGAGGAAAATGAAGGAATGAAGAGGGAGAAAGAGGACAAGGAAGAAGAGGAGAAAGAGAATCTGCTCTGTAGTCTCCAAGGAAAAAATGTTCAGATTATTTTTCCTCCAGCCTGATGAGAATGAGGATGGGCTCTGGGGTCCACCTAGTGCTTGAAACATCTTGGGTATATTCTTGCACAGATGAATGGTCAAATTTACTTGCTAAGTGACATCTAAATAGGATAAAATAGAGTTCAAGCTCATTCAGGAGAGGAAAATTGCTAAAATATGGCTATAGTATTACTAGCCATTTTATTATTACTTTCTGTTCTTTAATATAAATTTGTATTCAATTTGTCAAGCAGTGAATATCTATTTATGGTTAAAAATAAAACCCAAGTTTAATGTAATAAAATATTAGCTTGATAATGCAAGCAGATACGAAAAACATTAAAATACTTTTGGTATGGTACCTAATTTTTCACTAACACTTATGTATTAGATCTCATTTGGTCCTCACTATGCTGGCAGTAAGTGACATTAAAGAAATGGAGGCTCTGACAAGTTACATAGTGTGTTCAGGGTCGTGCAGACAACAGTGGAGGAGCCAAATCAAATTTGTAAGATAATTTTTATTCTCATATTTTTTAGAAGTGGCATTCTACTATGTAACATTTTCTCAGCTTCAGCAATATGTATAGGTAGTTATATAGTAAAATGAAATGCCAAATTTTATGAGATGGCTAATATTTACTGTTCCATATTTCTCTTCCATGATGCCACTAATAAACATTATACTAGAATGCCTTTATGTAGATTTTTGGATAGTTTCATTTCATTGCTGGTTTTGGAACTCCTAGCTTTTTAAATTTTACTAACCTTCTAATTTTACTTCTGATGAGAACCTGAATGAGAATGATCATTTTTCTTGCCCCAAATACACAATTTAAATCTCTTTGAGTTGCTGACAGTCATCTCTTAATTAATTCACTGCTGAATTATTTTATGCCACCTCACAAATTTGGCTGTACATTTGGTTCTTAACTGTGACCCTCAAGAAATTGAAGAGTTATTCAATTTCTTGAATAACTCCTTGCACAGTATAGGTAATAAATAATTATTTATGGGTCAAACTAACATCCTCTTTTATATTCTTACAGATTCAAATTAACTGCAACATGGGGCTTTTATGCAAGTTTCTTTGTGGTTTTGAAAATAGCTGGTTCTCTATAAGAGCAGTTCAAAACACCCAGGTAAAGATAATTACGGCCTTAATTTTTTAAAATAACACAATTCAATTTAAAAATATTTATTGCTCACTTTTTGATTGTGAGATACATAATGAAGTCACCCTGCCCTGTCAGAATTGCTTTATTAGAGAGTGTAAGACAAGCCATTTATGATCAGAGTATAAGACCACGAGTGCCAGGAAAGGGGTCCAGAGTGTGGCAGGAGTCAGAAGAGGGAAAGCAACAAATGTGGAGGAGGTTCGCAGTCTTCATGGGTAGGATTCAAAACAAGGAGCTGGGGAAGGGAAAATTGTCTAGTAGGGCATGCAGTAAGCAGAGAAACTGCAGCCTGGGGCATTTGACCATGTAATGTAGTAAAGGGGCATCAGCCCTGAGTTATTATTTTGGTCATATATGGCATGAGATCATAGGGATGGTAGAAGGAGCTGGACTTCAGGGCAGAAACATGTCTGAGTTTTAGCATCCTCTGACAGACTTGGAGTAACTCCTTGCTAACTAGTGAAAATCTGATATTCTCCAGGATCTAAAGAGGGAAAAGGGGCTGGATGCGGTGGCTCACACCTGTACTTTCAGCACTTTGGGAGGCCAAGGCAGGAGGATCACCTGAGGCCAGGAGCTCAAGATCATCCTGGAAAACACAGGGAGACTCCATCTCTACAAAGAATAATAATAATAAAATTGTCCAAGTATAGATGGCACATGCTTGTGGTCCTAGCTACTTGGGAGGCTGAGGCAAGAGGATCACCTGAGCTCAGGAGGTTGGGGCTACAGTGAACTGTGATCGCACCACTGCACTCCAGCCTGGGTGACAGAGTAAGATCCTGTCTCAAACAAAACCAACCACAAAAAAAAAAAAAAAAAGAAAACAAAAAAAGCCACCACGAAAACAACAACAAATATAAACAGGAAAAAATGATCTTTAACAGTATGCTTTTTAATAACTAAAATAATATACATTCATTGTTTAAAAAGACAAAACAATTTAGAATCAAGAACTAAAGTATTTTCACTTTTTTGGTACTATTCTCTTTTGGTGAAAAGGGCAGCTGAGGCGGGGCCAGATAGCATCTATTCAGGTTACTCAAATATTGCAGTCTTCTTTGTTTGAGATCCTCCATTCCAGTTACCACATGTAGTGAAAAAAGCATGAATACTGAGATCTGGTAGATCTGGATGTAAATCCACTAACTAGCCACATGAACATAGGTATAAATTTCATGAGGATTTTGTTTCATTTGCTACTATATTCCCAGTAACTAGAACAGTGTCAGGAACTTACTATCATCAGATAAGGATTACACTTAACTACATATTTCAATAATTCCTTTTTTGTTTTTATGACTATTGTGTTAGTCTGTTTGCATTGCTATAAAGGAATATCTGAGACTGGGTTATTCATAAAGAAAAGAGGTTTACTTTGGCTTATTCTTCTGCAGGCTGTACAAGAAGCGTGGCACCAGCATCTGCTCCTGGTGAGGGCCTCAGGAAGCTTCCAGCCATGGCAGAAGGCAAAGGGGGAGCAGAGACATTACGTGGTGACAGTGGGAGTAAGAGAGGCATGAGGAGGAGCAAGAGACAGGGGAGGAGGAGCCAGGCTCCTTTAACAACCATCTCTCACATGAACTAATAGAGTGAGAACTAATTACCACAGGGAGTGCACCAAGACATTCGTGAGGAATCCACTCCCATGACCCAAACACATCCCACCAGGCTCCACCTCCAGCACTGGGGATCACATTTCAGCATGAGATTTGGAAGAGACAAGTATCCAAACCATAACAACTATATATTTAGCTTTTAAAAATATGTGATTTAGTATCTGTAGAGCTAAGAACATGATGTTTGCACAACATGGCTTGGGAAAACAAACCAATATTCGCTTTGACGCTTTTTTTTTTTTTT
>NW_012106475.1:5613263-5614051 GCF_000951045.1 Mandrillus leucophaeus | reverse complement strand
GGAGGGGGAGGGAAAGAAAAGAAAAGAAAAGAAAAATTATCTGGGTATGGTGGTATATACCTGTAATCCTACCTACTTGGGAGGCTGAAACTGCACAATCACTTGAGCCCAAGAGTTTGAGGTTGCAGTAAGCTATGATCATGCCACTACATGCCAGCCTAAGACACAGAGTGACACCCTGAATATTAAAAAATTCCATCCAACAAAATGTGTGCCAAGAACTATGCTAGATGCTAGGGATACGAAGGTGAATAAGAAATTTCATTTCAGAAATTTCATCGTTTTTAGATTCAGAATAGGATTTGCAAATGACAAAGAAGATAGTGTACCACCTCGTGCATGTCACTTGGCTTTTGAGACTAGCTTAGATATGACATGCAAAGTGGTACTCTTAGGCTCTATTGCCCAGGCTGGTCTAAAACTCCTAGGCTCAACTCATCTTCTTTCCTTGGCCTCCCAAAGTGCTGGGATTACAGACATCAGCCACCGCACCGGCCAGCTTTGATGCTTTTTGCTAGCTCAGCTGAAGCCTGCCCTGTGTGAAATGGAGACAGGGCATGGAATGAATGGTGGGATGATGCAGTGACGTGCTTCTTGGTGTTTCTCTGGGAACACTAATGGGTTCACCTGTTTTCAATGACTTGACCAACAAATTCAGTTTACAGAGTGAAAACAGAATAGTTGAACAGGACCTTGTCCATAGATATAGCTCAAGTTATAAATCTAAGTCATACAAAGGCTAGCTTCCTTTATTCAAGATAGGTAAATTTCCTATACTGGTAATTCCA